>NC_041391.1:525375593-525430256 GCF_002162155.2 Triticum dicoccoides | reverse complement strand
TAGAGGCAACACCACCGCTCACTGTTCATCCAACCCCCCCCCCCAACCCGCAACGCTCACTGTTCATCCAATCGATCGGCTTTAGTTTGCAGCAGTAGCGAAGGAATCGCTCGATTGAGTTCAGTTAACAGCCATCAATCGATCGCTCGGGTTCAGTAACGCGTAGCATGCAGTGCAATCGCTTGGGTTCAGTTAGAGCCCAACGCCTCGCTCGGGTTCAGTTAGAGCCAATGCCTCGCACACACGCGCGTACGTGTACGAGAGAAACGCGCATCGCTCGGCCCCCGAACTCCCACCGTAACCGGGAACTCCCCGAAATTTTCCTCCCCCTCGCTTCTACCATGGTTTTTTCCGTCATGGACAGCCCAAAGAATGTCATGCAGCTGCGTCTCCGGCCCGCCCAGGACGAAAAGCCCATTTCCTGTCATGATTTTTCATCATAGAAGTAGGAGCCCACCACATCTATGATGATACTGGGTTTTGTCACAATTATCGTCATAGAAGTGTCATATGTATGACAAAATTTTTTTTCATTCGGCCCAAAATGTCACGGATGTGTCTTTTTTTGTAGTGAAAGTGTTAAGCAATATAGTCCGATTGCCTCGTTCGCATTATATGCATGGGGCTGAAGCCAACGACTGCAAACTTTCAGGTTATATACATATATACATAAACGGTCGCATAGGAGGCATCATAATACTTTTAGGCAAAAGTATAAACACAGCCTTTATAATTTAATAAACATTGTTCTCACAATAGGAATACATGTCATTAGAACATAATATTCTTCGAGCACTGAGCCTCTGTTAAACGAGCGCCTTCAAGGACTTCTTCAAAGTAGTGCTCGGCCGATACTCGGCCCACGGCCGAACTATGGGTTGCAATAGCGGTGGCCTCCATCTCTGCCCAAGATGTGTTGACACGGGCAAGAGCCATCCGCGCACCCTCTATGCATGCCGACCTCTTCATAGCGCCGATGCGCGGCACAGCACCAAGGAACTGTTGCACTAAACTAAAATAACTATTCGGGCTTGGCCCTTCCGGCCAAAGATGATCCACAACAGACCTCATGGCAAGCCCGGACAACCTATGGAGCTCGGCCCACTCGGCCATTCGCTCATTCAACAGCAGCGGACACACTGGAACATTGAACTATGACCAGAACCGCTTTTCCACTTCACGATCTTTTTGATCTTTAAAAAACTCGACCGCATCAGCAGCACTCGCCGCCAAATCCGCGTATACGTCTGCAGAACTCCATAGTTGATCAAGAGGGGCATACTTAGGATCTCCGAACTTCGTCCGCAACAAAAAGGGCTTCCCAGCCGCGATATCCCCGGCTTGACGTAGCTCCTCCTTCGCCGCTTTGATTTTAGAGCGGGCGTCCTTGGCCGCTACCATGGCCTTCTCCAGGTCCGTCATCTTCGTTTGCTTTTCCTTTTCAAGAAGCTCGTAACGGTTGGCGGCATCTTTCAGCTCAACATCCATCTTGGCTATTTTCTCCTTGCTTTGGCAATGCGCAGCCTGTTCGGCTCTCAGCTCTTCGACCACCTTTAGAGCGGCCGCATCACTCTTCCTGGCTTGTTCCTTGGCTCGGGCAAGTTCCACCCGAAGGGTCTCCACGGCGGTAGCCCCATCTACAGTCACAACATATTAAAGATACTAGGGTCATGATCCTCTTAATATGTGTCGATCACCGGAGAAAACACGTACCATGTGCCTCGTCAAGTCGCTTGTTTAGAAGCACGATGTCGGCATCTGCTGCATCAAGTTGCCGCTTCAGCTCGGCAAACTCACCAGTCCGGCTAGCCACTGGACCTCCAGCCACCTGCACACGAAGGCGGCCTGATTATTACCTGGGACTATGATCCTATGTTTGCCGCTGTTCTCGACAGCAACTAGAGTCTCAGGGGCTACTATCTGCATAGGGCACACCTAGCATGTGCGGTACCGTAAAAACATATACTACTTCACGTACCTCAAAGCCTTTCAGCATACTCATAAAAGCTTCATGCAACCTGCTTTCGGCGGATGGAATCCTCTCAACCACCGTGCCCATTAGAGCATGATGCATTTCCAAGACAGCCGCTTGCTCCAGAAGATTCATCAGTGCGTCCGATCGCACACCGGACGGTTCCGGACTCTTTCTGCGGCTCTCCTTAGGAGCCGAATACTCCAGACTTCGGGGGGCCGAAGGGTTACCCCCTGGCCTTAGCGGATCAGGAAAAATCCTCCGTGACGACACCTCAGGGTCGCCCGCTTCACGAGGCGGGGAGGCACGGGGAGGTGTTTCGCTCTCCATCATCTTTGGAAGAAGATCCCCCGAAGACGAACTCTGTCGAGAAGGGCTACGATCCGAACTACAAGATGCACGCTTCGGTTATCATTCTCGGAAACGAAGCAGGATATATTTACTATAAAGAATTTTCGTTTACTTACAGCTCGGTAGAGGGCTGGTCCCCTTGCGGGTACTGTGCGGTAAGGATGCCCTCCGGGGTAGGACCCTCCGACAAAGGATTCTTCCCTCGCTTGGAGACCATTACTTCCAAGTCTTCAGAGGCGGTCCTCTTCCTTCCCTATGGAGAGGGAATTTTAGATTCTCCCCCCGGTTATCCTCCTTCGAGGAGGCACTAATTCCCCCGGTTTGGATGAATAGTGAGTAAGGCTTGCTCTCGGCCTCTTCGTTCCTCCCTTTACCTTCCCCTGATGGCACTTGATAAGGCGCAAGCTCAAGCATCCTGGCTAGTACAGGATCTGGTGAGCCCTCAGGAAGGGCGGCCGGACACCTGATCATCTTTGCCTTTTTTATCCAGTCCTGGTCAAAAGGCGACTTTTCAGAATGATGTTGTGATAAATTAAAAGACAACATGTGCGGCCACGAGATTACTTACTTGAGTGTCTGGACGATTGCAGTTCAGACCCGCATCCTCGGAGGTGTCCGGACACTCTATTTGTGATCCGAAGAACGATCTGTACATATCTTCGAGCGTCACGCCGAAGAAGTGCTGAATAGTTCGCGGTCCTTCCGGGTTGAACTCCCACATACAGAGAGGTCGACGTTTGCAAGGCAGGGCTCGACGAACTAGCATAACTTGCATCACCTTAACAAGGCTGACATCTCTCTCGTGGAGATCTCAGATGCGACTCTCCAATGTCGGCACATCATTTACTGGCCCCCAGTCCAGCCCCTTGTTAACCCATGATGCAAGTTGTTGAAGGAAATATGCCCTAGAGGCAATAATAAAGTTATTATTTATTTCCATATATCATGATAAATGTTTATTATTCATGCTAGAATTGTATTAACTGGAAACATAATACATGTGTGAATACATAGACAAACATAGTGTCACTAGTATGCCTCTACTTGACTAGCTCGTTTATCAAAGATGGTTATGTTTCCTAGCCATGGAGAAAAGAGTTGTCATTTGATTAACGGGATCACATCATTAGGAGAATGATGTGATTGACTTGACCCATTCCGTTAGCTTAGCACTTGATCGTTTAGTATGTTCCTATTGCTTTCTTCATGACTTATACATGTTCCTGTAACTATGAGATTATGCAACTCCCGTTTACCGGAGGAACACTTTGGGTGCTACCAAACGTCACAACGTAACTGGGTGATTATAAAGGACTACTACAGGTGTCTCCAAAGGTACATGTTGGGTTGGCGTATTTCGAGATTAGGTTTTGTCACTCCGATTGTCGAAGAGGTATCTCTGGGCCCTCTCGGTAATGCACATCACTATAAGCCTTGCAAGCAATGTAGCTAATGAGTTAGTTATGGAATGATGCATTACGTAACGAGTAAAGAGACTTGCCGGTAAGGAGATTGAACTAGGTATTGGATACCAACGATCGAATCTCGGGCAAGTAACATACCGATGACAAAGGGAACAACGTATGTTGTTATGCGGTTTGACCGATAAAGATCTTCGTAGAATATGTAGGAGCCAATATGGGCATCCATGTTCCATTATTGGTTATTGACCGAGAATAGTTCTAGGTCATGTCTACATAGTTCTCGAACCCGTAGGGTCCGCATGCTTAAGGTTTCGATGACAGTTATATTATGAGTTTATGAGTTTTGATGTCCCGAAGGAGTTCAGAGTCCCGGATGAGATCGGGGACATGACGAGGATTCTCAAAATGGTCGAGACGTAAAGATCGATATATTGGACGACTATATTCGGAGTTTGGAAAGGTTCCGAGTGATTCGGATATTTTCGGGGGTATCGGGGAGTTACGGGAATACGAGGAAGAAGCAATGGGCCTCATGGGCCAAGTGGTGGAAGAGAGGAGGCAGGGCGCGCGGCCCCCCTAGCCCAAACCGAATTGGACTAGGGGGCCGGCCCCCCTTCCTCCTTTTCCTCCCTCTCCTTCCTTCTCCTTCTCCTTCCCTTCCTTCCCCTCTCCTACTTGGACTAGGAAATTGGGGGGAATCCTACTTGGAGTAGGATTCTCCCCCTTGGGCGCGCCTCCTCCCCTTGGCCGCCCCCTCCCCCTTGCTCCTTTATATACGGGGGCAGGGGGGCACCCCATGACACACAAGTTGATCTACGGATCGTTCCTTAGCCGTGTGCGGTGCCCCCTCCACCATATTCCACCTCGGTCATATCGTCGCGGAGTTTAGGCGAAGCCCTGCGCCGGTAGAACATCATCATCGTCACCACGCCGTCGTGCTGGCGGAACTCATCCCCGAAGCTTTGCTGGATCGGAGCCCGGGGATCATCATTGAGCTGAACGTGTGCTGAACTTGGAGGTGCCGTACGTTCGGTGCTTGGATCGGTCGGATCGTGAAGACGTACGACTACATCAACCGCGTTGTCATAACGCTTCCGCTTACAGTCTACGAGGGTACGTGGACATCACTCTCCCCTCTCGTTGCTATGCCATCACCATGATCTTGCGTGTGCGTAGGAAATTTTTGAAATTACTACGTTCCCCAATAGTGGTATCAGAGCCTAGGTTTTATGCGTTGATGTTATATGCACGAGTAGAACACAAGTGAGTTGTGGGCGATACAAGTCATACTTCTTACCAGCATGTCATACTTTGGTTCGGCGGTATTGTTGGATGAAGCGGCCCGGACCGACTTTACGCGTACGCTTACGCGAGACTGGTTCTACCGACGTGCTTTGCACACAGGTGGCTGGCGGGTGTCAGTTTCTCCAACTTTAGTTGAACCGAGTGTGGCTATGCCCGGTCCTTGCGAAGGTTAAAACATCACTAACTTGACGAACTATCTTTGTGGTTTTGATGCGTAGGTAAGAACGGTTCTTGCAAAGCCCGTAGCAGCCACGTAAAATTTGCAACAACAAAGTAGAGGATGTCTAACTTGTTTTTGCAGGGCATGTTGTGATGTGATATGGTCAAGACGTGATGAGATATAAGTTGTTGTATGAGATGATCATGTTTTGTTGAAGTTATCGGCAACTGGCAGAAGCCCTATGGTTTCTCTTTGTTGCATAAGATGCAAGTGCCAAATAATTGCTTTACTTTATCGATATGCGATAGCAATAGTTGCAAGAGCAATAGTTGGTGAGACGACCATGTGATGACACATTGATATAGATCAAGATGATGAAGATCATGGTGTCGTGCCGGTGATGATAGAGATCATGACAGTACTTTGGAGATGGAGATCAAAGGCGCAAGATGATCATGGCCATATCATGTCACATATTTTGATTGCATATGATGTTTATCTGTTATACATCTTATCTTGCTTTGATTGATGGTAGCATTTTAAGATGATCTCTCACTAAATTATCAAGAAGTGTTCTCCCTGAGTATGCACCGTTGCCAAAGTTCGTCGTGCCCAGACACCACGTGATGATCGGGTGTGATAAGCTCTACGTCCATCTACAACGGGTGCAAGCCAGCTTTGCACACGCGGAATACTCAGGTTAAACTTGACAAGCCTAGCATATGCAGATATGGCCTCGGAACACAGAGACCGAAAGGTCGAGCGTGAATCATATAGTAGATATGACCAACATAGTGATGTTCACCATTGAAAACTACTCCATCTCACGTGATGATCGGTTATGGTTTAGTTGATTTGGATCACGTGATCACTTAGATGACTAGAGAGATGTCTGTCTAAGTGGGAGTTCTTAAGTAATATGATTAATTGAACTTAAATTTATCATTAACTTAGTCCTGGTAGTATTTTGCAAATTATGTTGTAGATCAATAGCTCGCGTTGTTGCTTTCATATGTTTATTTTGATATGTTCCTAGAGAAAACTATGTTGAAAGATGTTAGTAGCAATGATGCGGATTGGATCCGTGATCTGAGGTTTATCCTCATTGCTGCACAGAAGAATTATGTCCTTAATGCACCGCTAGGTGACAGACCTATTGCAGGAGCAGATGCAGACGTTATGAACGTTTGGCTAGCTCAATATGATGACTACTTGATAGTTTAGTGCACCATGCTTAACGGCTTAGAATCGGGACTTCAAAGACGTTTTGAACGTCATGGACCATATGAGATGATCCAGGAATTGAAGTTAATATTTCAAGCAAATACCCGAGTTGAGAGATATGAAGTCTCCAACAAGTTCTATAGCTAAAAGATGGAGGAGAATCGCTCAACTAGTGAGCATGTGCTCAGATTGTCTGGGTACTACAATCGCTTGAATCAAGTGGGAGTTAATCTTCCAGATAAAATAGTGATTGACAGAATTCTCTAGTCACCATCACCAAGTTAGTAGAACTTCGTGATGAACTATAGTATGCAAGGGATGACGAAAACAATTCCCGAGCTCTTGTGATGTTGAATCGACGAAGGTAGAAATCATGAAAGAGCATCAAGTGTTGATGATTGACAAGACCACTAGTTTCAAGAAAAGGGCAAAGGGAAAGAAAAGGAAACTTCAAGTAGAATGACAAGCAAGTTGTCACTCCCGTGAAGAAGCTCAAAGCTGGACCTAAGCCTGAAACTGAGTGCTTCTACTGCAAAGGAAATGGTCACCGGAAGTGGAACTACTCCAAATATTTGGTGGATAAGAAGGATGGCAAAGTGAACAAGGGTATATTTGATATACAGGTTATTGATGTGTACCTTACTAGTGTTTCTTGTAGCCCCTGAGTATTTGATACTTGTTCGGTTGCTAAGATTAGTAACTCGAAACGGGAGTTGCAGAATAAATAGAGACTAGTTAAGGGTGAAGTGACGATGTGTGTTGGAAGTGGTTCCAAGATTGATATGATCATCATCGCACACTCCCTATACTTTCGGGATTTGTGTTGAACCTAAATAAGTGTTATTTGGTGTTTGCGTTGAGCATGAATATGATTTGATCATGTTTATTGCAATATGGTTATTCATTTAAGTTAGAGAACAATTGTTGTTCTGTTTACATGAATAAAACCTTCTATGGTCATACACACCAACGAAAATGGTTTGTTGGATCTCGATCCTAGTAATACACATATTCATAATATTGAAGCCAAAAGATGCAAAGTTAATAATGATAGTGCAACTTATTTGTAAAGCGCACGAAGAAACTCCATGCTGATGGGATTTTGGAATCACTTGATTATGAATCACTTGATGCTTGCGAACCATGCCTCACGGGCAAGATGACTAAGACTCCATTCTCCGGAACAATGGAGCGAGCAACTGACTTATTGGAAATAATACATACTGATGTATGCGATCCGATGAGTGTTGAGGCTCGCGGCGGGTATCGTTATTTACTAACCTTCACAGATGATTTGAGCAGATATGGGTATATCTACTTGATGAAACATAAGTCTGAAATAGTTGAAAGGTTCAAAGAATTTCAGAGTGAAGTGGAAAATCATCGTAACAAGAAAATAAAGTTTCTGCAATCTGATCGTGGAGATGAATATTTGAGTTACGAGTTTGGTCTTCAATTAAAACAATGTGGAATAGTTTCACAAACTCACGCCACCTGGAACACCACAATGTAATGGTGTGTCCAAACGTCGTAATCGTACTTTACTTGATATGGTGCGATCTATGATATCTCTTATCAGTTTACCACTATCATTTTGGGGTTATGCATTAGAGACAGCTGCATTCACGTTTAATAGGGCACCATCTAAATCCATTGAGACGACACCGTATGAACTATGGTTTAGCAGTAAACCTAAGCTGTCGTTTCTTAAAGTTTGGAGTTGCGATGCTTATATGAAAAAGGTTTTCAACTTGATAAGCTCGAACCCAAATCGGAGAAGTGCGTCTTCATAGAATACCCGAAGGAAACTGTTGGGTACACCGTCTATCACAGATCCGAAGGCAAAACATTCGTTGCTAAGAATGGATCCTTTCTAGAGAAGGAGTTTCTCTCGAAAGAAGTGAGTGGGAGGAAAGTAGAGCTTGATAAGGTAATTTGTACCTTCTCCCGAATTGGAAAGTAGTTCATCACAGAAATCAGTTCCAGTGATACCTACACTAATTAGTGAGGAAGCTAATGATGATGATCATGAAACTTCAGATCAAGTTACTACAAAACCTCGTAGGTAAAACAGAGTGAGATCCGCACCAGAGTGGTATGGTAATCCTGTTCTGGAGATCATGTTACTTGACCATGACAAACCTACGAACTATGAGGAAGCGATGACGAGCCCAGATTCCGCGAAATGGCTTGAGGCCATGAAATCTGAGATAGGATCCATGTATGAGAACAAAGTGTGGACTTTGATTGACTTGCCCGATGATCGGTGAGTCATTAAGAATAAATGGATCTTCAAGAGGAAGACAGATGCTGATAGTAGTGTTACTATCTACAAAGCTAGACTTGTCGAAAAAGGTTTTTGAAAAAGTTCAAGATGTTGAATACAATGAGATTTTCTCACTCGTATCGATGCTTAAAAGTCTGTCCGAATCATGTTAGCAATTGCCACATTTTATGAAATCTGGCTAATGGATGTCAAAACTGCATTCCTTAATGGTTTTCTTAAATAAGAGTTGTATATGATGCAACCAGAAGGTTTTGTCAATCCTAAAGGTGCTAACAAAATGTGTAAGCTCCAGCGATCCATCTGTGGACTGGTGCAAGCATCTCGGAGTTGGAATATATGCTTTGATAAGTTGATCAAAGCATATAGTTTTATACGGACTTGCAGTGAAGCCTGTATTTACAATAAAGTGAGTGGGAGCACTACAGCCTTTTTGATAAGTATATGTGAGTGACATATTGTTGATCAGAAAGGATGTAGAATTTTTCTGGAAAGCATAAAGGAGTATTTGAAAGGAGTTCTTTAAAAGAAAGACCTCAGTAAAGCTACTTACATATTGAGCATCAAGATCTATAGAGATAGATCAAGAGGCTTGATAAGTTTTTTCAATGAGTACATACCTTGACAAGATTTTGAAGTAGTTCAAAATGGAACATTCAAAGAAAGAGTTTCTTGCTTGTGTTACAAGGTGTGAAATTGAGTAAGACTCAAATCCCGACCACGGCAGAAAATAGAAAGAGAATGAAAGTCATTCCCTATGCATCAATCATAGGTTCTATAAAAGTATGCATGCTATAGACCAGACCTATTGTATACTCTGCCATGGTTTGGCAAGAGAGTACAATAGTGATCTAGGAGTAGATCACTGGACATTGGTCAAAATAGTGGAATAAGGATATGTTTCTCGATTATGGAGGTGACAAAAAGGTTCGTCATAAAGGGTTACGTCGATACAAGTTGTGGCACTGATCCAGATGACTTTAAGTCTTAATTTGGATACATATTGAAAGTGGGAGCAATTAGCTAGAGTAGCTCCATGCAGAGCATTGTAGACATAGAATATTTGCAAAATACATACGGCTCTGAATGTAACAGACCCGCTGACTAAACTTCTCTCACAAGCAAAACATGATCATACCTTAGTACTCTTTGGGTGTTAATCACATAGCGATGTGAACTAGATTATTGACTCTAGTAAACCCTTTGGGTGTAGATCACATGACGATCTGAACTATGGGTATTAATCACATGGTGATGTGAACTATTGGTGTTAAATCACATGGTGATGTGAACTAGATTATTGACTCTAGTGCAAGTGGGAGACTGAAGGAAATATGCCCTAGAGGCAATAATAAAGTTATTATTTATTTCCTTATATCATGATAAATGTTTATTATTCATGCTAGAATTGTATTAACTGGAAACATAATACATGTGTGAATACATATACAAACATAGTGTCACTAGTATGCCTCTACTTGACTAGCTCATTTATCAAAGATGGTTATGTTTCCTAGCCATGGACAAAAGAGTTATCATTTGATTAACGGGATCACATCATTAGGAGAATGATGTGATTGACTTGACCCATTCCGTTAGCTTAGCACTTGATCGTTTAGTATGTTGCTATTGCTTTCTTCATGACTTATACATGTTCCTGTAACTATGAGATTATGCAACTCCCATTTACCGGAGGAACACTTTGGGTGCTACCAAACGTCACAACGTAACTGGGTGATTATAAAGGAGTACTACAGGTGTCTCCAAAGGTACATGTTGGGTTGGCGTATTTCGAGATTAGGTTTTGTCACTCTGATTGTCGGAGAGGTATCTCTGGGCCCTCTCGGTAATGCACATCACTATAAGCCTTGCAAGCAATGTAGCTAATGAGTTAGTTACGGAATGATGCATTACGTAATGAGTAAAGAGACTTGCCGGTAACGAGATTGAACTAGGTATTGGATACCGACGATCGAATCTCGGGCAAGTAACATACCGATGACAAAGGGAACAACGTATGTTGTTATGCGGTTTGACCGATAAAGATCTTCGTAGAATATGTAGGAGCCAATATGGGCATCCATGTTCCGCTATTGGTTATTGACCGAGAATAGTTCTAGGTCATGTCTACATAGTTCTCGAACCCGTAGGGTCCGCACGCTTAAGGTTTCGATGACAGTTATATTATGAGTTTATGAGTTTTGATGTACCGAAGGAGTTCGGAGTCCCGGATGAGATCGGGGACATGACGAGGATTCTCAAAATGGTCGAGACATAAAGATCGATATATTGGACGACTATATTCGGAGTTCGGAAAGGTTCCGAGTGATTCGGGTATTTTCGGGGGTACCGGGGAGTTACGGGAATACAAGGAAGAAGCAATGGGTCTCATGGGCCAAGTGGTGGAAGAGAGGAGGCAGGGCGCGCGGTCCCCCTAGCCCAAACCGAATTGGACTAGGGGCCGGCCCCCCTTCCTCCTTTTCCTCCCTCTCCTTCCTTCTCCTTCTCCTTCCCTTCCTTCCCCTCTCCTACTTGGACTAGGAAAGAGGGGGGAATCCTACTTGGAGTAGGATTCTCCCCCTTGGGCGTGCCTCCTCCCCTTGGCCGGCCCCCTCCCCTTGCTCCTTTATATACGGGGGCAGGGGGGCACCCCATGACACACAAGTTGATCTAGGATCGTTCCTTAGCCGCGTGCGGTGCCCCCCTCCACCATATTCCATCTCGGTCATATCGTCGTGGAGTTTAGGCGAAGCCCTGCGCCGGTAGAACATCATCATCATCACCACGCCGTCGTGCTGACGGAACTCATCCCCGAAGCTTTGCTGGATCGGAGCCCGAGGATCATCATCGAGCTGAACGTGTGCTGAACTCGGAGGTGCCGTACGTTCGGTGCTTGGATCGGTCGGATCGTGAAGACGTACGACTACATCAACCGCGTTGTCATAACGCTTCCACTTACGGTCTACGAGGGTACGTGGACATCACTCTCCCCTCTCGTTGCTATGCCATCACCATGATCTTGCGTGTGCGTAGGAAATTTTTGAAATTACTACGTTCCCCAACAGTTGTGGCGGGGGGCCCGAGCGGAAGGCAGGGGCGGTTACCCACTTGGTACCCCGGGGAGCTGTGATATAAAACCACTCCTGTTTCCATAAACTGGACACCTCCGGGAAGGAACCCTCTGGCCATGGAACATCGGCGCCTTTGCTTATTACGGCACCTCTGTACTCTGCATGTCGCCCCTCAATCATCTTCGGCTTCACATTAAAGGTCTTGAGCCATAAGCCCAAGTGTGGGGTAATGCGGAGGAAGGCTTCACACATGACGACGAACGACGAGATGTGAAGGATGGAATCTGGAGCCAGATCATGGAAATCGAGCCCGTAGTAGAACATAAGCCCTCTGACAAACGGATCTAGACTGAAACCTAGCCCTCGGAGGAAGTGGGAGACGAATACGACACTCTCTCCAGGTTCAGGAGTGGGAATGACCTGCCCTCGAGCAGGCAGCCTGTGCGAGATTTTGTCGGTCAAATACCTAGCTTCTCTTAGCTTCTTGATGTCCTCCTCTGTGATGGAGGAGGGCACCCACCGACCTTGAAGGTTGGATCCGGACATGATTGTAGGTCCGAAGCGCCTAGCCTGAGCCTTGGGTGTTGGAACTCGAGGTGGGGGGAGGATTCGATTGACGCGTGACGAAGGTGATAGGCCTAGGCCTCTTTATAAAGGGGATGAACATCAAGCGTCCTCCGCGTGGCCGTTTGGGACTTGCCTAAATCGAGGAGTTATACCAACAGGCACGATTGGGTTACCTATACCCGTATTGATGAGAATCCCGTAAAAAAAGGGACACGATCTCTGCTTCGACAGGACGTGCCAATGAAAACCGCCTCGCAGCACGTGCAGTGGCAGGCTCGGAAAAACGGTTCGTCATGACCAGACCACGGCAATACGTCACATTATGAAAAGCGGCCGGCAGATTGGATTTGTGGAAATATTATTCTCTCTACGGTGGTATGTGGAATTTGTTTTGCAGAGACGGACACTATCCTTGTGTACAAAATCTTCTATGGAGTATTCGGAGGAGGAACCCGCCTTGCAAAGCCGAAGACAATCTGCGCGCCGGACTCATCGTCATTGCAGCCTGGTTCAGGGGCTACTGACGGAGTCCTGGATTAGGGGGTCCTCGGACAGCCGGACTATATCCTTTGTCCGGACTGTTGGACTATGAAGATACAAGATTGAAGACTTCATCCCGTGTTCGGATGGGACTCTCCTTGGCGTGGAAGGCAAGCTTGGCAATACGGATATGTAGATCTCCTCCCTTGTAACCGACTCTATGTAACCCTAGCCCCCTCCGGTGTCTATATAAACCGGAGGGTTTAGACCGTAGGACAACAACAATCAAACCATAGGCTAGCTTCTAGGGTTTTAGCCTCTACGATCTCGTGGTAGATCAACTCTTGTGATACTCATATCATCAAGATCAATCAAGCAGGAAGTAGGGTATTACCTCCATCGAGAGGGCCTGAACCTGGGTAAACATTGTGTCCCCCGCCTCCTGTTACCATCCGCCTTAGACGCACAGTTCGGGACCCCCTACCCGAGATCCGTCGGTTTTGACACCGACAGGGGCATTATTGCAGGGGTGCCAGCGAAGATGTGCTGGAAGAGCCAGACGAACGAGTCTTGCATCTTGTCATGGGCGTGCGCCAGGACGGCCTGCAGGTCGTCGCAGAGTAGCGCCTCCTACATCTGCTGCAGCGGAAGCTCTGCTGCTCCCGCATGATGAGCACCATAGAGGAGAAGGCGCGGCTCACCGACTCGCCAGGCTCGGCGGCCACCCGCATCCCGCTGTCCGCACACCCGCCGACGCCGTCAGCTCATTGATCCTCCTCAAGAACTCCATGTCCCCATCGCCCGTGCCATCTATGCTAGCGCTCAACATGCACCTCGCGGGCCGGCCCTCGCCACGCTGGCGTGCCGCAAGACCGCCGGGCGCCAAGGATCTGGCGAGCATGCCGCAGCCGCCGCCTAGGAACGCGAGGAAGTCGAGGGAGTCGTCTCACTGCCATCGGCCGCGGCGCCGCCCCTGACCTCGGACGCGGCGGCCGTGCTGTCCCGCTCCGCGGGCGATGCGTCCAGGCGCCGCCACGCGCACACCATGCCACCCCTGACCCCGGACGCTGCGGCCGCCTGTGCATGTGGCCTCACCGGTGGCCTCGCTCCTCCTCACGGTGTGGGTGGAGGTAGACGCCAGCTCGTGGGTAGTCACTTCTAGGTGGGACCAGGGGCGGACGACAGCAGTCGATGAGAGCTTCCGCTTCTGTCTGCTTTGTACCCATCTGTGCCCATATTTGGGCCAAGTTTGGGTCGGGGAGGACAATAAATGGACAGCAGGTGGACACGCGCGTCCATTTGGGTCGCCCCGTTGGGCCAAGTTTTGTGGGCTAGTTATCAAAAAAGGCTTTCGCCCCGCTTTATAAATAAAGCAAACCACCACCACAGCCAACGGATACAATAAGGTTCACACCCACACAAAGTGAACGAAATAGGACAAGTAGTACGGGGTTCTGCTGAGGGCACAACTCAACAAGCCCAAAAACAAAAAACAAAATCACAACAACACGGGCTGGCCGCGGGCAAGCCGCAGACGAAGAGATCTTATCCGGCTCTGGAGGTGGCGGAGGAAGCGGCAGCGCCAAGTGAATAGCCAACGCATGTAGGTCGGCAATGATGGTGTTGATGGCGTCGTGATTGTCGATGTAAAAACCGGTAGATCTTGGGTAGGGGGTCCCGAACTGTGCGTCTGAGGATCAAGGGTAACAAGGGACGATGGGGACACAATGTTTACCCAGGTTTGGACCCTCTTAAAGGGGGTAAAACCCTACGTCCTGCTTGATTGTATTCAATGAGTATAGGGGTTACAAGAGTTGATCTACCTCGGGATCGTAATGGCTAAACCCTAGCTGTCTAACCTATAAGAATTATGATGGCCTCTATGTACTAACCCCTCCGGTTTATACACACACCAGAGAGGCCTAGGGTTGTACAGAGTCGGTTTGTAAGGGAAGGAAATAACATATCCGGACACCAAACTTGCCTTTCATGCATATAAGAGTCCTACCCAGACACGAGGGAAAGTCTTCTGCTTTTATCTTCACGGGACATCAGTCCGGCCCATATCAAATAGTCCGGACACCCGAGGACCCCCTAATCCAGGACTCCCTCAGTAGCCCCTGAACCAGTCTTCGATGACGATGTGTTCGACACGCGGATTGTCTTCGGCATTGCAAGGCGGGTTCCTTCTCCTGAACATTTTAGGATAACTCACTGGACAAAGGAACTGTATCCAGCTCTGTATAATTAATACATCCCTTAGCCACGAAGGCAAGATATCAAAATAAAACAGTGTCTTTTACTGACAACTTTTTCAGCGAAGCGTCACATTTGTCTCTTTAACATTTCGAACCGTTTTCACGCCTCCCGTTTCGCGTTTCGAGGCAGAGCCTCCATTGGCACTTCTTTGTCAAAACAGAGACCGTGCCCGCCCATTGCGGGTTTCTCATCAATACGGTTTTGGGTAATCGAACTGCACCGTTCACACGATCTCTTTGGGAACAGACGAGTTTTAAGGCTTGAGGGGGGGGGCCTGGTATTTCACCGCCTATAAGAGGGTAAAAATCCCTTCTTTTTTCCCCACGCCTTCTTCTAGCTCCTGCCTTCCCACCTCTGAGCTCCAGCGCCCAAAACTTCAATCTTTCTCACTGCCACCAACCTCCTCAGCCATGTCTAGATCCGGTTCCAAGGGCAAATGGGAGGCCTCCTCCGTCACCGAGAAGGACATCAAGGAGCTCCGGAGCGTGGGTTATCTGTCCGCGGATATCGCGCACAGGCTCCCTGACAAAGATAAGGTCATCCCCACTCCGGAGCCCGGCGAGAGGGTCGTATTCATTCCCCATTTCCTCTGAGGGCTAGGTTTTCCCCTCCACCCCTTTGTCCGAGACCTCATGTTCTATTATGGGCTAGATTTTCATGATCTAGCCCCGAATTCCTTCCTCCACGTATCGGCGTTCATCGTCGTGTGTGAGGCTCTACTCCGCATCCCCCCACACTTCGGCCTATGGCTCAAGGTCTTCAATCTGAAGCCGAAGGTGGTCGATGGACAGCACGCGGACTACGACGGGGCCATGGTGAGCAAGCTTCCCAACGCCGTCTGGCCCAAGGGGGCTTTCGTGGAGACAATCAAGGTGTGGCAGCAGGAGTGGTTCTATATCACTGAACCCTGCGATGCCAAGTGGGCGGCCACGCCTGACTTCAAATCCGGACCCCCCATGAGACTCACCTCATAGACCGCCAAGGGCCTTGATTGGGGGTCCCAATCGGAGGTGATGATGCTGCGGAAGCGCATCTCCAACGTGTTGGGTAAAAACACTAGTCTCACAAACATGATTCAAGTGATGCTCTTCCGCCGTGTCCTTCCCTGCCAACTCCGAGCCTCCCCCATGTGGGAGTTCAATCTGGAAGAACCATGGACCTTGAAGCGCTTCTTCGGCACCACGCATGAAGATATATGGAAGTAGCTTTTCAAGGCCCAGAATAGTTGGCCGACGAAGACAGAAGACATCGGACTTGATAGCAAGAACCCGGCCTCAGCAATAAGCATAACCTTTCCAAAGACTTATTTGGCTAACACTTCGGATGCGATGAAGATTATATTATCCTCTTTCCGTACAGGGCTGGACGGCGAAGGCGGAGCAGATCAACTGTCCGACACTGCTGCCGGAGAACCCGGCCACCTCCCAGCTAACGGAGATGCTGGCCCCGGCGCCGTATCAACCATCGGAGAAGAAGGCCAAGAAGAAGAAGGGCAAGGAGGCCAAGGGTGGCCCCCGCCACAAAGGTCCTTCAGACGCCATGTCCGAAGAGATCAAAGCCCTTTCCTCCCACGAGGGAGACGAGGAAGAAGAGGAGGAGGTGGTGGAAAGTGACTCCCCTCATAAGGGGAGGAAGAAGAAGTGGGCACCCTCCGAAGACCCGGAGGGGGAGGCACCCAAGAGAGGAAAGGTGATCCTCCAGGACAATTCGGACTCTGATGCCGAACTGGTCCCCAAAAAACCTCCCAGGGCAAAGCCCCTGGCCGAATCGTAAGTATTCAAATACTCACCGTTTATCTTCAGTCCTCCCTTTCTATTATATAAGTTATTTTTCTATGTGCCTTTCAGCCCTCCACGCGAGCTCCCGAACATTCCCTTATTAGAGGGGAACTCTCTGCCGCCCGAGATGGCAGAGAGCGAGATGCCGCCACAAGCCCCCTCGCCTATCACCATGGATGGCACTGAGGTGTTATCCTGAAGTACCTTTCCTGGCCGAGGGGGGAAGACGAGGCTATTGAGAAGGCGCCCGAGGTTAATACACTGGTCGCCAAAGACATAGGGGAAGCGACCCCTATGACTACCGACAGTGGGGACCCTCAACAGCCCGGGCCCCAGCCGGACACCATTCTGGAGATCAACACGGCTTCGGTATCGGGTGATCATCCCCCTTCGAAGGAGGGGGGAGGAGCATCAGCTCCACCGGCGACCTCCACTAATCCGGAGGCGCCGAACGCTCTAGAGGAAGCACTTCACCTTGATGGGTGCGGTGGTTGTAGGACCTTGAGAAGAGGTGTCTAGAGGGGGGGGGGGTGATTAGACACTAAGTACCAAAGTTGCAGTTTTTAGTCTTTTTCAAATCCAAGTGGAGATTAGGCACAATTTCAATATTCACGATACATATCAAGCAAGTATGCAAAGAGTATATGAGCAGCGGAAAGTAAAGCATGCAACTTGCAAGAAAGTAAAGGGAAGGGATTGGAGAATTCAAACGCAATTGGAGACATGGATGTTTTTGGCGTGGTTCGGATAGGTGGTGCTATCCTACTTCCACGTTGATGGAGACTTCAACCCACGAAGGGTAACGGTTGCGCGAGTCCACGGAGGGCTCCACCCACGAAGGGTCCACGAAGAAGCAACCTTGTCTATCCCACCATGGTCGTCACCCACGAAGGACTTGCCTCACTAGCGGTAGATCTTCACGAAGTAGGCGATCTCCTTGCCCTTACAAACTCCTTGGTTCAACTCCACAATCTTGTCGGAGGCTCCCAAGTGGCACCTAGCCAATCTAGGAGACACCACTCTCCGAGAAGTAACAAATGGTGTGTTGATGATGAACTCCTTGCTCTTGTTCTTCAAATGATAGTCTCCCCAACACTCAACTCTCTCTCATAGGATTTGGATCTGGTGGAAAGAAGATTTGAGTGGAAAGCAACTTGGGGAAGGCTAGAGATCAAGATTCATATGGTAGGAATGGAATATCTTGGCCTCAACACATGAGTAGGTAGTTCTCTCTCAGAAATAGGATACTGGAAGTGTAGGTTTAGTCTGATGGCTCTCTCCACGATTGAAGAGGAGGTGGAGGGGTATATATAGCCTGCACACAAAATCTAACCGTTACACACAATTTACCAAACTCGGTGGGACCGAATTGTTAAACTCGGTCGGACCGACTTAGTAAACCTAGTGACCGTTAGAGATTTTCGGTGGGACTGATATGCATCTCGGTAGGACTGACTCGGTTAGGGTTAGGGCATAACGTAATCTCGGTGAGACCGATTACACAAACTCGGTGAGACCGATTTTGGTAATTAGCTAACCAGAGAGTTGGTCAGGCAAACTCCGTGGGACCAATTACTAAACTCGGTGGGACCGATTTTGGTAATAAGTTAACCAGAGAGTTTGCATTGTAATCTCGGTAGTATCGATCGCCTAAACTTGGTGAGACCGATTTTGGTAATGGACATACACAGAGAGATTACAATCCCATCTCGGTGAGACCGAGATACCTATCGGTAGAACCGATTTGCTTAGGGTTTGTGGCAGTGGCTAAGATATCAAAACTCGGTGGTGCCGGATAGAAAGAATCGGTAGGGCCGAGTTTGACTTTTAGGTTTGGGACAAATGAATGGAAGTGGGAAAGTAGCTGAGGGTTTTGGAGCATATCACTAAGCACATGAAGCAAGAGGCTCATTAAGCAACACCTCATCCCTCCTTGATAGTATTGGCTTTTCCTATAGACTGAATGTGATCTTGGATCACTAAAAGGTAAAATGTAGAGTCTTGAGCTTGAAGCTTTAGCCAATCCTTGGTACTTAGCATCTAGAAGGAGTTCCCACATCCTTTAGTCCATGCCACTCCATTGTTGAACTTATCTGAAACATACTAGATAAAAGTGTTAGTCCAACAAGAGATATGTTGACATTAATTACCAAAAGCACCTAGGGAGCACTTGTGCTTTCAATGGTGGAGAAGGTTCAGTCTGCAAAAACCGGACTGAACGAAGCCTTCACCAGCCTACTGACAGGCTTTGAGGTATGCAACGTAATGTGTTGGGGATATGACTATTGGGTATGACCCACCCAGGAGGGGCCGGGTTATACCAGTGGTGTTTCATCAAAACAAAGCCCATGAAGATGTAGAAGATGGCGATTCATGAAGGAGACTTATTATGGGCCCAAAGCCCAGAGGCGGCTTAAGGCCCATAAGTGTAAACCGCCATGTATGTATGACTTGGGTTGTAAGTTTATGTATAGCTAGTCACCGAGCCGGACACGTTTGTGTATGAGCCGGACGGGACTCCATGAGTTGCGGGGCGTCAACCTGTGTATATAAAGGGATGACCCAACAGCGGTTTAGGGCAAGAGACAACAGATCGAAAGCTAGGTCAAGCGTATTTGCTCCTTGGTAATCGAAACATCAGCAATACCACCTCAAACTTGATTAGGGCTTTACCTTCACCGCAAGGGGCCGAACCAGTATAAACTCCTTGTGTCCTTTGTCCCGTTTAACCCATTCAAGCTAACCCTGTTGAGATGGCTCCACGACTAAGTCCTTCTACTAGGACATCTGGCGTGACAATTCCACAATAGTTGGCGCCCACCGTGGGGCTAGCGCATGGTGGTTTCGAGTTCTGACAGGGCAACTTTGAAGGGATCAAGGGATATGCTGTGGGCCGGATGACCAAGAGTCGTCACGGCAAGCTCTACATCGACGATGCAGGCTGGGGCCCCAAGGCCGGCTCAATCGAGTATGGGTACCGGGCCCCCTTGGCAGAATTCATGTTTTCATCGGCAAGATCGGCTAGCTGGGCCCTGAGCCGGACATCTACACCGACATCATCGAGACAGCTCAGCATGCACGACCCACCCGAGTTCAGCCCGCCATGAAACATGCCTTCGTGGGATTCATCCATGGGGCGGAATCAGAGGATAGATCTGTGTCTGGGGGTGAGACGGTCGTCTACTCTGATGGTGAGTCATCCACTGGCGAAACTGAGTCGTTGTATCAACTGCAAGATGGCCGGCTTGAGGGCTATTCCGATGGCAATAGTATTCCGGACCCTTGTGAGCCGCCAAACAGGGTCGCGATTTTCATGGCTGGTACCCAGCCAGTGCAGAATTCGACGATTGCGGCAGCAATGATCTCCGGGTCAGTAATGATAACGGCAGCAGGGGCAGGAGGCCCTGTGCGCCCGCCGGCTCAGGTCTTGACCGACTTACTGGACAATCTGACAGCATTGTTAGCAGCAAATGTTAACCCGACAAATCAAGATCAGCATAACGCGGAAGATGCAAAATTGCATGACGAGATAGCGCAAGCCAAGGAAGATCTGGCGGCTCAGGACGCTAGGATGACTGCAGAGCAAGCTATTTTGCATGCTCAGGCACAGCGGATTCAACCGGATTCCTACCGGCTTACATTGGATCAGAACGCCTCAAACGAGATTCTAAGGAGGAGACACCAGAGTCATCTACCCCCGGTTTATGAGCTGAGGAACCTTTTCAATACGCCTGGAGTGGGGACCAGTAACCCGCTAGAGATAAATCGGGTGGTACCCACGCATAGGATCGATGTGTCGGCTCAGTAGCACACAACAGATCCGCCTTGTCTGAATAATACCCCGCCATAGTATGTGCCGACGCCACCGGGTCATTATTCTAACCCTTTGGATAATATGATCGTTGCGGCACATGATTGGCAGCTCTCCCAGTTGAAGGCGAGTCTCCAGCTATGATTGAAACACGGAAGGCTAGAGAGCCTCTTCAGATAGCACTGGTACAACAGGAGGCTTATTCTTACAGTCGTGAGAGGATTCACTCAACCCCTTGCCCAAGCTGGAGTTATAGCAGACACATTGACTCATCGGCCGTTTCAAGCAGTGACAGGCGCCGTAACCAGCCTCGTGGACATGACCCGGTGTGTGATGGTGCTCAGGATTTGGTGGACCAGGGCAGAGCACGTCGAGAGGCTGAGCTAGCGGCTCAGCAAGCGGCTCATCAGCATCCTCCGGTTTATCCGGCAACTTTGGTGGAGATAGGTGTAACCTCCAGAACCTTGGGAATACCATGTTTAGTGCTGGCTTTACGTAACGAACGTTTGCCCAAGGATTTCAAAGGGTCCTCGTAAGGTGCCCAACTACACAGCTGACTTACCCCCTGAAGCGTGGGTTGTGGTTATGAGATGGCGATGGAGCTATTGGATGTTGACGATGCTGCATGTGTTAAGTACTTCACCATGATGTTGGAAGGAATGGCCCGTACTTGGTTGAAAGGGCTGCCAGCCAACTCCATTGGATAATGGGCCGAGTTAAAAGCCCGGTTTATCCAGAATTTTAAAGATACATGTAAGCAGCCTATGTCAATTGTGGATTTGGACGCTTGTGTCCAAGAAGAGGGCGGGTCAACAACCCATTGGGTGCGCCGGGTCTCGGCTATCCCGCACTCATCGGATCACATCAACGCCGGCTTAGCAGTCTTAATGTTAGAGAAGAATTGTCGTTTTATGCCCCTTAAACAGAAGCTTGGGCGGCTTAAGCGCCACTGTAATGGTATGCGGGAGCTCATGGTAGCTCTTGTCAAATATGCCGACTCTGATAGTACCAAGGACCCCGAGTCTGAAGAGGAAAAGCCGGGTAAGGGAAAGAAGTGTAGTGGTGTGAAAGGGCAGCAGGGTGGCAATGGTAAGCATGGAGCTGATGGGAATTTGGACTTCGTGGCTAACACTGGCACGCGGAATTATAACCAGTGGTGCAAGGGAAGGCCGGCTCAGGCTGAAGGGTCAAAAATCAACCTCGAAGCTTTGTTGAATTAGCCGTGTCCGAAGCATGGATCGCGTGAGAAGCCGTCCTCTCATCTATGGAAGGATTGCTACATCATGAAAGAATTTAGGAATTCCCATCTTTTCCAGGATAATCATGGGCCGGGCGGCGGCTTAGGTTCCAGCTCTCATGGTCCGGGTTACGGTGGTGGCGGTTCTAATTCCGGTTTCCAGGGCTAGGGGAATCAGGGCAATCAAGGCAATCAAGGTGGTTTTCATCAACAATCTGGTCAGCGGACTCAGCAGCAGCAATCTGGTTACTAAAGTAATCCGAAGCAACTGAATAGTGGGTAGTACCACGTCTTCACCACAAGTTTACGCAAGCGGGATCAAAAGCTCTGTAAAAGGTCTGTGAACACCGTTGAGCCGACGGTTCCCCGTTACTTGCGATGGTCTAAATAGCCCATTGTGTGGAGTCGTGAAGATCACCCGCCCTGGGTTGATAATCTGGTTCACTTGGCTTTGGTGGTGGCGCCTCAGGTTGGAGGATACAAATTCACTAAGGTACTCATGGATGGAGGTAGCAGCATTAATATCCTCTACTATCATACTTTCCGTCGTATGGGGTTGACTGATAAAAATCTTAAGCCGTCCAATACTATTTTCCATGGAGTGGTGCCTGGTAAGTCGATGTATCCTGTAGGCAAGATTGCTTTGGAATTGGCTTTTGGGGATGAACATGACTCCAGGCCCGAGACGCTAACCTTTGAAGTGGTCAAGATCCAAAGCCCGTATCACGCTCTTTTTGGACGGCGGGCTTATGCCAAGTTCATGGCACGACCTTGTTATGTTTATCTGCAGCTCAAGATGCCGGGTTACAAGGGGACCATCATGGTGCATGGAAGCCGGAAGCTAGCTTTGGAGTGTGAAGAAGGTGACGCTGCTTATGCTGAGTCTATCTGCGCAACAAAGGAATTGAAGTTTTATAAAGACAATGTTGACCCGACAGATATGACATCTTTGAAAAAGCCAACTACGGAGCATGATCCTGTCTTGAAGTTTAAGTTGGCAGATGACACTAAGCTAGTTGATTTCGTTCTCGACGATTCAACCAAGCAATTCAGCATCAGTGCTAATCTGGATCCGGAATAGGAAAGCGCACTCATCGAGTTCATCCGTGAGAACCGGGACATCTTTGCATGGAAACCTTCTGACATGCCAGGTGTACTGAGGGAACTCGCTGAGCACACTCTTAATATTGATCCGAAGTTTAAGCCGGTCAAGCAATTTCTTTGTTGTTTTAATGAAGAGAGGCGTAAGGCCATTGGTGAAGAAGTGGCCCGGCTCTTGGCGGCTGGGTTCATTGTTGAAGTTTTTCATCCTGAGTGGTTGGCTAACCCGGTGTTAGTACTTAAGAAGAATGGCATTTGGCGTATGTGTGTGGATTAACAGATTTAAACAAGGCTTGTCCGGCTAATCCTTTTGCTCTCCCCCGTATTGATCAGATTATTGATGCTACGGCTGGTTGTGAGCGCTTGAGTTTTTTGGATGCTTATTCTGGTTATCATTAGATCCAGATGGCAGTTAAGGACCAGGAGAAGACAACTTTCATCACTCCTTTTGGAGCCTTCTGTTTTGTGTCTATGCCTTTTGGGCTCAAGAGCTCCCAGGAGACTTACCAGTGGTGTGTGCAAAATTGCCTTCATAATCAGATCGAGCGTAATGTTCATGCCTATGTAGATGACATTGTGGTGAAGTCCAGGAAAAAGGAGACCCTGATTGATGATGTGAAGGAGATGTTTGACAATCTCCGGGTTTATAAGATGATGCTTAACCCGGCCAAGTGTGTTTTTGGTGTGCCAGCAGGCAAGCTTTTGGGTTTTTTGGTTTCGGAACAAGGTATAGAAGCTAACCCGGAGAAGATAAAGGCTATCACCTCTCTGGCTAAACCAGCGTGTATCAATGATGTCCAGCGTTTGGCGGGTCGTACTGCGGTCTTAAGCCTGTTCATAAGCCAGTTGGGTGAGAAGGCCATCCCTCTTTATCAGATGATGAAGAAGACATATCACTTTGTTTGGAGTGATGCTGATACGTCCATTTTGCATCATGCTTTTATATTGATATTTATTGCATTATGGGTTGTTATTACATGTTATGTCACAATACTTATGCCTATTCTCTCTTATTTTACAATGTTTACATAAGGAGGGAGAATGCCTGGGCTGGAAAAGGAGCAAATATTAGAGACCTATTTTGCACAACTCCAAAAGTCCTGAAACTCCACAAAAGTTATTTTTGGAAATAATAAAAAATATTGAGCAAAGAAGTACGCCAGAGGGGGACCCACCTGGCCACGAGGGTGGGGGCGCGCCCCCTGCCTCATGGGCCCCCTGTTGGCTCTCCGGTGGCCATCTTCTGCTATATGAAGTCCTTCTTCAAGGGAAAAATCATAAGAAACCTTTCAGGACGAGACTCCGCCGCCACGAGGCGGAACCAATCGAGGGCTCCGGCAGAGCTGTTCTGCCGGGGACACTTCCCTCCGGGAGGGGGAAACCATCGCCATCGTCATCACCAAGGCTCCTCTCATCGGGAGAGGGCAATCTCCATCAACATCTTCACCAGCACCATCTCCTCACAAAACCCTAGTTCATCTCTTGTATCCAATTCTTGTCTCCAAGTCCGGGATTGGTACTAGTAGGTTGCTAGTAGTGTTGATTACTTCTTGTAGTTGATGCTTGTTGGTTTATTTGGTGGAAGGTCATATGTTAAGATCCTTTATGCATATTAATACCCCTCTGATTATGAACATGAATATGCTTTGTGTAGTTACATTTGTTCCTGAGGACATGGGAGAAGTCTTGCTATTAGTAGTAATGTGAATTTGGTATTCGTTCGATATTTTGATGAGATGTATGTTGTCTAGCCTCTAGTGGTGTTATGTGAACGTCGACTACATAACACTTCACCATTATTTGGGCCTATAGGAAGGCATATGGAAGTAATAAGTAGATGATGGTTTGCTAGAGTGACAGAAGCTTAAACCCTAGTTTATGCGTTGCTTCGTAAGGGGCTGATTTGGATCTATATGTTTCACGCTATGGTTAGGTTTACCTTAATACTTTTGTTGTAGTTGCGGATGCTTGAAATAGAGGTTAATCATAAGTGGGATGCTTGTTCAAGTAAGAACAGCACCCAAGCACCGGTCCACCCACATATCAAATTATCAAAGTACTGAACGCGAATCATATGAACGTGATGAAAACTAGCTTGACGATAATTCCCATGTGTCCTCGGGAGCGCTTTTCTCTATATAAGAGTTTGTCCAGGCTTGTCCTTTGCTACAAAAAGGAATGGGCCACCTTGCTGCACTTTATTTACTTTTGTTACTTGTTGCTTGTTCCAAATTATCCTATCACAAAACTATCTGTTACCACTTATTTCAGTACTTGCAGAGAATACCTTGCTGAAAACCGCTTATCATTTCCTTCTGCTCCTCGTTGGGTTCGACACTCTTACTTATCGAAAGGACTACGATAGATCCCCTATACTTGTGGGTCATCAAGACTCTTTTCTGGCGCTGTTGCCGGGGAGTGAAGCACCTTTGGTAGGTGGAATTTGGTAAGGAAAAAATTATATAGTGTGCTGAAATTTACTGTCACTTGTTACTATGGAAAGCAATCCTCTGAGGGGTTTGTTCGGGGTATCTTCACCCCGACCAGTAGAGCAAAGAGTTTCTCCTCAACCTACTGAACCTACTGAAAATGAAAATGTTCCCTTTGAAGTTCCTTCGGGTATGTTAGAAAAAATGCTAGATAATCCTTTTGCAGGAGATGGAACAAAGCATCCTGATGAGCACCTAATCTATGTGGATGAAGTTTGTGGATTATTTAAGCTTGCAGGTATACCCGTTGATGTTGTTAAGAAGAAGGTCTTCCCTTTATCTTTGGAGGGAGATGCATCGCCATGGTATAGGTTATGTGATGATACGGGGTCATGGAATTACGAACGATTGAAATTGGAATTTCATCAGAAGTTTTATCCTATGCATCTTGTTCATCGTGATCGCAATTATATATATATAATTTTTGGCCTCGCGAAGGAGAAAGCATCGCTCAAGCTTGGGGGAGGCTTAAATCAATGTTATATTCATGCCCCAATCATGAGCTCTCAAAATAAATAATTCTTCAAAGTTTTTGTGCTCAGCTTTCTGAAAACAATCGCACCATGCTCGATACTTCTTGTGCTGGCTCTTTTACGATGAAGACTATTGAATTCAAATGGAATTTATTGGATAGAATTAAACTCAACTCTGAAGATTGGGATCTCGACGAAGGTAAGGAGTCAGGTATGACACCTAAGTTTGATTGTTTTAAATCTTTTATGGATACCGATATTTTTCGTAAATTTAGCACTAAATATGGACTCGACTCTGAGATAGTAGCTTCTTTGTGTGAATCTTTTACTACTTATGTTGATCTCCCCAAGGAGAAGTGGTTTAAATATCATCCTCCCATAGAAGTAAAAGTAGCTGCACCTACTAAAGTTGAAGAAAAGACTGTCACTTATAATGATCCTGTTGTTCCTACTTCTTATGTTGAGAAACCACCTTTCCCTGTTAGGATAAAGGATCATGCTAAAGCTTCAACTGTGGTTCGTAAAAGCAATATTAGAACTTATACACCTCCTGATCAAGTTAAAGTTGAACATAATATTTCTATTGTTAAATATCTCTTGGCTGATAATATTGATGGGCATGTTATTTATTTCTGCGGTGAAACTGCTAGAATTGCCAAACCTTGTGCTAAAGATAAACATAGACCTATGGTAGGCGTGCCTGTTATTTCTGTTAAAATAGGAGATCATTGTTATCATGGCTTATGTGATATGGGTGCTAGTGTTAGCGCAATACCTTATGACTTATACAAAGAAATTATGCATGATATTGCACCTGCTGAGATAGAAGATATAGATGTCACAACTAAACTTGCCAATAGAGATACTATTTCACCAATGGGAATTGTTAGAGATGTTGAAGTCTTGTGTGGGAAAACTAAATATCCTGCTGATTTTCTTGTTCTTGGTTCCCCACAAGATAGCTTTTGTCCCATTATCTTTGGTAGACCCTTCTTGAACACTGTCAATGCTAGAATAGATTGCGAAAAGAGTGTTGTTACTATTGGCTTGGGTGATATGTCTCATGAGTTTAATTTCTCTAAATTTAGTAGACAACACCGTGAAGAAGAATTGCCTAGTAAAGATGAAATTATTGGTCTTGCTTCTATTACAGTACCTCCTAGTGATCCTTTAGAACAATATTTGCTAGACCATGAAAATGATATATTTATGAATGAAAGAAGGGAAACAGACAAAGTATTCTTTAAACAGGAACCTATTCTGAAACACAATTTGCCTGTTGAAATCCTAGGGGATCCTCCTACACCCAAGGGTGATCCCGTGTTTGAGCTTAAACCATTGCCTGATACTCTTAAATATGCTTATCTTGATGAAAAGAAGATATATCCTGTTATTATTAGTGCTAACCTTTCAAAGCATGAAGAAGAGAGATTATTGAAAACTCTGAAGAAGCACCGTGCTGCTATTGGATATACTCTTGATGATCTTAAGGGCATTAGTCCCACTCTATGTCAACATAAAATAAATTTGGAAGAAGATGCTAAACCAGTTCGTGATCATCAACGAAGGCTGAATCCCAAGATGAAGGAAGTGGTAAGAAAAGAAATACTAAAGCTCCTTGAGGCAGGTATAATTTATCCCGTTGCTGATAGTCAGTGGGTAAGTCCTGTCCATTGTGTCCCTAAGAAGGGAGGTATTACCGTCGTTCCTAATGATAAAGGCGAATTGATTCCGCAAAGAATTATTACAGGTTATAGGATGGTAATTAATTTCCACAAATTAAATAAGGCTACTAAGAAAGATCATTACCCCTTACCTTTTATCGATCAAATGCTAGAAAGATTATGCAAACATACACATTTTTGCTTTCTACATGGTTATTCTGGTTTCTCTCAAATACCCGTGTCAGCCATTGATCAATCAAAGACTGCTTTTACATGCCCTTTTGGTACCTTTGCTTATAGACGTATGCCTTTTGGTTTATGTAATGCATCTGCTACCTTTCAAAGATGCATGATGTCTATATTCTCTGACTTTTGTGAAAAGATTTGTGAGGTTTTCATGGACGATTTCTCTGTCTATGGATCCTCTTTTGATGATTACTTGAGCAATATTGATCGAGTTTTGCAGAGATGTGAAGAAACTAATCTTGTCTTGAATTGGGAAAAGTGCCACTTTATGGTTAATGAAGGTATTGTCTTGGGGCATAAAGTTTCTGAAAGGGGTATTGAAGTTGATAAAACCAAGGTTGATCGTATTGAAAAGATGCCATGTCCCAAGGACATCAAAGGTATAAAAAGTTTCCTTAGGCACGCCGCATTTTATAGGAGGTTCATTAAGGACGTCTCAAAAATTTCTCGGCCTCTGACTAATTTATTACAAAAAGATATACCATTTGTCTTTGATGATGATTGTGTAGAAGCATTTGAAATACTTAAGAAAGCATTGATCTCTGCACCTATTGTTCAGCCACCTGATTGGAATTTACCCTTTGAAACTATGTGTGATGCTAGTGATTATGCTGTAGGTGCTGTTCTAGGGCAAAGAGTTGATAAGAAATTAAATGTTATTCAATATGCTAGAAAGACTCTAGACAATGCTCAAAGAAATTATGCTACTACTGAAAAAGAATTCTTAGCAGTCGTATTTGCTTGTGATAAGTTCAGGCCTTATATCATTGATTCTAAAGTAACTATTCACACGGATCATGCTGCTATTAAATATCTTATGGAAAAGAAAGATGCTAAACCTAGACTTATTAGATGGGTTCTCTTGCTACAAGAATTTGATTTGTATATTGTTGATAGAAAGGGAGCTGAGAACCCCGTTGCAGACAACTTGTCTAGGTTAGAAAATGTTCTTGATGACCCACTACCTATTGATGATAGCTTTCCTGATGAACAATTAAATGTCATAAATACTTCTCGTACTGCTCCATGGTATGCTGATTATGCTAATTACATCATTGCTAAATTCATACCACCTAGTTTCACATACCAGCAAAAGAAAAAGTTTTTCTATGATTTGAGACATTACTTTTGGGATGACCCACATCTTTATAAAGAAGGGGTAGATGGTGTTATTAGACGTTGTGTACCTAAGCATGAATAGGAACAGATCCTATGCAAGTGTCACTCCGAAGCTTATGGAGGACACCACGGTGGAGATAGAACTGCACATAAGGTATTGCAATCCGGTTTTTATTGGCCTACCCTCTTCAAGGATGCCCGTAAGTTTGTCTTATCTTGTGATGAATGTCAAAGAATTGGTAATATTAGTAGACGTCAAGAAATGCCTATGAATTATTCACTTGTTATTGAACCATTTGATGTTTGGGGCTTTGATTATATGGGACCCTTTCCTGCCTCTAATGGTTATACACATATTTTAGTTGCTGTTGATTATGTTACTAAGTGGGTAGAAGCTATTCCAACTAGTAGTGCTGATCATAACACTTCTATTAAGATGCTTAAAGAAGTTATTTTTCCGAGGTTTGGAGTCCCTAGATATTTAATGACTGATGGTGGTTCACATTTTATTCATGGTGCTTTCCATAAAATGCTTGCTAAGTATGATGTTAATCATAGAATTGCATCTCCTTATCACCCACAGTCTAGTGTTCAAGTAGAATTGAGTAATAGGGAACTCAAATTAATTTTGTAGAAGACTGTCAATAGGTCTAGAAAGAATTGGTCCAAGAAACTTGATGATGCATTATGGGCCTATAGAACTGCATATAAAAATCCTATGGGTATGTCTCCGTATAAAATGGTTTATGGAAAAGCATGTCACTTACCTCTCGAACTAGAACATAAGGCATATTGGGCTATTAAAGAGCTCAAGTATGATTTCAAACTTGCTGGTGAGAAAAGGTTATTTGACATTAGCTCACTTGATGAATGGAGAACCCAAGCTTATGAAAATGCCAAGTTGTTTAAAGAAAAAGTTAAAATATGGCATGACAAAAGGATACAAAAGCGTGCGTTTAATGTAGGTGATTATGTATTGCTATACAACTCTCGTTTAAGATTTTTTGCAGGAAAACTTCTCTCTAAATGGGAAGGCCCTTACGTTATTGAGGAGGTCTATCGTTCCGGTGCCATAAAAATCAACAACTCTGAAGGTGGTGAACGGTCAAAGAATTAAACACTATATCTCAGGTAATCCTATAAATCTTGAAACCAATGTTATTGAAACCGTAACCCCGGAGGAATACATAAGGGACACTTTCCAGAACGTTTCAGACTCCGGAAAGGAATAGGTATGTGGCACGGTAAGTAAACGGACTCCAAAACAGTTCTTAAGGCAATATTTCTCTGTTTTGGAATATTTAGAAAAATAGAAAAATAAGAAGCAGTCCGGGAAGGACACGAGGCCTCCACGAGGGTGGAGGGCGCGCCCTACCCTACTGGGCGTGCCCCCTATCTCGTGGGCACCTCGTGTGCCCTCCGGACTCCGTTTTCTTGCACGGTATGTATTTTGGTTGGTAAAAATTCATTATATAATCTCTCGAAGGTTTTGACCCCTGTATCACGCAAATATCCTCTGTTCTTGTTTCGAGTTGTTTTCTGTCAGGGTTGTCAAGGCCAGGCATTATGTCGTCCCCCTCTTCCAACAATGGTGACAACGATGCTTGGCTAATGAAGATAGAGCTGAAGAGGGAAGAACCCATGGAGATCAACAAGGATGAAGGGATCAAGAAGGCCATGGAGGATCAAGCTCCGGCAGCAGAAGACATCCTTCAACTTGATCATAATCTTCTTACCCCAACTGAGATCGAAGCTTTCAAGATGATTGAGTTAGCTCGTATACAGAACAAGTATGTCACACGTGAAAATATTTTGTTGAAGGATCATATTGTTGCACTCAAGGGCATTATCCGCAAGCTGGAGGACCTCTTACGCTCGATGTGCGACTATCCATCATCACCACCTTCTTCACCAGCAAAGGAGACATAATCACATCGGTATGGGCACTCCCCTTGGCAACTGCCAAGCTTGGGGGAGGTGCCCCGGTATCGTATCACCATCACATTCCTATCTTCATCGTTTTTCTTAGTTCGATCCTATTAGTAGTATCTTGATCTAGTAGAATAAAGTTTATGGCATGATCTAGTTTTGAGTTTTGCTTTATGATCCCTCTATGTAATCGAGTCTGTGAGCTATATAATAAAAATTAGTGTTGATTCAAGGGCTTGATTGTTTTTCCATGATCTTGAGTGAATAAAACAAAAGAGAAAAGAATAAAAAGAAATAAAGAGTTCATATTGATCTTATTGAGAGTAATGACTTCACATAGAAAGAGTGTGATGATTAAAAGTTGTTGGGAGTTGGCAAACATAGCTTTGGTCATCGTTGCAATTAATAGGAAGTAATAAAGAAAGAGAGGTTTCACATATAAATACACTATCTTGACATCTTTTATGATTGGGAGCACTCATTAAAATATGACATGCTAAAGAGTTGATGTTGGACAAGGAAGACAACGTAATGGGTTATGTTTTCTTATATCTAAGATAAAGTATATTGTCATGGATCATCCAACCTGTTGAGCTTGCCTTTCCCCCTCATGCTAGCCAAATTCTTAGCACCAAGTAGAGATACTACTTGTGCTTCCAAAAACCCTTAAACCAGTTTTGCCATGAGAGTCCACCATATCTACCTATGGATTGAGTAAGATCCTTCAAGTAAGTTGTCATCGGTGCAAGCAATAAAAATTGCTCTCTAAATATGTATGATTTATTGGTGTGGAGGAAATAAGCTTTATACGATCTTGTGATGTGGAAGAAATAAAAGTGATGGACTGCATAATAAAGGTTCATATCACAAGGGGCAATATAAAGTGACGTTCTTTCGCATTAAGATTTTGTGCATCCAACCATAAAATCGCATGGCAACCTCTGCTTCCGTCTGCGAAGGGCCTATCTTTTATTATTATCTTCTAACTTATGCCAGAGTCATGGTGATCTTCACCTTTCTTTTTTATTTTATCCTTTGGCAAGCACAGTATGTTGGAAAGATCCTGATAGATATATCTAATTGGATGTAGGGGAGCATGAGTTATTATTGTTGAGATTACCCTTGAGGTAAAAGGTTGGGAGGCGAAACTATAAGCCCCTATCTTTCTCTGTGTCCGGTTAAAACTCTGTAACCACAAGTATTGTGTGAGTGTTAGCAATTATGAAAGACCAAATGATAGTTGAGTATGTGGACTTGCTAGAAAGCACTAACATAGACTCTTTCTGCTGTTATGATAAATTGCAATTGCTTCAATGACTGAGATTATAGTTTGTTAGTTCTCAATAAAGTTTATGATTTGTACTTTTGCATTATGAGTAGATTATTACTTGAGCATAAGAAATCATATGCAATATCTATATATGATGTTGTTATGAAAATAATCATGATGTCTTCATGTCCGTATTTTATTTTTATCGACACCTCTGCCCCTAAACATGTGGACATATTTATCGTTATCAGCTTCCGCTTGAGGACAAGCGAGGTCTAAGCTTGGGGGAGTTGATACATCCATTTTGCATCATGCTTTTATATTGATATTTATTGCATCATGGGCTGTTATTACACGTTATGTCACAATACTTATGCCTATCCTCTCTTATTTTACAGGGTTTACATAAGGAGGGAGAATGCCGCCAGCTGGAATTCTGGGCTGGAAAAGGAGCAAATATTAGAGACCTATTCTGCGCAACTCCAAAAGTCCTGAAACTCCATGAAAGTTATTTTTGGCAATAATAAAAAATATTGAGCGGAAGAAGTACGCCAGAGGGGGACCCACCTGGCCCCGAGGGTGGGGGGCGCGCCCCCTGCCTCGTGGGCCCCTGTTGGCTCTCCGGTGGCCATCTTCTGCTATATGAAGTCTTTCGTCAAGGGAAAAATCATAAGCAACCTTTCGGGACGAGACTCTGCCGCCACGAGGCAGAACCTTGGCGGAACCAATCTAGGGCTCCGGCAGAGCTGTTCTGCCGGGGACACTTCCCTCCGGGAGGGGGAAATCATCTTCATCGTCATCAGCAACGCTCCTCTCATCGGTAGAGGGCAATCTCCATCAACATCTTCACCAGCACCATCTCCTATCAAAACCCTAGTTCATCTCTTGTATCCAATTCTTGTCTCCAAGTCCGGGATTGGTACTAGTAGGTTGCTAGTAGTGTTGATTACTCCTTGTACTTGATGCTAGTTAGTTTATTTGGTGGAAGATCATACGTTCAGATCCTTTATGCATATTAATACCCCTCTGATTATGAACATGAATATGCTTTGTGAGTAGTTACGTTTGTTCCTGAGGACATGGGAAAAGTCTTGCTATTAGTAGTCATGTGAATTTGGTAGTCGTTCGATATTTCGATGAGATGTATGTTGTCTAGCCTCTAGTGGTGTTATGTGAACGTCGACTACATAACACTTCACCATTATTTGGGCCTGGAGGAAGGCATTGGGAAGTAATAAGTAGATGATGGGTTGCTAGAGTGACAGAAGCTTAAACCCTAGTTTATGTGTTGCTTCGTAAGGGGCTGATTTGGATCCATATGTTTCATGCTATGGTTAGGTTTACCTTAATACTTTTGTTGTAGTTGCGGATGCTTGCAATAGAGGTTAATCATAAGTGGGATGCTTGTTCAAGTCAGAATAGCACCCAAGCACCGGTCCACCCACATATCAAATTATCAAAGTACCGAATGCGAATCATATGAACATGATGAAAACTAGCTTGACGATAATTCCCATGTGTCATCAGGAGCACTTTTCTCTATATAAGAGTTTGTCCAGGCTTGTCCTTTGCTACAAAAAGGATTGGGCCACCTTGCTGCACTTTCTTTACTTTTGTTACTTGTTGCTCGTTACAAATTATCCTATCACAAAACTATCAGTTACCACTTATTTCAGTACTTGCAGAGAATACCTTGCTGAAAACCGCTTATCATTTCCTTCTGCTCCTCGTTGGGTTCGACACTCTTCCTTATCGAAAGGACTATGATAGATCCCCTATACTTGTGGGTCATCAGATGCTGCTAATCAAGCGTTTGAGGACTTGAAGAAACAGCTGGCTGAGCCGCCCGTTCTTGTTGCTCCCATTGATAAAGAGCCTTTGTTGTTATATGTGGCTGCCAATAGGCGAGCTGTCAATGTAGACATTGTGGTGGAAAGGAAGGAGCCAGGCAAGGAGTATCCGGTTCAACGGCCAGTTTACTACATCAGTGAGGTACTTATTGAGTCCAATCAGAGGTATCCGCATTGGCAGAAGCTTGTATATGGGGTATTCATGGCTAGTCGAAAGCTCAAGCAATATTTTCTGGGCCATCCCATCACTATGGTTAGTTCTGCCCCTTTAGGGGATATCATTCAAAACAGAGAAGCCATAGGTTGGGTAGCCAAGTGGGCCATTGAGCTTGGACCCCATGGTTTGAAGTATGTGCCTCGCACGGCTATGAAGTCGCAAGCACTTGTGGATTTTATCAATGATTGGACAGAGTTGCAGATGCCTGAGGAAAAGTTGGATAACACATATTGGACTATTCACTTTGATGGATCCAGATAGTTGGAAGGCTCGGGGGCTGGAGTTGTCTTGACTTCCCCATGAGGTGATAAATTTTCTTATGTTCTCAGGTTGAAGTTCCCTTGTACTAACAATGCAGCTGAGTATGAGGCCTTGCTCCATGGTCTTCAGATGGCTAAGGAGATGAACTTAAGCCGGGTGAGGTGTTTCGGCGACTCAGATATGGTAGCTCAGCAAGTTTCTGGCACTTAGGATTCTAAGGATCCACTCATGGCGGCTTATCGTCGAGAGGTTGATGCTATTGCGGGTCACTTTAAGGGTTATCAAGTTGAACATGTTGATCGCAGGAAAAATGAGGCGGCTGATGCTTTAAGGCAGTTAGGATCTCAGCGTAAGCCGGTACCACCTAACACTTTCCTAGATATTTTGCATAACCCTTCTGTCAAATTACCTACAGAGGAGGATCTTGCTATTCCTGACCCGGAAGCACAGTTGGTGGCGGCTCTTCATGCTATTCCTAATTGGACAGTTCTGTATTTGGCTTATATGACCCGGGGCGAGTTACCTGAGGATGAAACTTTGGCCAGGCAGATAACCCGGCAGTCTAAGTCAATGACTATTGTCAATGGGGAGTTACATCATCGCAGTGTCACAGGGGCGTTTCAATGTTGTGTTTCTCCCGAAGAAGGCTGTGAGATTCTACGAGAGATTCATGAGGGAGATTGTGGTCATCATGCCAGTTCTAAGTCTCTCATCGCTAAGGCTTTCCGTCATGGGTTTTATTGGCTGATGGCTCATGCTGATGCTGAGGATTTAGTCAGTAAATGTGTCGGTTGTCAGAAGTTTTCATGATGAGCTCATGTTCTGGCTCCAGAGTTGAGGATGATTCCAATTGCTTGGCCATTTGTGACCTGGGGGCTTGATATGGTTGGACCCTTCAAAAGGTCCAAAGATAAGAAGACCCACCTTTTGGTGGTGGTTGACAAGTTTACAAAGTGGGTTGAAGCAGAACCGGTTAGCAAGTGTGACGCAGCAACGGCGGTTCAATTCATCAAAAAGGTGATTTTCTGTTTTGGTTTTCCCCCCAACATTATAACTGATAATGGCACTAATTTGTCCAAGGGTGCTATGAAAGAATTTTGTCAACGAGAGCATATTCAACTTGATGTGTCCTCAGTGGGTCACCCCCAGTCCAATGGTCAAGCTGAGCGAGCTAATCAAGAGATTCTGCGAGGCATCAAGCCCCGGCTTATGGTTCCTTTGCAAAGAACGCCGGGTTGTTGGGTGGAGGAGTTACCCTTAGTGTTATGGAGTATCAATACTACCCCAACAGATCTACGGGTTACACACCTTTTTTCATGGTTTATGGAGCAGAGGCGGTTCTCCCTAGTGACATCCGTCATGATTCTCCCCGTGTGGCGGCTTATGTTGAAGCTGACAATCAAAAAGCACCTCAGGATGCACTTGACCTGTTAGATGAGGAGCGTGACCTTGCGGCGGCTCATTCAGCGATTTACCAACAAGATCTGCGCCACTATCACAGCCGCCGGGTTAAGACCAGAACCATTCAAGAAGGGGACTTGGTGCTCCGGTTTATCCAGGATCAGACTGATATGCACAAGCTATCCCCACCTTGGGAAGGGCCCTTCATGGTCAGCAAAAATCTGAACAATGGGTCATACTATCTTATCGATGTTCGAGACCACAAGGACTCACGCACATCAGAGGAGGAGACCCGCCGACCGTGGAATATTGCTCACACTTGAGCTACTGGCTCTTGAGATGTACATATTTATATCAGTGTATATTCTATGAGAAATATAATAAAATCAGCACCCCTGATAATTCAGGGCCTCTGTTGTCTTCAAATCTCAGAATCTGAGTCTTTATTGTCATGTCATATGATTACTTCCGCGGCTTGACACCCAGGTTACCGGGACCAAAGAGAGTTTTGTTGCACATCACAACTCAAACATAGGTACCCGGCGAGCACATCTCACGAATATGTCACTTGGGGGCTTCCTATTCAAACGTAGGTGTATTCACCAAAGAGAAGATAGCGTTACTACCCTCTTGACTGGGTTATCTTGTTCAAACATAGGTGTATTCACCAAAGAGGACGTAACCCTTCCGGGTTATCCTGCGTGTATGCCAGATGCTTCTCCATCACGTAATCCTGATTGACCCGCCGAACTCTTAACAGTCAATCTTTTAAACAAGACCCTGAACTTGTTAGGGTTAAAACACCGGTTTGTCATGTGAGGGCATGACTTACGGATAGCAAGGATGAATCCAGGCTATTAAGCCGCCTTCATTGAAACTTGGTTAAACCTGCATGTTTGCATGATGCTACTCTGACCTCGTGTACTCTCGATAAGTCAATCTTTAAACAAAACCCTGAACTTATCCAGGTTAAGACATCGATTGGGTCATGTGAGAGCTAGCTTACGGAAAGCGAGGATACTCCAGTGGCTATCATGCTAGTTTCATTGAAGTTTTATGTTGAGATTTGGTTTTGGAGATTTATAACAGCCTCGTATTTTTTGGATTTTTCTTCATCTTGGATTTATATCATTTCTTTTTCTTACCATATGGTTTTGACAAGTCGGGCCAAGCAGCCTTGTCTATGTCTCATATTTGAGCATCTTCGGATTTTTTATAACCCGCCATGCTGGCAGACTCTAAGTTGCCAGAAAATAATACTCTTGTGTTTAGAGTTATGGCTCTAAAGCTTGGGATGTTACCCCTTATTTACGGCATTGTAAGCCTATAGCATGAGTCCATTAAATATGGCGATGCATTCTCAATCTTTGGGTTGGAAGCCTTTCTGCATGGATTTGATAAGCCGGCAGTCTAAGTAAATACCATAGGTATGGCATTTTATTAACAATTGCATAAACGGTTATACCCGCCCTGGTTATGGGCTATTCGTCCCTAGTGGTTTAATATTGGGTATTGTGACCCGCCTCGCGATAAACCGTCAGGGCACTTGTGATCTATTTGTGTGCAGGATAATGCTAAATCTGATCCGCATAAATCGATGTTATCATAAGCATAAAGTGGTGGTTTTTCAACTGGTGGATCAGCAGTGTTGCGCCAAACAAAAACGTGCACGATGGCACGGCAGATCAAAGTTTCACTAGCCTATTACATGACTCAGTGAGCCAAAAAGATCAAGTGTTTTCAAAAGATCAAATATATGAACCGCCCAGCGAATCAATCTTCTTGGCCTTGACGACTTGAAGCTTCTGGATCATACTTCTCCGGTTCTTCGTCCTCCTCCGCCGTCTGGAAGTTTGGTGATGACCAATCAATGCCACAAAAGGCTTGGAATTCAGCTTCATCGTCGATAAGGTCGGACGGATCAACTTTAGGGGCGAAAGTATGCCTACAGATTGGGGGGATCAGATCCATCACTTTATAAGACAACATGGGCATCTTCTGATTCTCCATATCATAAGCTGGTTGATATCTTAAAAGATCCGTTTCATCAGATATCAGACTGGCCATGGGACGTATTTACTTCACGCAGGTAGAGAAGTCTTTCTTATCAAAGGGAGTGTCGTCTTCTTTCAAGCTTGGATACCCAGTCGCTAGCTCGACTGGGTCTAGCTTTGCTTGCCATGCCTTGGCCCGGCTTAAGGCCGTAATGACACCGGCTCTTGCAAATGACTGCTTCATCTCTTCAATCCTAGCAGGCAGAACAGAAAGTTTTTTCAAGACATCACTCAAAAGAGTGGGTGCTTGATTAGTCGGAGAAATCGTGGCCAGCTCGCGCTGAGTTCTAGTGTATAGCTGTTCAACAAGTGTATAAACGGCTTTGAGCTTCACAAGCATTTCTTGACCAAGATTGCTACTCCTGGGACCTGTGTAATAATTATGGATTGATTAGAGACGGTTTGTAACATGCAAGATAAGATTCAATTTTGATGCTGACAAAGTTACTCACCAAAGATAGAAGAAACCATCTGGGATATACGGTGTTTTAAACCGGTAAGCTCAGTGGTCACCTCTTGAAGTGCAGCTTCCGCTTTTTCAGCCCGCTGCGTAAGAGCAGTTTTCTCTTCAGCCCAGACAGTTCTTTCAGCATCAAAACTGGTCTTCAGTTTTTCCGACTCATCCAGACTAAATTTTAATTTTGAGTCCGCCTTCTGGGTCTCATATTCTTGATGCTCCAGTTGGGTTTTCACATCAGCCAATTGCGATTGAAGTTGAGCAGTGGCGTCCTGTATATGCACAGATTTAAAATCATATTCATATTTGGGTTACAGAAATAAAGTCCCAAGCCTTTTGCAAGCAACAACGCTCGACACTTGGGGGCTAATGGGTACAGAAAAATTCGTCATACAAAGGCACATATAAACAAGTCCCAAGCACTTTGCAAGCAAGAGCACTTGGGGGCTAATGCATATTGCTCGCGTTTCATTGCTACTTTATAATGACCTGGTGGTGCCGCAAACAACCACAGCCGGCTCATGGGGGCTACTCAAATAAGTTTTCATTTATAAACAATGGTGAACAGTACCAGTTCATTCATGCTGATTAAACCGGCCCTTGGGGGCTACGGTTGCAATGTTAATTGTTAAAATCCCGGTTTAACTCGGATGGTGAAAGCCAGCCTTTGAAGGATTCTACCAAAGATGCTTTTTATACTCATGGCTATTCTAAGTCTACAGCATATTCAATCCTATCATACACAGTAGACTTGGGGGCTGATAGGATATGCATAACTTATTAAAGCAGGAATTCATACCTCATATTTTTGATGCATCTGCTTCACCATATCAATTTCAAGGTCGCGGCTGGTATGCACTTGGTTGAGATAACCAGAGAGTACTTCACTAATACTCAATTGAGAATAGTTGGCGATGTCAAATCTCACTTTTTGCCTTTCAATAATTTCTTCTTTGGCGGAGTGCTTGGCCAAGACAGTAGGCTTTCCCGGCTCTTTGAAGCAGGTGCCAGTGATCACAACATCGTCGGCATGTGTTTCTGACGGTTTAATTGGGCTTGATGATTCAGTGTTCAAAGGATTGATGTTGGTGTGGTCACTTGAGAGGTCAGGAATTTCTGGTGGAACATCATGGACAGGCTCTTCTAGTTGTGGCATGGAGGTGTCAAGCGCTGGAATTTGTGGCTCCGGTTCATGGACTTTGGGGTCTTTAGCCGGCTTGATCACCTTTGCCTTCTTGCTAGGCTTTGCTTTTCCACAACATGGGTTATGAGAGGTCAGTACAAGTATAAGAGCATAAGGAGGTAGAAAATAAAAAGTAATTGTTGTTACCCAGGGGCAGTTTTGAAAGCCGACAGCTGGGTATGTGATGAGTCATCGGAAGAGGAGCGAGAATCCTCCTGATAGTTTGAATCGGAAGAATTAAGTGGCTGGCGAATGAGACCCGCCAGAGGATAAAAAGAGTTTAAATTTGGAAGGACCTCATTTCGGCGTTTCCGCGGAGCTGGAGTATTTGGTAAACCAGAGGATAATTCTTCACCTCAGCTGGTCCGAGTTTGTCGCCAGTTCTCGTGCTGCTGTTGCTTCAAAAGAAAGTGAGGATCCAAATGAGCTAAGGGGTGTGAAAAGCTTACTTTCCGGGTTACCCGTCGAATTTTCTGTCTTGGCAAAGGCGCCGAGTCGGAGGAAATAATGTTACCTCTTCTTCGACCGCTTGATTGGCCCCCGTGTCATCCTGATGATAATCAGTGTCAATAAGATAGTTGAAAAAGGAGCCTAGGGAATCAAGGGATACCTCCGACTCAGAGCTGTCATCCGGTTCAAACATTTCGGAAGCGCTTAGTTTCTTCTTATTCTTCTTGACGGCTCTCTTGGCGGCTTTCGATTTGGCCCTCGCTTTCTTGGCAGCTTCATGGTCATATTCCTTATTCCAAAAATCGGATTCAGCCTATGAAAGTCATCAAAGTTGAGTTAATAGAATATTTGAATGATAAGGTAAAGTAAGAAATTTAGAGACTCACATCTGGTGGCGGGTTAAGTTTGCAGAAAGGGTTCAATCCCACTTTGCTGCAGCTTTCCAGGCTCTCATTCAGAAGGGTCTTTGTCATTTCATTGATTGCATCATCAGTTAAACACACAGAGCTGTGGTGCAGTGGATCTTTTGCACCACCCGTATAAGTGCACATTAAGCCGGATCGGCGGCTCAAGGGTATGATTCGCCAAGAAACCCAACACCGAACCAAGTCAATACCGGTTTAACCCATTTCCCAGCAGGGCCTTCACCTTTGCAATAGTGGGTGCAAGCTTTGCACGTTCAATAGTGGTAAGTTTTTCGGGAAGATGATGCTCTGGGTCTAGCCGCTGGACACGATAACCCGGCAGTGGATTTTCATCAGCCGGAGAAGTATCTTTACAATATAACCATGTTTGGTTCCAATCTTTGAGGTGACTCGGCAGGCGAGCATAGGGGAAGATAACATCTCTTCTTCCTTGAATTGAGACCCCGCCAAGTTCTAAGCTGGGTGCATTGGTAAATTCGTTCTGCCAGTTCAGATAAAAATATTCGCTGAAGAGTTTGTCAGGACCCCGACTCGATGTCACATCGATCTAGCCGATAACACCTCATATCACTTTGCGGCCTCACGCACGGTATCCCCACGGGTGTCGCCTTACCTTTGCCCGGGACCGTTTGCGCCTTTTGGCTCACGTATATGATAGTGGCGCTAGCATCCATATGATAAAGAGCCCGGGCTGACATGACTAGTCGTAAACCCAAAGTGGCACAGACTTACAGGGACAGGCATCCATGACCCAGCTTCGAACGTGTCGGTCATCAGCAAGTGGGTCCGGGCTGTAGCACTGGGCTAGCAGGACTCTGGTAAACCGGGCTGTAGCGGGCTAACAGGACTCCGGTACTCAAAGCGTGACATTTCCCAGAAGGGACAGACACAGGAACGAAGAAGGACACATGCCGGCCAGCCTAAGTGTTCCAGAGCAGTAGCAAGCTACCATGGCTCAGCGGTAGCACTAGGAGACATTTCCCGGTAAGAGAGGCTACTAAAGATAAACAACTAGATAGTCAGATCCCACACATACCAAGCATTTCAATCATACACACAATATGCTCGATATGTGCAAATACAACGAAGCATCACAACATGACTCTACGACACAAGTACTTTATTTAAGGCTCAGGGAGCCATACATAACATACACAAAGGTACGGGTCTCACGACCCAACATACAAGTCATACAGTCATACAAACCAGCAGCGGAAGTAGCTTGTCTGAGTACAGACAACTAGTAAAATAAAAGAGGCTTGGAAAGCCTAACTATACTACGTGGTCCTTCACAAGCTCAGGGTCACCACCTGGGTCTTTAGCCTACTCGTTGATGTCAACGTCTACAAAGAACCCATCGGAAGGGGTTGCAGCGTCTTCTATAAAAATGTAAATTATAGTAACATGAGTACAAAGGTACTCAACAAGACTTACATCAGATCCTACATACATGCATGTTATCAAGAAGGGTTGGTGGAGTTATTGCAGCAAGCCAGCTTTGACTCTTGGCTAAACTATCCTACGATACTCCAACTTGAAATGGTTTTGCGCACACGAGTCCACTACGCACCACTTCAATACACTACCGAGGATCCACCTCCGTCTTCCTACGGAAGAGCCATCCTCGGCACTCACACTTATCTTGAGGCTTTTAACAGTTTCCATTTACTTGTCTATGAACTGTATAGGCAACCAAGTAGTCCTTTACCGCGGACGCGGCTATTCGAATAGATTATGATAACCCTGCAGGGGTGTACTTCTTCATACATGTTTCCACCACTTAGCGTCTGCACACGACATGTGCTCGGCAGACTTCAAGCGAAAGCCGACGTGGGTGTAGACCACGACCTACCTAAACACTTAAGCCTCTAGTCCAGGTTTATCGCCTATTCAGGTTCCATCCGCAGGGAGTCCGGCCGGGGTTTCCCATACGGCCCCGAACGATGTGAACAGGGTTCTCGAGATACCTAACGGGTATTCGGTACACCGTGCCACGTACCTACCGCATCACAGCCCACCCCTACGGTCAGCGCTGTCCACGGCCTCCAGTAGGCTACAAACACCAGAAACTACTTGCAACTCCTGGACAGAGAGCTAGGGTGAATAAGAAGCCGAGCGGGGTCATATTTCAGGGCCCAATGCATGGTAGTAGCTGTATCTTAAATCACGCATACAGATCTCAGTGCTTAAGGTCGGCTTCAATGAAACAACCCACCATGTACTCCTACATGGCCTCTCATCGATACCTTTACCAAATCGTGTTCACCACACCACTCTCATTACCGAGATAAACATTTCACTCTAGCCCATCACCCAGATGAACCAGACCTGACACGACTCTAAGCATAGCAGGCATAGCAAGGTAGGAACAACACATACATATGGCTCAAAAAACTCCTACACATGCTAGTGGGTTTCATCTAGTTACTGTGGCAATGACAGGTCATGCAGAGGAAATGGGTTCAACTACCGTAGCACACAGCAGTTTGAAACGCGTTGTCTTAATGCAGTAAAAGAGAGCAGGAGCGAGAACATGGGATTGTATCGATATGATCAAATGGTTGGTTGCTTGCCTGATGGTTCGATGCACGGATACGGTTCTTCGTTAGGGTAATCACGGTACTCCTCGGGGACAGAACCTGTCGCAAAGGGCATCGATACACAAGCATCACCAAACAAGGTGCAACAATATGATGCATGCATGAAACATGGCAATATGAGTGTATTGGGCTAATGCAACTAAAGCCAGAAGGGTTTGAACAAATTTGAATCAAAGATTCAAATTCCAAATTCAAATATGGCCTTTTAAAGTGCCTTTTCTTGTTCTGCTTAAAACATCAATTTAACTTGTTTGATCATGCATGAAAATAGTACAGATGGATAGATTGGATTTTTCTGATCATTTTTCATATATAATTTGTCCAATTTGGAGTTACAGAATAAAAGTTATGAATTTTTGAAGTTTAAATAATATTCTGGAATTTCCTGATTTAAATTAAATCCAGAAAATCAATTACTGCGTCAGCCTGATGTCAGTGTGACGTCAGCAGGTCAACGGAACTGGTCCAGGTCAAACCTGACAGTGGGTCCCGCATGTCAGGGTGATTATTTTAATTAAAACTTAATTAAAACTAATCCTGTTTAATTAACAGGGCTGGGCCCCACCTGTCATTGACTCAGGGGAGTCAACCAGGGCCCACCCGTGGTCAAACCCGGGTCGGCTGCACCGGCGTTTAGCCGCCGGCGAGCCCGACGCGGCGGCGGGAGTGGTTTTGGCCATTTCGGCCACCAAATGGGCCGCGGAGACCACCGGAGGGGAGCTGAGGACAAACCGCAGCTCTTGGCGGAGTCCGTTGAGGTCGGGGTGGCCGGAGTTGGCGCCGGCGACGACTTTGGCGGCCACCGGGGCTCGGTCGGAGGTGAACTTGGCGCTAGAGGGGTCGGTGAGGCTCGTGGAGTAGCTAGCTAGGTGTTGCGGGACTTGGTGAGTAAGATGGACACCATCTTGTGGCCGGAGTGTGGCCGGAAGCACGTCGGCGACGAGGTCCGCGGCGGTGCGGGCGTGTGATCCTCGTGCGGTGGCTACACGGCTCGGGAATGAGAGAGAGAGGGTCGGAGGAGTAGCTAGGCTCACAGCGCTCCCGTAGAGGCCACCGGTGAGGTCGGGGACGAGCTGAGGCGGCGACGGCGTTGAAGGGGATCTCCGGCGACGGTGAGCTCGGGCGAGGTCGGTGCGGTGGTCTCGGGCCGCACGAGCACACGGGGCTCGGCTGCTCGATGAAGTAGACAGCGGCGGAGCTCCTGGACACGGTGGCACGGCGTGGGGTGGACGGAGGGCGTGGCTACGGCGTGGGGGTGGCGGCGATGGCGTCGGCCATGGCTGGGGCGTGCGAGGGGGAGGAGCTGGAGAGGAGAGGGGGTGTCTGGGGGGTTCGGGGGAGAGAGGGAGGCCGATCCACGGCGTTAGCCGGGCGAGGGAGGCGGCGAGGCGGCGAGCAGCTGCGTGGCGAGCTGCGGTGCCGCCGCCGAGCACCTTGGCTGCCTGCCTGGCGAGCCAAGCAGCTCGCTGGAGCGGTGGCCGGGCTGGGCCGGCCAGGTGGGCTGGCTGGTGGGCCTACGGTGGCGCCAGGTAAGTTTCCCCTTTTTTCTGTTTCTGTTTCTATTTTTTTTAATATATCTGCAACTTTGTTGAATTTAATAAAATACCTAGGCAACTTCAAAAATCACCAAATTACTCCTGGTCCATAGTTGGATTATTTCCAACATGAAACATTTTAGTTTGGAGGTATTTGAGCATTTAAATATTTTATATAATTTTAAATGCCCAAATTCAAATATTTATGATTTAATTCAAAAACCCTAAGATGGCCTAGGAAAATGTGCACCACTTTTGGCAGGGGTTCTGAACCAAGACAAAAATGATGGGCATTTTAGAAGGGCATTTCAGGTTCATTGAAAAAGTTTTTAGTAAACCCTAGTTGGTTTCAGAGGGGACTGGGGGTTCTGTCATCCCCATTTCAAGTTTCTGATGAAAAAGTAAACATGATGCAACACTCTAATGCATGGCTAACTAGGATGTGACAACTCACCCCCACTCAAAAGAATCTCGTCCCGAGATTTGGGTTCCTCTGGGAAGAAGGCGGGATACTCAAGTCGAAGACGATCCTCCCTTTCCCAAGTTGCTTCATCTTCAGAATGGTGCGACCATTGAACCTTGAGAAACTTGATATTATGACGTCGAGTGGTACGCTCGGCCCGATCGAGGATACGAATGGGGTACTCTCGGTATGTAAGATTATCTTGGAGATCAAGCGTTTCGTGGTCCACTTCACGGATAGGATCCGAGAAGCAACGCCTGAGTTGGGAAACGTGGAAGACATCATGGACTCTGGAGAGATGCAGAGGTAGTTCCAACTGGTAGGCAACTTCTCCTCGTTTGGCGAGAATGCGAAAAGGTCCAATGTAACGAGGAGCCAATTTGCCTTTGATAACGAAACGATGGGTTCCCTTCAGAGGGGTGACCCGAAGATAAGCCTTCTCGTCAACCTCGAAAGTCATAGCCTTATGTTTTCGGTCATATTGACTCTTTTGACGAGATTGGGCTGTTTTCAACTTTTCACGAACGATGCGAACTTGTTCTTCTGCTTCCTGAATCATATCCGGGCCAAAGAATTGTCTTTCCCCGGTCTCTGACCAGTTAAGGGGTGTTCGACACCGTCGTCCATAGAGAACTTCAAAAGGGGCTTTACCCAAGCTAGATTGATAGCTGTTGTTATAAGCGAATTCGGCAAATGGAAGGCACTTCTCCCAATCCATTCCGAATGAGATAACAGAGGCTCGAAGCATGTCTTCTAGAATCTGGTTGACGCGTTCCACTTGACCGCTCGACTGAGGGTGGAAGGCGGTGCTAAAGGAGAGACGGGTTCCCATAGCACTTTGGAAACTTTCCCAAAATCGAGAGGTGAAAAGACTTCCTCGATCCGAGTTAATTTCCAAAGGAACACCATGGAGAGACACTATTCGGGAGATGTATAAGTCTGCCAGCTGACTAGCGGTTATACTCTCACGAACAGGTAAGAAATGGGCTACTTTGGAAAGACGATCGACCACGACGAAGATAGCATTATTCCCTCTCTTAGTCCTGGGAAAACCGGTAATGAAATCCATACCAATTTTATCCCATTTCCATTCAGGAATAGCTAGGGGTTGAAGGGTGCCAGCAGGCCGTTGATGCTCTGCTTTTACACGACGACAGACGTCGCAATTAGCAATATACTGAGCAATTTCTCTCTTCATCCTAGTCCACCAGAACCTCTGGCGTAGGTCCTGATACATCTTAGTACCACCGGGATGAATAGTGAGAGGAGATTCATGAGCCTCCTTAAGGATCAACTGCCGTAGATGCTGGTTCTTGGGAACCACTAGACGGTTCTCAAAGTACACAACACCATGATCATTTGTGGAGAAACAACTAGCACCTCCGCTAGCAATGTTCTCCTTGATCTTAGCTATTCCCTTATCTCGCTTCTGGGCAGCAATGATTTGATCCGTAAGAGTAGGTTTCGCCACCAAGGTGGAAAGAAATCCTTGAGGAACAATGTGGAGGTTAAGCTTTCGAAATTCCTCATGGAGAAGCGGTTGACTTTGTTGTAACATCAGATTGTTACAATAAGATTTACGACTTAGCGCATCAGCCATGACGTTGGCTTTCCCTGGGGTGTAGGTTATTCCTAAGTCGAAATCTGTGATCAACTCGACCCAACGTCTTTGCCTGAGATTCAAATCCGGTTGGGTGAAGATGTACTTCAGACTTTGGTGATCAGTGAATATTTCGCAATGATTACCGAGGAGGTAATGTCGCCAGGTCTTAAGTGCATAGACTACGGCTGCAAGCTCTAGATCATGGGTAGGATAATTCTCCTCATGTGGGTGCAATTGTCGTGAAGCGTAGGCAATTACGTGTCGATCTTGCATGAGAATGCAACCTAGTCCTTGTCGCGAGGCGTCGCAGTAGATAACAAAGTCCTTAGAGAAGTCTGGCGGTACCAGTACGGGAGCAGAAGTCAGGCGTCTTTTCAGTTCCTGAAAGCTGTGCTCACATTGTGGAGTCCATTCGAACTTCTTATCTTTCTTGAGGAGTTCGGTTAGAGGTTTAGCAACCTTGGAGAAGTTCTCGACAAAGCGACGACAATAGCTCGCTAAGCCCAGAAAGCTCTGAACTTGCTTGACCGATTCAGGTGGAGTCCAATTAAGGACGGCTTGAACTCGCTCAGGGTTAACAACAATACCTTTACCAGATATTACATGACCCAGATAGGTCACTTCTGGCAACCAGAATTCACATTTAGAAAATTTGGCATAAAGGCGATGCTCTCGAAGTTTCTGCAACACTAGCTTTAGATGTTCGGCATGTTCTTCCTCGTTCTTGGAGTAGATGAGTATATCATCGAGGTAAACCACGACGAATTTATCCAAATACTCCATGAAGATTGAGTTCATTAACCGAGAAAAGGTGGCTGGAGCGTTGGTTAATCTGAAGGACATGACGGTGTACTCGTATTGGCCATAACGAGTAACAAAGGCCGTTTTAGGAATGTCCCCGTTTCTGATTTTGATTTGATGGTAGCCCAACCTCAAATCCATTTTGGAGAAGACTGAGAATCCAGCGAGCTGATCGTACAGGTCGTTGATCCTGGGAAGTGGATATTTGTTCTTGATTGTGACCAAATTGACAGGTCGGTAATCTACAACCATCCGGTCCGTACCATCCTTCTTCTTGACGAATAGGACGGGGCAAGCCCACGGAGAAGAGCTAGGTCGGATGAAACCCTTTTTCAAGGACTCATCGAGTTGTTTCTTAAGTTCGGCTAGTTCTAGGGGTGCCATCTTATAAGGTCTTCTAGCAATCGGAACGGTTCCTGGAATGAGGTCTATTACAAACTCAACATCCCTGTCAGGTGGAACACCTGGCAATTCCTCTGGAAAGACATCCGGGAAGTCACGGACTACCGGAACGTCCTCAAGGTCTGGCAAAGGGCTGGCATTAAGAGAATATAATTGTCGCTTGGCTATTCGGGTCAAGACATTGACTATCTTTCCCGAAGGATGGGTGAGTTGGACAGTCCTAGAGAAGCAATCGATTTGGGCATGATGAGCCGACATCCAGTCCATACCCAGAATGATATTAATATCTGAAGATTTAAGGGCTATCAAAGACGCGAGGAAAACAAGTCTGTCGACTTGGATTTCATTTCCATAACTTACCCTAGAGGTCTGCCATCTAGAACCAGGGGTAGAAATTTCCATAGTGGATGGCATGTTACAGAATACAACGTTATGCAAACGAGCATAACTTTCGGATATAAAAGAATGAGAGGCTCCTTTATCGAAAAGAACAGATGCCGGGTGGCAATTAACAAGAAGCGTACCGAGAACGACGTTGGGATCCTCTTGAGCTTCTTCGGCAGAGATACAGTTGACATGGCCACGTGAAGCGGTGACCGGCTTGGCGTGGAATATTTTTCCTGTCGGCTTGCCACGGCCAACAGCTTTAGCAGATTGATTTGGGTTGGTCTGGGGACACTCACGCATATAGTGACCAGATTCCCCACACTTGAAACAAGTCACGGAACTTGTACGTGGAGGAGCATTGTTAGTTGGACCCCCATAGGGCTTGGCTGGAGCAGACTGTTGAACGGGGCGAGGCGCCTGGAAGGATGGCCTCGGTGTAAACCTGGGTGGCAGGGCGGTGTTGGGTACCCACACGCGGTGCTTCTGAGGACCAGCACCGGATGAGGAACCCATGTCACGGCCATGCTTGCGTGTTGCGTCATAATCAGTCTGACCAGTTTCGGCACTGATGGCTTTGTTGACAAGTTTCTGAAAAGTTGTGCACTCATGCAGACGGAGGTCACGGCGAAGCTCAGGACTAAGGCCCTTACGGAACCTTGCTTGCTTCTTGGCATCGGTAGACACTTCCTCGGTTGCATATCGTGCGAGATTACCAAACTCCCTGCTGTAAGCATCCACAGAAAGTCGGCCTTGGGTGAAACTGCAAAATTCTTCACGTTTACGGTCCATGAGACCCTCCGGAATGTGAGGTTCACAGAAAGCCTCGCTGAATTCAGCCCAAGTAGTGACATGGCCCGCTGGGCGCATAGCTCCATAATTCTCCCACCATAGACTGGCGGGGCCTTCAAGATGATATGCAGCAAAGGTGACCTTGTCAGCCTCCGCTACCAGCGCGGAACGCAGTTTATGAGAGATACTGCGAAGCCAGTCATCAGCGTCGAGGGGCTCGACAGAGTGGTGGAACGTGGGTGGATGTAATTTGATGAAATCACTGAGTGACACCACGTTAGTCCTCTGATGGTGTGCTGTGTTCTGTTCAATACGCTCCAACAAACGGTTGGTCTCCCGCTTGTTTCTCTCAGCTTCCATCATAACCTCGGCTAGTGAAGGAGGATGAGGCAGATTTACATCCCTGGCTTCACTGCCTTCGGCCTGCTCTTGAGAAGCAGGGTTAGCGCGCGTGTTGACCATCCTAGGTAAACAAGACAATGATTTAGTCAGGATGATAAAATTCCGACATAGGGTAAAATGTAAGGAATAACTCGAAATGCAAGATGATCATCCGTATGACATGGTAGATACAGAAACTGCTTCTTTATTCCATCGTCATACACACCATACAGGGTTTAGTACAAGACCAAACAAGTACTATTACGGTGAAAAGAGGATTACATCTCATCGGAGGCATTCCAAGCTCCTATACATTATTTTTCTACACCTCCGGAAGGAGTACAAACTAGGTCATATCCCACGAGTCACGCGGGACGATAGACGACACAGCTAGTGCGAACTAGTGATACTACCACCAACTCAGACCGATCCGTAGTAGTCCTCGTAGAAGTCACCTCCATAGCCTGGGAGCTCAACATGATCATCCGGAAACAGACGATCTCGCGGAGCTTGTGGACCATAGGGGCTAGGATGAGGCCTTGGACCAACAAACGGTGGCCTGCGGGGCCCGCGAGGTGGGGTGATGCCTCCTACATCACGCCAAACCATCACGTCTGGCAGAGCAGATCTCACAGGATAGAGATCACGCATATCTGAGAATCCAGCTTGCACCGCCGGTGCGAACCGAGTCAAAGTGGCCCAGTGGTCAGCACGGGTATTGAAGAGCTCTAACCTTAAGGCCCGATTTTCACGGTCCTTATCCTCGAGCATCTCAGCAGTGGTGCGAGTCCGTGAATCCTCCTGAGTGGGGTCAGCATAAATAGCCTGGAGATACCCTTGTGCTCCCGGAAGTGATCCTGGCATATACCGGAAATCAGAGTCCCGAAATATACCAGATCTGACTCGCATAATGGTCATCATAGAGTAGGCGGCGTCCTGCACAGCCATCTCAATGGTAACCCCGAGTCCATAAGAGCAGTGAAGAGGCTCGGTGGATCCAGGATAAGATGGAAATATCCTGACAATGCAGAGATACTGACTTTGATTAAAATCTCGGAATTGCTCTTCGATCGTGTACTCGGGATACCAGCGGTATCCAGCCTCAGTCATTACCCTGACCAACTTGGCAGTATGGCCGGGTACATCTAGGCATCGGGTCAGGCGAACCACTTGATTGAGGTCGCGAGTGGCCATCTGAAAGCACAATCATAATGCAAAGGCATTAGAATTTCTAGCGAAATTTCGGCAGCATAACAGCTGTAAATGCTCAAGAAGGATTTTGAGACATTTGACAAAGGATTTCACACACACTCAACATCATCATATCAAAGTTCTGAATCCATTCTAACAACATAATGTGGTAGTAGAACTGAACTAGGCTTGTATCCATCAATCTTATAAGGTACTACTGATTAGTAACACGTGATCCTGATAGAGAGAATAGATCCTAATTCCTTAACCCCCGGTAGAAGAATGGACCGACTCAGATCAGAATGTCATAAGATAAAGGAGTAAAAAGAGCCTTACGTTCCAACCCACAAACAATTCCCCTAGATATAATTAAAGAATTTCTAGACTCAACATCGACCAGTTTGGCTTGGAGAACCTACAGGCAGTCCGGCTCTGATGCCAACGCTGTCAGGACCCCGACTCGATGTCACATCGATCTAGCCGATAACACCTCATATCACTTTGCGGCCTCACGCACGGTATCCCCACGGGTGTCGCCTTACCTTTGCCCGGGACCTTTTGCGCCTTTTGGCTCACGTATATGATAGTGGCGCTAGCATCCATATGATAAAGAGCCCGGGCTGACATGACTAGTCGTAAACCCAAAGTGGCACAGACTTACAGGGACAGGCATCCATGACCCAGCTTCGAACGTGTCGGTCATCAGCAAGTGGGTCCGGGCTGTAGCACTGGGCTAGCAGGACTCCGGTAAACCGGGCTGTAGCGGGCTAACAGGACTCCGGTACTCAAAGCGTGACATTTCCCAGAAGGGACAGACACAGGAACGAAGAAGGACACATGCCGGCCAGCCTAAGTGTTCCAGAGCAGTAGCAAGCTCCCATGGCTCAGCGGTAGCACTAGGAGACATTTCCCGGTAAGAGAGGCTACTAAAGATAAACAACTAGATAGTCAGATCCCACACATACCAGCATTTCAATCATACAGACAATATGCTCGATATGTGCAAATACAACGAAGCATCACAACATGACTCTACGACACAAGTACTTTATTTAAGGCTCAGGGAGCCATACATAACATACACAAAGGTACGGGTCTCACGACCCAACATACAAGTCATACAGTCATACAAACCAGCAGCGGAAGTAGCTTGTCTGAGTACAGACAACTAGTAAAATAAAAGAGGCTTGGAAAGCCTAACTATACTACGTGGTCCTTCACAAGCTCAGGGTCACCACCTGGGTCTTTAGCCTACTCGTTGATGTCAACGTCTACAAAGAACCCATCGGAAGGGGTTGCAGCGTCTTCTGTAAAAATGTAAATTATAGCAACATGAGTACAAAGGTACTCAGCAAGACTTACATCAGATCCTACATACATGCATGTTATCAAGAAGGGTTGGTGGAGTTATTGCAGCAAGCCAGCTTTGACTCTTGGCTAAACTATCCTACGATACTCCAACTTGAAATGGTTTTGCGCACACGAGTCCACTACTCACCACTTCAATACACTACCGAGGATCCACCTCCGTCTTCCTACGGAAGAGCCATCCTCGGCACTCACACTTATCTTGAGGCTTTTAACAGTTTCCATTTACTTGTCTATGAACTGTATAGGCAACCAAGTAGTCCTTTACCGCGGACGCGGCTATTCGAATAGATTATGATAACCCTGCAGGGGTGTACTTCTTCATACATGTTTCCACCACTTAGCGTCTGCACACGACATGTGCTCGGCAGACTTCAAGCGAAAGCCGACGTGGGTGTAGACCACGACCTACCTAAACACTTAAGCCTCTAGTCCAGGTTTATCGCCTATTCAGGTTCCATCCGCAGGGAGTCCGGCCGGGGTTTCCCATACGGCCCCGAACGATGTGAACAGGTTCCCGAGATACCTAACGGGTATTCGGTACACCCGGCCATGTACCTACCGCATCACAGCCCACCCCTACGGTCAGCGCTGTCCACGGCCTCCAGTAGGCTACAAACACCAGAAACTACTTGCAACTCCTGGACAGAGAGCTAGGGTGAATAAGAAGTCGAGCGGGGTCATATTTCAGGGCCCAATGCATGGTAGTAGCTGTATCTTAAATCACGCATACAGATCTCAGTGCTTAAGGTCGGCTTCAATGAAACAACCCACCATGTACTCCTACATGGCCTCTCATCGATACCTTTACCAAATCGTGTTCACCACACCACTCTCATTACCGACATACTCATTTCACTCTAGCCCATCACCCAGATGAACCAGACCTGACACGACTCTAAGCATAGCAGGCATAGCAAGGTAGGAACAACACATACATATGGCTCAATCAACTCCTACACATGCTAGTGAGTTTCATCTAGTTACTGTGGCAATGACAGGTCATGCAGAGGAAATGGGTTCAACTACCGTAGCACACAGCAGTTTGAAACGCGTTGTCTTAATGCAGTAAAAGAGAGCAGGAGCGAGAACATGGGATTGTATCGATATGATCAAATGGTTGGTTGCTTGCCTGACGGTTCGATGCACTGATACGGTTCTTCGCTAGGGTAATCAGGGTACTCCTCGGGGACAGAACCTGCCGCAGAGAGCACCGATACACAAACATTACCAAACAGTATGCAACAATATGATGCATGCATGAGACATGGCAAAATGAGTGTATTGGGCTAATGCAACTAAAACCAGAAGGGTTTGAACAAATTTGAATCAAGGATTCAAATTTCAAATTCAAATATGGCCTTTTAAAGTGCTTTTCCTTGTTCTGCTTGAAACATCAATTTAACTTGTTTGATCATGCATGAAAATAGTACAGATGGATAGATTGGATTTTTCTGATCATTTTTCATATATAATTTGTCCAATTTGGAGTTACAGAATAAAAGTTATGAATTTTTGAAGTTTAAATTATATTCTGGAATTTCCTGATTTAAATTAAATCCAGAAAATCAATTACTGCGTCAGCCTGACGTCAGTGTGACGTCAGCAGGTCAACGGAACAGGTCCGGGTCAAACCTGACAGTGGGTCCCGCATGTCAGGGTGATTATTTTAATTAAAACTTAATTAAAACTAATCCTGTTTAATTAACAGGGCTGGGCCCCACCTGTCATTGACTCAGGGGAGTCAACCAGGGCCCACCCGTGGTCAAACCCGGGTCGGCTGCACCGGCGTTTAGCCGCCGGCGAGCCCGACACGGCGGCGGAAGTGGTTTTGGCCATTTCGGCCACCAAATGGGCCGCGGAGACCACCGGAGGGGAGCTGAGGACAAACCGCAGCTCTTGGCGGAGTCCGTTGAGGTCGGGGTGGCCGGAGTTGGCGCCGGCGACGACTTTGGCGGCCACCGGGGCTCGGTCGGAGGTGAACTTGGCGCTAGAGGGGTCGGTGAGGCTCGTGGAGTAGCTAGCTAGGTGTTGCGGGACTTGGTGAGTAAGATGGACACCATCTTGTGGCCGGAGTGTGGCCGGAAGCACGTCGGCGACGAGGTCCGCGGCGGTGCGGGCGTGTGATCCTCGTGCGGTGGCTACACGGCTCGGGAATGAGAGAGAGAGGGTCGGAGGAGTAGCTAGGCTCACAGCGCTCCCGTAGAGGCCACCGGTGAGGTCGGGGACGAGCTGAGGCGGCGACAGCGTTGAAGGGGATCTCCGGCGACGGTGAGCTCGGGCGAGGTCGGTGCGGTGGTCTCGGGCCGCACGAGCACACGGGGCTCGGCTGCTCGATGAAGTAGACAGCGGCGGAGCTCCTGGACACGGTGGCACGGCGTGGGGTGGACGGAGGGCGTGGCTACGGCGTGGGGGTGGCGGCGATGGCGTCGGCCATGGCTGGGGCGTGCGAGGGGGAGGAGCTGGAGAGGAGAGGGGGTGTCTGGGGGGTTCGGGGGAGAGAGGGAGGCCGATCCACGGCGTTAGCCGGGCGAGGGAGGCGGCGAGGCGGCGAGCAGCTGCGTGGCGAGCTGCGGTGCCGCCGCCGAGCACCTTGGCTGCCTGCCTGGCGAGCCAAGCAGCTCGCTGGAG
>NC_041391.1:525370643-525375583 GCF_002162155.2 Triticum dicoccoides | reverse complement strand
AGACAGCGGCGGAGCTCCTGGACACGGTGGCACGGCGTGGGGTGGACGGAGGGCGTGGCTACGGCGTGGGGGTGGCGGCGATGGCGTCGGCCATGGCTGGGGCGTGCGAGGGGGAGGAGCTGGAGAGGAGAGGGGGTGTCTGGGGGATTCGGGGGAGAGAGGGAGGCCGATCCACGGCGTTAGCCGGGCGAGGGAGGCGGCGAGGCGGCGAGCAGCTGCGTGGCGAGCTGCGGTGCCGCCGCCGAGCACCTTGGCTGCCTGCCTGGCGAGCCAAGCAGCTCGCTGGAGCGGTGGCCGGGCTGGGCCGGCCAGGTGGGCTGGCTGGTGGGCCTGCGGTGGCGCTAGGTAAGTTTCCCCTTTTTTTCTGTTTCTGTTTCTTTTTTTAATATATCTGCAACTTTGTTGAATTTAATAAAATACCTAGGCAACTTCAAAAATCACCAAATTACTCCTGGTCCATAGTTGGATTATTTCCAACATGAAACATTTTAGTTTGGAGGTATTTGAGCATTTAAATATTTTATATAATTTTAAATGCCCAAATTCAAATATTTATGATTTAATTCAAAAACCCTAAGATGGCCTAGGAAAATGTGCACCACTTTTGGCAGGGGTTCTGAACCAAGACAAAAATGATGGGCATTTTAGAAGGGCATTTCAGGTTCATTGAAAAAGTTTTTAGTAAACCCTAGTTGGTTTCAGAGGGGACTGGGGGTTCTGTCATCCCCATTTCAAGTTTCTGATGAAAAAGTAAACATGATGCAACACTCTAATGCATGGCTAACTAGGATGTGACAACTTCAACACTGGGTTCCTCTTGAAGGTATAATTCACAGAAGACTTGAAAATACAGATGTTTGACACGGATTTTAGCCCGGTGTCTTGAGGATGCAGTTGAAAGAAGTGCAGAACGTCTTGGAAAAATTTAGATCCGTGAGGTGAGAAGCCCCGGTTCATATGATCAGTAAAAACAATGATCTCACCATCCCGCGGCTGAGGTTTTTTCTCATTTGGCTTGGGAGCGCGCCAATGCATGATGTCTTTTGCTGGTAAAAAGCCGATTTTGACAAAGTACTTGAGCGTGTTTTCGATGACAATTGAAGGAACCCAGTTGCAGAAGTGACTGTCTTCGTCATTGTGAAGGAAGAAGCCTAAAAGAAAGAAAATTTGCCGGTTTAAGTTGTTTCGTTAAGCCGAAAGTGAACGCTGCAGTATATATTCATATTGGAGGCTTAAATGGGGCCTAATGACATATGACTAATTATAATGGTGATGTAAGACGCCATGACAACAATGGTATTCAAGATCTATCAAGAGTGAATTCTACTAAGTGTTGAAACAAACAGGTTTCACAGATTGATGCTATGATTTCGGATCTGCGACACTTCAGATAATGGAAAATATTTTCAACCTAAATTCGGTGCTCGAGCAGTTCATATGTTCAGATTGATTTTTCTTACGCAAAGGAGATGGTCTAATAACAAAGACAAGTATCACGATTGCCGCCGTGCAGGAGAAGTGCTAAGTTTGAATCAAAGTTACAAGCTACAGTGAAGAACAAGGATGAACTTTGATGAACTTGTAGGAAACCCTAATGAGATCTAGAGGAAAGGGAAGGAGGGAAACTTACCTGAGCTGTTAAGTGGCGGAGGCGCGGGACCAAACTCTGGATAGATCAGGTTGATGCAGCGGCCGATGTCGAGGTAGTAGCTGAGGTCGAGGACGGCGGTGGAGCTCGGGTGCTGGAGTAATGCCAGGAAGAAGAAAGGGATGAAGTGGCAAGGGAGGAAAAAGAAAGGGACCCCTGGCCCTATTTATAAGGCTAGAAGTATAAGTGGCATGCACGGGAATCGAGGAGACCAAAAAATGGATACGTAACGACAAAAACACCTCGATTTTTGAAGGTTCATTAAAAAGGAAGATTTATTAAGATTTGGGCTTTGTGTAATATTAATGACAGGTGACATCACGGTGGGTTACTGCAATTCCAGGAGATGACGTCATGGCGGGTTACAAGACCTTGCAAGGATAAATGAAGAAGGATTTTTTCTAAGTGTTGAAGATTGACATGAACAAGTTCAAATCAACCTGGGGCCTAACGTTGGGGATATGACTATTGGGTATGACCCGCCCAGGAGGGGCCGGGTTACACCGGTGGTGTTTCATCAAAACAAAGCCCATGAAGATGTAGAAGATGGCAATTCATGAAGGAGACTTATTAGGGGCCCAAAGCCCAGAGGCGGCTTAAGGCCCATAAGTGTAAACCTCCATGTATGTATGACTTGGGTTGTAAGGTACGTATAGTTAGTCACCGAGCCGGACACGTTTGTGTATGAGCCGGCCGAGACTACATGAGCTGCGGGGTGTCAACCTGTGTATATAAAGGGATGACCCGGCGGCGGTTTAGGGCAAGAGACAACAGATCGAAAGCTAGGTCAAACGTATTCGCTCCTTGGTAATCGAAACATCAGCAATACCGCCTCAAACTAGATTAGGCCTTTACCTTCACTGCAAGGGACCGAACTAGTATAAACTCCTTGTGTCCTTTTTCTCGTTTAACCCCTTTAAGCTAACCCTGTTGGGATGGCTCCATGACTAAGTCCTTCTGCTAGGACATCTGCCGTGACAATTCCACGACATAATGTCCTAAACATTTTTGTTTCATATAGAGGAATATACCTTTATATAGATAGTAGCCCCTGAGGCTCTGTCTGGTTTGAAAGAAACCGGATAGAGGATCCACATAGTATTCCGAGAGTTAACATACTACTCTGTTGTTGCAACAGGCTTCCGCCCAGGCCGCAAAAGTTTCCGAACTCAATCGGAAGCTTTAGGTGGCCGATGAAGAAATCGACCGCATTAACAAGCGGTTCGACGAGACGCAAGGTAAATGTTTAAAAGCTTTACTTGTATATCAAAAGTGATATATATGTTTAGAGGTTAACTCATCTAGTGCTTTGATTATGAGCATAGTTGGTGCAGACGAGGTCGAGACCCTTAAAGGCGCCCTTGCCCAAGCCAAGAAAGATGCGAAGGCAAACAAGGCAGCCGCTGACTAAGCGGCTGCAGAACTGAAGACCGAGCAGGCTACCCGCCTCCAACATGAAGCTCGGGTGGTCGAAGTCGAGTAGGAGCTGAGGGATGCCATCAGCAAATGCGAGGCTTTGGAGAGGAAGACTTCGGCCCAATCGTCCAAACTCGCCAAAGCTCTCCAAGAGGCTAAAGAGGCGCGGGTCGAGTCCCGGATTGCTCGCGAAGATATCCGTCAGGCAAGGCAGATAGCGGCTAGTAAGGCCTTTCTTTTGCATAGTATTTTTGGAGGTCAAAGATATGCTTTGCTCACTCGAGTGTGGAGTTCTCCAAATGCGTTTGTGGATCTTCCAAGGAGTGCCACCGATGCCGCACAGTTCTTCCGAGCCCAAGAGGGGAACTCGACCGAGAAGCTGTTCTGGTCGCAGTTTCTTGCGCCGGAGCACCTGACGACCCTGAACGACCAGCTGAAGCAGCTGATGGAGCTGCATAGGCTGGCCGGTTTGGCCATGAAGGATCTAATAGTCTAGCTTTGGCCGGCTGAACCAATTCCCAGTAGCTACTTCGGTTTGGTGAAGCGGCTCGTCGATGGGCTGCCTCAGATTGATGCTGTGAAGTGCTCGGCCTGCATAGAAGGTGCCCAGATGGCCTTCGCCCATGTCAAGATGCAATGGGAAAAGGTGAAGGCCACCGATGTGGCGACCGCAGGCCCGCTCGAAGGCAAAGATCATCGGAAGCCGGAGAGATACTTCGACGACGTCCTGGAAGGGACCCGAATAGTAGAGGGCCAATGTTCTAAGGACGTCATATTTGAGTAGATGTATTCAGGCTGTAAAAACTATGTTATGAACCCATGCTTGTAATATATCTATGTGTTGCGCCTTTTGTTTCAAGCGATGTTTCCTCCTATGCGGCCGTTTTGAAGGAAATATGCCCTAGAGGGAATAATAAAGTTGTTATTTATATTTCCTTATATCATGATAAATGTTTATTATTCATGTTAGAATTGTATTTACCAGAAACTTGATACATGTGTGAATACATAGACAATACATAGTGTCCCTAGTATGCCTCTACTAGACTAGCTCGTTAATCAAAGATGGTTAAGTTTCCTAACCATAGACATGTTTTGTCATTTGATGAACGGGATCACATCATTGGGAGAATGATGTGACTGGAAACAACCCATCCGTTAGCTTAGCATAATGATCGTTAAGTTTTATGTCTATCGCTTTCTTCATGACTTATACATATTCCTTTGACTATGAGATTATGCAACTTCCGAATACCGGAGGAATACCTTGTGTGCTATCAAACGTCACAACGTAACTGGGTGATCATAAAGATGCTCTACACGTATCTCTGAAGGTGTTTGTTGGGTTGGCATAGATCAAGATTAGGATTTGTCACTCCAAGTATGGGAGAGGTATCTCTGGGCCATCTCGGTAATGCACATCATGATAAGCCTTGCAAGCAATATGATTAATGAGTTCGTTACGGGATGATGCATTACGGAACGAGTAAAGAGACTTGTCGGTAACGAGATTGAACTAGGTATGAAGATACCAACGATCGAGGAAAAGTAACATACCGATGACAAAGGGAAGGGAATGACGTATGTTGTCATTGCGGTTTGAATGATAAAGATATTCGTAGAATATGTAGGAACCAATATGAGCATCCAGGTTCCGCTGTTGACCGGAGATGTGTCTCGGTCATGTCTACATAGTTCTCGAGCCCGTAGGGTCCGTATGCTTAACATTCAATGACGAGTTATGTGTTTTGGTGACCGAAGATTGTTCAGAGTCCTGGATGAGATCACGGACATGACGAGGAGTCTCGAAATGGTCGAGAGGTAAAGATTGATATATTGGATGATAGTATTCAGACACCAGAAGTGTTTCAGAGTG
>NC_041391.1:525336989-525370403 GCF_002162155.2 Triticum dicoccoides | reverse complement strand
CCCTATGGGCCATAGGAGGGAGGCAAGGCAGCCCACAAGGGTGCCCCCCCCAGGGAGGAGTCCGAATTGGACTAGGGGAGGGGGCACGGCCCCCTTTCCTTCTCCTTCTCCCTCTCCTTCTCCCTTTCCCCCTTCGATAAAAGGAAGGGGGGCGAATTGGACTAGGAGTCCGAGTGGGACTCCCCCCACTTAGCGCGCCCCTAGGCTGGCCTCCTCCCCTCTCCCTCCTTTATATACGGGGGCGGGGGGGGCACCTGTAAGACACATCAATTGTTCTTAGCCGTGTGCAGTGCCCCCATCCACCGTTTACTCCTCCAGTCATATTGTCGTAGTGCTTAGGCGAAGCCCTGCGCGGATCACTTCACCATCACCGTCACCACGTCGTCGTGCTGACGAAACTCTACCTCGACACTTTGCTGGATCAAGAGTTCGAGGGACGTCATCAACATAAACATGTGCAGAACTCGGAGGTGCCGTACGTTCGGTGCTTGATTCATTGAATCAAGAAGACGTTCGACTACATCAACCGTGTTAAGCTAATGCATCCACTTTAGGTCTATGAGGGTACGTGGACACACTCTCCCCCTCTCGTTGATATGCATCTCCTAGATAGATCTTGCGTGATCGTAGGAAGTTTTTTGAAAGTGCATGCTACGTTCCCCAACAGTGGCATCCGAGCCAGGTCTATGCGTTGATGATATGCACGAGTAGAACACAAAGAGTTGTGGGCGATCATAGTCATACTACTTACCACCAACGTCTTATTTTGATTCAGTGGTATTATTGGATGAAGTGGCCCGGACCAACCTTACATGACCACGTTCATGAGACCGGTTCCACCGACAGACATGCAACTTGTTTTGCATAAAGGTGGCTAGCGGGTGTCTATTACTCCAACTTCAGTTGAATCGAATTTGACTACGGTGGTCCTTGTTGAAGGTTAAAACAACAAACTTGACAAAACATCGTTGTGTTTTTGATGCGTAGGTAAGAATGGTTCTTACTAGAAGCCCGTAGCAGCCACGTAAAACTTGCAACAACAAAGTAGAGGACGTCTAACTTGTTTTTGCAGGGCATGTTGTGATGTAATATGGTCAAGATATGATGTGATATACGTTACTGTATGAGATGTTACTGTATGAGATGATCATGTTTTGTAAAAGTTATCAGCAACTGGCAGGAGCATTATGGTAGTCACTTTATTGTATGAAATGCAATCGCCATGTAATTGATTTACTTTATCACTATGCGTTAGCGATAGTTGTAGAAGTAATAGTTGGCGAGATGACAACGACGCTACGATGGAGATCATGGTGTCAAGCTGGTGACGATGGAGATCATGACGGTGCTTTGGAGATGGAGATCAAAGGCACAAGATGATGATGGCCATATCATGTCACATATTTTGATTGCATGTGATGTTTATCTTTTAGGGATCTTATTTTGCTTAGTACAACGGTAGCATTATAAGATGATCTGTAGATCGAAAGTATGTCTAGAAGGGGGGTGATTAGACTACTTGACCAAATAAAAATCTAGCCTTTTCCCAATTTTAAGTCTTGGCAGATTTTAGCAACTTAGCATAAGTCAAGCAATCAACCTACACATGCAATTCTAAGAGTATAGCAGCGGAATGTACATCATTGCATATGAAGGTAAAGGGGATGAGTTTGCAGGGAGCAAATGCAATGTGGACATGGAGATTTTTGGCGTGGTTCTGATAGGTGGTGCTATCATACATCCACGTTGATGAAGACTTCAACCCATGAAGGGTAACGGTTGCGCGAGTCCACAGAGGGCTCCACCCATGAAGGGTCCACGAAGAAGCAACCTTGTCTATCCCACCATGGCCATCGCCCACGAAGGACTTGCCTCACTTGGGTAGATCTTCACGAAGTAGGCGATCTCATTGCCCTTACAATCTCCTTGGTTCAACTCCACAATCTTGACGGAGGCTCCCAAGTGACACCTAACCAATCTAGGAGACACCACTCTCCAAAAGGTAATAGATGGTGTGTTGATGATGAACTCCTTGCTCTTGTGCTTTGAATGATAGTCTCCCCAACACTCAACTCTCTCTCACATATTTGGATATGGTGGAAAGATGATTTGAGTGGAAAGCAACTTGGGGAAGGCTAGAGATCAACATTCTTGTGGTTGGATTGGAATGTCTTGGTCTGAAGACATGAGTAGGTGGTTCTCTCTCAGAAAATGAGTAGTGGAAGTGTAGGCACATTCTGGTAGCTCTCTCCACGAATGGAGGAAGGGTGGAGAGGTATATATAGCCTCCACACAAAATCTAACCATTATACAAAATTTACCAAACTCGATGGGACCGAATAGTGAAACTCGGTTAGACCGATTCAGTTCAAAATGTGAATGTTAGGATTTTTGGTGGGACCGACATGATCAACTCGGTGGGACCGATATGTTAGGGTTAGGGCATAACTTGATCTCGGTGAGACCAATCACATGAACTCGGTGAGACCGATTTCAGTAATAGGCAAATAGAGAGTTAGTCAGGCAAACTCGGTGGGACCGATCGCTCATTTTAGTGAGACCAAAACGTTATGAAAGGGAAACAGAGAGTTTGCATTGCGAACTCGGTGGGACTGATTGCTCATCTGGTTAGACCGAAACGTTACAAAAGGAAACAGAGAGTTTGCAATCCCATCTCGGTGAGATCGAGATCCCTATCGGTGAGACCGAACTGATTAGGGTTTCTGGCAGTGGCTATGTCAAATGAACTCAGTGGCGCCGGATAGATCAACTCAGTGGGGCCGAGTTTGATTTTAGGTTTAGGATATATGTGGAAATGAGAAAGTGGTTGAGGGATTTTGGAGCATATCACTAAGCATTTTGAGCAAGCAAGCCATTAAGCAACATCTCATCCCCTTTAATAGTATTGGCTTTTCCTATGGACTCAATGTGATCTTGGATCACTAAAATGAAAATGTAGAGTCTTAAGCTTTTGCCAATAGGTGTCCTTAGCATTTTGAGGGGTCCACATCTCTAGTCCATGCCATGCCAATCATTGAACTTTCTGAAATGATCATCTTGAAAGAGTATTAGTTCAATGAGCTATATGTTGTTAAGAATTACCAAAACCACCCAGGGATTAGTTGCACTTTCAATCTCCCCCTTTTTGGTAATTTATGACAACATATAGATCAAAGCTTCAACAAATGATAATAAGAATGAAATACATCGTCGCTTTGAGAAGTATGTGATAAGAAAGAGCTCCCCCTAAATTTGTGCATTATTTAAAATTTGGTTTTGAATGCAAATGCACAATCAATTAGGATCATAGGTTACTCTTCCATGCCACATACATCTTGGTGGAGCGCTCAAAATGATAGAATATGAAATATACACTCATCACCAAGACAAAGTGTGAATGATCATACATGAGAGATAGAGAATGTCATCATCCAAGAACAGACATTATAGTATGATATGATCAAGCACATGACCATACATGTATCTCACACACACAAACATACAGTATCAACCAAACAAGCAAACAATTAAGTAGCAAGATATAGGAAAAAGAAGCAAAGCTCACATTCTCTTGAAGCTTGTGATCTATACACTTTCTCCCCCTTTGGCAACAAGTTACCAAAAAGCTCGAAAATGCATAGTGCTATGCGGCTCTCTAAGCTTGATCTTCAGGAGCGCCGGAGTGCAAAGATGGCATGGAGAGGAGTCCCGCAACAAATGCATCTGGAGAGGTTGTAGGAGCTGGTGGAGTTGCAACTGGAGGGTGAAAGTGCTAGTATCGACTAGAGGGGGGGGGGGTGAATAGGCGATTTTTATGAAAGTCTTCAACCCATGGGAGTATCAAAGACAAACAACATAAATGAACCTATAGATATGCAGCGGAAAATAAACTACACTAAGCAAGCCATAGTCAAGTATGCAATAACGTGAGAGTACGAAGACTAATAGCAGCTAGGTAGTAAGGATTAGGATGGAAGATGGTATGAAGCCAAACAACAATAGTAGTCAAGTAATGAAGTCAAACAGGTACGACAAATAGGCAATGACTTCACGAAGACAAACTCTAAGTAAAGGGAGGGAGAGGATAGAACCAGTCACTTGTTAAGGACACGGGATTTGTTGGACCAGTTCCAGTTGCTGTGACAACTGTACGTCTGGTTAGGGAGGCTGAGATTCAACTCAGAAGACCGCGTCTTCACCTTATTCCCCTTGAGCTAAGGACACACAGTCCTCGCCCAATTACTCTGGTAAGTCTTCAAGGTAGACTTCCAAACCTTCACAGACTTTGTTCACCGGCGATCCACAATGACTCTTGGATGCTCAGAACGCGATGCCTAACCGGCTGGAGGATTCAAGTCCTCAAGTGTAATAAGTCTTCAGGTTACGCAGACAGAAAGACTTCAGTGATGCCTAACACTCTTTGGCTCTGGGTGTTTGGGCTTTGTCCTCGCAAGGATTTCACTCTCTCAAAGGCTTCGAGGTGGGTTGCTCTCAAACGACAAAAGCCGTGCACTAACTCTGAGCAGCCACCGATTTATGGTGTAGGGGGTGGGCTATTTATAGCCACTAGGCAACCCGACCTGATATGTCCGAAATGACCTTGGGTCAATAAGGAACTGACACGTGTTCCAACGGTCAGATTTCAAACACACACGACAACTTTACTTGGGCTACAAGCAAAGCTGTCTTATCTAGCTCTGGATAAGATTTGCTCTCATTGTCTTCGCTCGAAGACATAGGATTTGGGTTGAGCATCACTTCAGTCATTCTGACTTTGTTCACTTGGACCCCACTTAACAGTACGGTGGTTCCTATGACTCAACAAAGAAGAAAAAGAAACAACGAGACGACTAAGTCTTCGCGCTCCATAGTCTTCACTCAATGTCTTCTCATGTCACAGTCTTCAATATGAATATCTTCATATACCACCATTGTCGTAAATGTCTTCATACATTTTTAGGGGTCATCTCCATTAGGTAAACCGAATCAATGAGGGACTACTACCTGTGTTATCCTACAATTCTCACAAACACATTAGTCCCTCAACCAGATTTGTCGTCAATACTCCAAAACCAACTAGGGGTGGCACTAGATGTGTCGGTGGGAAACGACACCTATGGGATCACAAGAATCCCTACTACGGTTGAGGGGCGCGGGGGTCGTGAGAAGAGCGGATCAAACAGGCAGCACACGGTTCGTTTATCCAGGTTCGGGCCGCGAGGATGCATAAAACCCTACTCGTGCTTTGGTGGATTGTATATCTGTGTTCTTGAGCTAGCTATGGGGCGTGAGGAGCTCCAAAAAGCCGAATCCTCCTCCTGGTCGCCTCGGGCCTCCTTTTATAGGAAAGGGGCTGCCACAGTGGCACACAGGAGGTGGAAAGGGTACAGTAATGCGAGTTTATCCCTCGCATTACATGACAAGGCACATTTAATGCGCCCCGCTTAGGTGTCCTTGCTTTATCGGGGGCGGGGGAGAGCCCCGTCCTGTCCGTCGCCGCTCCCTCTAGTTTTGACACGCGCCCTGGCCAGCGGTGCTTGTGGTGCCATGTAGGCAGGCACGCAGCTGAGGTGGGTCTCTACGAAGATCTGCACGCCGCCACGCAGGTGCCTGCCCAACTGGTTGGGTCGGCAGCTGCATGCGAACGGTGGTGGAGGCACGACTGGTGCGGGCCTGATGGTAGCCCCACGAGTGTCCTTGGCAAGGGCCTTGCTGGGGCCCCGGCAAGGGTCTTACCGTGGCGCTTGCTGTCATCCCCGGCAAGGCTCTTGCCGGGGGCCTTGTGGTCCTCCTTGGCTGGGATCCCGCCAAGGATCATCATCTTCTTAAGTGGGTATCTGGTCTTGAATGTCTTTGCAAAGATCTGCATGCCACCACGGGGATGTCTCCCGAATCCTTGCCCCATGAGGGCAGTGGACTCAAGGGCGACCTCGCTCCGTAGGTGTGGGGCGAGCTGCCATGGCAAGGATCTTGCCAGGCTAACTAAAGCTGCCCCCGGGCAAGGATTTTTCCGGGGGGGTCTGCTTCGTTCCCCCTGCTCTTTGTGGTCTTGGTCTTGGCGTCGTTCTGCTCCTCTTCGGCTTCGGCCTTACCTTGGTTTCACCTCCCTTTGCCGTGCTCGGTGCGGCGGCGTCCGTGGCTCAGACTGCCCGTGCACAGTCATAGGGGTACAAAAAGTGTACCTCTCTTTTTGTACACCGACAGGAGCCCCCGGGCCTAGGCCACACATAAGCGCCACGCATCGTTGGGCCAGGCCCAAGAACGGTGCGCGGGCAGGCGGGGCGGTTTTTACCGCGGCAAGTTTCTTCGCGCGCTGCGTTTCCCATGCGCCCCACGCGTGGCACGTCGTGGGGAGGCGTGCGTGACGTGGGCGGCATGCGTGGGGCTGAGCTCTGCACGCGTGCGTCACGTCGTAGTAAAAGGGGGCGGTTCACGCCTTCCCCATAAACGGAGGGAGGCGTGGAGGCGCGGCCCATTTACTGGACGGGGCCGAGGCGCGGTTTTCAAGGCGTCCACTCCCGTTGATCACGGGGTGGGGAGAAGTCGCCTCACCCGTCGCCTCGGTCCTGCACGCTCGCCACGCGGCGCCCATGCGCTTGGGGTGGCAGTCGGTGGAGGCGGGAAACCAGGCCGTCGCGGGCTGGGGCAGCGGGTCGGTCCCAGTTCCCTGCGCCATCCACGTCTTTAATGGCAGAACGGGGCGTCCTGCATTCCTCCATCTCATTTCTTCTTCAGCTTCCGCTCCCCTCCCTCCCATTCGCCATGGAGAGAGGGAACCCTGGTCCTTCAACGGTGGCGACACGGGTTGCCGCTAGACAACGCGTTCCTCCTTCACCTGCACCCGTGGTGGCAGAGCCAGCCGCAAGGGGAAGGGGGAGGGGCGAGGGCGTGGGCGAGGCTGAGGCGCTCGGGGAAGAGGAGGACGGGGAGGTGCGCCGGCCTCGCCTCCGCTAGCAGCTCCTCCCCCCATGGAGGGCCACGTTGGGGACGACCCTTGTGAGTTCTTCATCAGGCTGCGCCGGCCACCTCGCCGTCGCCTTCATCTCCCGACCCCATTTGCGCGGGAGATGGAGTTGGATCCGCCGGAATCACTGCAGCTGCACATGAGGGCTGTGGGATCAGCGGTACGCGGGTTCGCGTTGATTTCCTAGCCCCTCATGTGATGTATCTTCGTCGAGGATGGAAGACGTTTGCTCACATCCACTGCCTGATGGAGGGGCTCACCCTCCATTTCAAGCTGATGGAGGGCGGCCTCCTCTCCGTCAAGGTCTTCGGGCTCTTCGGGACCCGGGCAAGGTGCTGCGTGGAGAGCTCTTCCGATAGCGAAGACTCCTCCTCGGGCGGAAGTGGCGAGGAGGACAGCGGCAGCGATGACGAGGGTAGCGGGCGGCAGGATGACGGGTCCGACTAGGCGTCGGGCGCCGCCTCATGCAGCACCGGCGACCCCATCATCCGTGTCGCCGGCTTCCTGAACTTCTCGGGGTCGTCTCCTTGGGCGGCTGGTGTTGGGAGGCTGCGGAAGAGGAAGAGGGCGAGCGGCAAGGCCGTCAACTCGGAGTACGCGGGCATGACGCCTTCGACGCATGCTGACGTCCTACCGCCTCGTGTTTGAGCTCTGCCTCCGGCGCCGCCATCACCATCCAACCTCCGGACGGCCACCGAGATGTTCTCTTGGTGTCTTCTACCACCCGTAGCTCGCCTAGGCGCCCCTTTTGCCCTATTCGCCTCCTTGACCTGCCTCCTGAGGAGAGAGACAAGAAGGGGATTATGGGCACCTTATCTCTTTTTAGTTTGTAAGCCTTTGGGCCTTAGCTGAATTTAAAACTTGTAATCCCATCATTCATGTTTTTCATTCCTTATGGACTGTACCTGAATGGAATGTTTTTAATGAAAAAGGGATGTTTGCCGGGTCATTTGTTCGCGGGTAGAACCCACGGCAAGGAGCGAATCCTTGTTATCTTTAAGATAAACATTTCCTTGCCCGGCAACAGGCCTTGCCGTCTCCTCACCTTACTGGACCTTTCTCACGCCCTTGGCGGAGGCAGGGATGAGGCGGGTTCAGGCTCCTCGTTTCATCCTTTTGCTGCCGTGACCACGACCAAACCTGGCCCCAGGAACGAGCCCTAGGGCCTAGAATTAGGGAGTACGGTAGTTTTTAGGAAAAACGAGGTTTCACATACCTCAGTACATAAGGGAATGCATGATAAGGGATGAAGAACTTATTTGAAGCTGTAGCCCCCGGCAACTTTGGTTTGCCGTGGGTGAACCTTTGCTCTTGCAGCCCTCGGTAATACTGGCTTGCCGGGGGTCTAGATGCTGGTCCGTCCTTCTCCTCTTTTTCATCCTTAAGTGGTCCGGCAAGGATATGTTTGAGTCCTGCGAACCAAAGAAGACGAAAGAACGGCAAAGGGACGCACACTCGACCTCCAAGCTAGGGGTTAGTCGCCGCTAAGCACTATCAACTCTAACCAAGGACGAGACTCGACCTAGCATGCATGCTATAACTTAGGGCACCAGCGCTTCATTTATTTATGCTCAGGGTCTGCGCCTGGCTTTGTACAAAGGGTTACTTGCATCATCGGCAATGCTTGTACAAAAGGTGTCTTGCCGGGGGGCCCGGCAAGCCGCGCCTTACGGGTAAAACTTGCGAAGATGCTCAATGTTCCAGGAGTTACTCACCGGAACGGCATCTTCGGTCTCCAGGCGGACTGCGCCGGGCCTGGTGACTCGTATTACCCGATAAGGGCCTTCCCACTTTGGCGTCAACTTGTTGGAATTCTTGCCCGATTGAACGCGCCGAAGGACAAGGTTGCCTTTCTCAAGGCTTCGGGCATGAACCTTGCGGCTATGGTAGCGGCGCAAGGCTTGCTAGTAGCGTGCTACTCTCACAGCCGCCCGAAGATGATCTTCCTCAAGGAGCAGTGCGTCATCTTGCCGCAGTTGCTCTTGCTCAAGCTCATCATAAGCGAGCACTCGAGGTGACCCGTATATGAGTTCAGTGGGGATAACCGCTTCTGCCCCGTATACCAGGGCAAAGGGTGTCTGGCCGGTGGCTCGATTTGGTGTCGTCCTGATTGACCAAAGAACCGTTGGCAACTCATCAATCCAGCGCCTTCCGCTCTTGTGCAGCCTGTCAAAGGTCTTGGTCCTTAAGCCTCGCAACATTTCAGCATTTTCCCTCTCAGCTTGTCCGGTGCTTCATGGGTGAGCAACGGAAGCGAAGCAGACTTCGCTGCCGAGGTCTTGAGTATATTGCATGAAGGTGCGGCTTGTGAATTGTGTGCCATTGTCGGTGATGACCCTGTTGGGTACACCGAAACGGCACACTAGCCCCTTGAAGAACTTGACGGCCGACTGAGCTGTGACCTTCCTCACTGCCTCCACTTCTGGCCACTTTGTGAACTTGTCGATTGCAACGTACAAGTACTCAAAGCCCCCGACAGCGCGGGGGAAAGGGCCCAGTATGTCGAGCCCCCAGATCGAGAAGGGCCAGGAGAGAGGAATGGTTTGAAGGGCTTGAGCTGGCTGATGAAGCTTTCTCGAATGGAACTGACACGCTTCACACCTGGTGACGAGTGTCATTGCATCCTGGAGGGCGGTGGGCCAGAAGAAACCTTGCCGGAATGCTTTGCCGGCAAGGGCTCTTGACCCGATGTGGGATCCACATATGCCTCTGTGTATCTTCGCCAATAGCTCCAGTCCTTCCTCTCAAGGGATACACTTCAATTTCACACCGTTCGGTCTCTTCCTGTATAGGACGTCATCGACGAACTGGTACATGGCAGAGCGACGGGCTACTTTTTCCGCTTCTTCCTGCTCCTCAGGAAGTTCCCCTGTCTGGAGGGATCGGACGGTATGCTGTGCCCACGCTGGAGCCTGGGGCTCGACGGCAAGGACTAAAGGCATTTCCTCTGCTATAGGAGCGGCTGTATCGACGGCAAGAGCTTGATGCCCCGCCGGAGCTAGCCGTCCCGTGGCCGGCTCAGTGTCCTCGGCAACATCCTTGCCGGTGGCTCCGGGGAGCTCGGCGGGAAAGTACTTGCCGGGCCCTGATTTCCTCCTCTTGTTCTGCTCTGTTGATGGATCAACGGATGGCTGAGTTAGCTGAAGCACAAAGGTACCTGGTTCCACAGGTAGCTTGAGGGCAGCGCGCTTTGACAGGTAATCGGCGATATCGTTCTCTGCACAGGGAACGTGTTCAGCCTGTATACCGTCAAAACGCTCTTCCAGCTTTCTCACTTCATCAACGTAGGCCTTCATCAACGGGCTCTGGTAATCCTTATTGACTTGCTTGACAACAAGCTGCAAGTCGCCCCTGACAATGAGCTTTTTGATTCCGAGGTCCGCCGCGATCCTAAGACCGGCAAGCAGCCCTTCGTACTCTGTCGTGTTATTTGTTGACACCTCCCTAGGGAAGTGTGTCTGGATCACGTACTTGAGGTGATCTCCGGTGGGGGCGACGAGCAGTACGCCAGCCCCGGCACCTTGTAAGGAGAAAGCCCCATCAAAGTACATAATCCAATTGCAACTTGCCTCCTTGCCGGGGAGAGCAGTCTCTTGGGCTTCTTCATCAGGTGTTGCGGTCCACTCTGCAATGAACTCCGCCAGGACTCGGCTCTGGATCGTCGAAGTACTTTCAAACTTGAGGCCAAAGCTGGACAGCTCCAGTGCCCATTCCACAATCCTCCCCGTCGCATCCGGGTTGTGCAGTATCCGTTGTAGAGGGAGGCGAGTGATGATAGTGATCTCGTGTGCCTGGAAGTAGTGACGCAGCTTCCTCGAGGCCATGAGGAGGCCGAAGAGCAGTTTTTGCACGCCAGAGTACCTCGACCTAGCCCCCTGCAAGAGGGAGCTAACAAAGTAGACCGGGTGCTGCATCATTTTCTTCTTTGGCGGCACTTTGACTGGCTGTGTCGTCTCCGCATTGGTGGCGTCGGGCTCTGTCGCTGCCATTAGCTCGTCGTCAACCTCTCTCTGCGCCACTAGTGCGGCGCTGACCACCTGGCTCGTTGCCGCTAGGTATAGCAGCAACGGCTCCAGGGGCCTGGGCGCAACTAGTGTTGGCGCGGAGGAGAGGTATTTCTTCAAATCTTGCAATGCTGCTTCGGATTCTGGCGTCCACTCCACCGGGCCCGCCTTTTTCAGGATCTTGAAAAAGGGAAGGGCGCGCTCGGCAGACTTGGATATGAACCTGCCCATGGCAGCAACACAACCAGCAAGCCGGCGCACATCCTTGATTCGCTTGGGTGCGTCAATCTGCTCTATAGCTTTGATCTTGTCCGGATTGGCCTCTATCCCACGCTGTGACATAAAGAACCCGAGAAGCTTGCCGGACGGGACGCCAAAGACACACTTCTCAGGGTTCAGCTTGAGGTTGATCTTGCGCATGTTTGCAAATGTCTCCCACAAATCTGATATGAGGGTTGCCTTGTCCTTGGTTTTGACCACTATGTCATCCATATAGGCTTCCATATTTCTATGGAGCTGGGGTTCAAAACCAATCTGGACTGCCCTCGCAAATGTCGAACCAGCTCCCTTCAACCCAAAAGGCATTCGCATGAAACAATACTTACCACATGGGGTGATGAACGCTGTTTTCTCTTCGTCTTCTTTTGCCATGAAGATCTGGTGTTAGCCGGAGTAGGCATCGAGGAATGACAACAAATCACACCCAGCTGTGGAGTCAACAATCTGGTCGATGCGCGGCAACGGGAAGGGGTCTTTAGGACAAGCCTTATTGATATCTGTGTAATCAATACACATCCTCCACTTCCCATTTGCCTTGCGCACCACGACCGGATTGGCCAACCACGTTGGATGGAGCACTCCTCTTACCAGACCCGCCGCCTCCAGTCCGGATCTCCTCCTTGATGAACTCTTGTCGTTCCAAAGCTTGCTTCCTGACCTTCTGCTTGACGGGCCGCGCATGAGGACAGACAGCAAGGTGGTGCTCAATCACCTCCCTGGGAACACCAAGGATGTCAGAAGCTTGCCATGCAAACACATCGACATTCGCCCACAGGAAGGTGACGAGCGCGTCTTCCTATTTGTCGTCAAGGGTGGAGCTTATGGTAAAAGCTCCTCCCATGCCGTCCTCATGGACGGAAACCTTCTTGGTTCCCGGCGGCGTGGCTCTGGACTTCTTGCTTCCGCCGGTGGAGCTCTCTGGCACATCCTCAACGACAGCGCTACACTCCGAAGAGGTGCGCTTGCCGAAGTGGGTGTCCGAGGTCTCACCGGCCTTCTTCTTCTTATTCCCTCCCGGGGTCCCAGCGGCAGGAGCAAGTGCCCCAGCGGCGGCAGCTGCTGCGACTGCTTGCTAGTATAGTTGGTGGGTGCAACTCAGTGCATCTTTCTTGTCGGAGGGGATGGTGATGATCGTCACGGGCCCTGGAATCTTCAGGGTGTTGTATGCGTAGTCTGACGCCGCCATGAACTTGGCCAGCGCTGGGCGGCCAAGGATCCCGTTGTAAGGCAAGGGGATCTTGGCAACATCAAACACGATGCTCTCCGTCCTGAAGTTCAGGTCGCTTCCAAAAGTTACGGGCAGTGTGACCTTTCCCTTGGTTGGCTTCTTCCTGGGTTGACCCCTTGAAACGTGCCCATCTCTTCGAGGTCTCCATCAGGAATCTACAGCTTCTCGATCACGGCAGGCGAGATCAAGTTCAGACCGGCCCCGCCATCGACTAGCATCTTTGTCACCTTGAGGTTACGTATCGTTGGTGAAACCAACAATGGCAAGCACCCGACCGCAGTAGTGCGATCAGGGTGATCCTCAGTGTAAAAAATGATAGGTGTGCTGGACCACTTCAGCGGCCTTTGGGCATCAAACGACGGCTCTGCCGCTGTAATCTCTCGCACCCACCGTTTAAGCCGGCGCCGAGAGGTATGCAGCGAAGCACCGCCATCGACGCACATGGCCTCTGTAGCTTTCTGAAACTCTTGGTCGCTGGACTCGTCGTCCTCTTCGTGATCGTCGTCTTCTGGCTTTCTATCACGGCCCTGAGCGGGCCTCTCTTGTTGTTTATCCTTGCCGCGACGGCCCTCCTGGCCGTCACGCTTCTTGCCGGATCCCTCAGCACAGTCTTGGCCCTTCTCCTTGTCCCGCCTCTCATATTCAGCCCTCTGCTTCTCAGCGAGGAGCTCAACCTATTGGCAGTCTTGGAGAGCTTGGCCTTTGGTGCGATGGATCTTGCAGTACCGCTTGTCGGAGTTGCCTGGCTTCTCGGCAGCCGCCAAGGCCAGGCAGGCGACACATCCGGCAATTTCCTTGCCGGGGTCATCTGCCTTGGTTTTCTTGGCGGAGCCGGTGTCATCAGACCCCTCGACGGCAAGCACGGCTTTTCCTTTGCGCTTCCTATTGTGGCGCCGGCCTTTCTTCACCGGGGCGGCGGTGTCCTCATCTGAGGAGTCGGTTTCCACGCCGGCATCTTCGCCAGGGTACTTCCTTCCCTCTTCAGCCCGGGCACATCTGTCAGCAAGAACATAGAGCTCTGCGACATCTTTCACCTTGTTCATCGCCAGCTCTTCGCGCATCTTGCGGTTACGTACGTTCTGATGGAACGCGCTGATGATGGCGGCGGGGTGAACATCAGGGATATTGTACTGTATCCGGCTGAACCTCTGTATGTACTTGCGGAGACTCTCGCCTCCCTTCTGGGGAATGACGTGCAGATCACTTGCTTGCCCATGAGCTTGGTAACCGCCAGTGAAGGTGCCCACGAACTCATGGCACAAATCCGACCAGGAGGAAATGGAGTCTACCGGCAAGTGCATCAACCATGACATGGCGTTGGGTTTAAGAGCCAACGGAAAGTAATTCGCAAGCACCTTATCGTCGCGGGCCCCGGCAGCCTGCATCGCAATGGTGTAGATGCTGAGGAACTCGGACGGATGGGTCTTGCCGCCGTACTTCTCGCCCACGTCAGGTTTGAAGGTGCGGTGAGTGGGCCACTGGAACTGCCGCAGCTCACGGGTAAATGCTGGGCAGCCTACCTCGTAAGGCAGGCCTCTAGGGCTCTCCGGTGCAGGGTGGTCCACAACAGTCCCTGCTCGCCTGTCTGACTGGTGGCGCGCTCCACGCCGGCGCTCAATAGTGGTCCGAGCGTCTTCATGTTCCCGATCCCGAAGGACCTGGCGCTGGTCCCGGTGGGTTCGCGGGTCGGGCGACGCTATGGAGATTTCGTCGCCCGTAACGTCGCGACCGGCAGGTGTCCGTGGTACCGGGCGAGGAGGAGGCGAATGCACCGTGGTCGCGGCGCCACCAGCTTTCCTGCCACTGGTATGCGGGACTCCGTCGGAACGTCGACCTGGGGGCTCCGCCGGGCTCGGTTCGTCTTTGTTGGCCACCGCAACAAGGCTTCAGATGGTGGCTCTCCATTCGTCGAGTTTCCCCGTAGTGGGAGGAAAATCGAGGAGCAACTGCGCACGCGCCAAGGCTTCTGCTGGCGTCGGTGGCAGCGAAACCTGCACAGATCGCGACGCGCTTCGACTTCTGACCATGTTAGAAGGAGCTCTATCACGATCACGCGGTCGCAAGCCATCTTCACCAGCGCCTCGGCGAGCGGGCAGGTCTTCTACATCCCGGGAGTGGCGCTCGGGGCTCTTCCCGCGGCGACGCCCGAGGTCTTCGGTGCGACCATGCTGTTCGTCACGCGCCGCTTGAGAGGAACGCGCCATCGGCACCAGCGTGGGAGTCTTGGAAGCCCTTACGTCACCCTCAGGCGGGGCGGCAGCGAGCCTGGAATGCCCCGCGCCACCCGCGGAGGTCCCGGCTCCATCCTTGGATTTGGCGGCGTGCGGCCCATTGCCAGGCGCACGGACATCGCCGCCTCCCAAACTCCGGCTGCTGGGACGGTGTTGGTGTTCACGAACAGCGCCCTGGGTCCTTTCTGCGATCGGTCCGCTGCTCGCCCGCGTCGGGGCGGGATGCCCGGCCTCCGACGGGCCAACCGCCACCGTCGTCTTCTTCTTGGGCGCCATGATGATGAAGAAGCGTCGAACTAACTGCTAAAGCCAATTCTCACAACTGCGCACCCCCTACCTGGCGCGCCAAAGATGTCGGTGGGAAACGACACCTATGGGACCACAATAATCCCTACTGCGGTTGTGGGGCGCGGGGGTCGTGAGAAGAGTGGATCAAACAGGCAGCACACGGTTCGTTTATCCAAGTTCGGGCCGCGAGGATGCGTAAAACCCTACTCCTGCTTTGGTGGACTGTATATCTGTGTTCTTGAGCTAGATATGGGGCGTGAGGATCTCCAAAAAGCCGAATCCTCCTCCTGGTCGCCTCGGGCCTCCTTTTATAGGAAAGGGGCTGCCACAGTGGCACACAGGAGGTGGAAAGGGTACAGTAATGCGAGTTTATCCCTCGCATTACATGACAAGGCGCATTTAATGCGCCCCACTTAGGTGTCCTTGCTTTATCGAGGGTGGGGGAGAGCCCCATCCCGTCCGTCGCTGCTCCCTCTGGTGTTGACATGCGCCCTGGCCAGCGGTGCTTGTGGTGCCATGTAGGCAGGCATGCAGCTGAGGTGGGTCTCTACGAAGATCCGCACGCCGCCACGCAGGTGCCTGCCCAACTGGTTGGGTCGGCAGCTGCATGCGAACGGCGGTGGAGGCGTGACTGGTGCGGGCCTGATGGTGGCCCCACGGGTGTCCTTGGCAAGGGCCTTGCCGGGGCCCCGGCAAGGGTCTTGTCGTGGTGCTTGCTGTCATCCCCAGCAAGGCTCTTGCCGGGGGCCTTGTGGTCCTCCTTGGCTGGGATCCCGCCAAGGATCATCATCTTCTTAAGTGGGTATCTGGTCTTGAATGTCTTCACAAAGATCTGCATGCCACCACGGGGATGTCTCCCGAATCCTTGCCCCATGGGGGCAGTGGACTCAAGGGCGACCTCACTCCGTAGGTGTGGGGCGAGCTTCCACGGCAAGGATCTTGCCAGGCTAACTAAAGCTGCCCCCCGGCAAGGATCTTGCCGGGGGGGGGGGGGTCTGCTTCGTTCCCCCTACTCTTTGTGGTCTTGGTCTTGGCGTCGTTCTGCTCCTCTTCGGCTTCCGCCTTACCTTGGTTTCACCTCCCTTGCCGTGCTCGGTGCGGCGGCGTCCGTGGCTCGGACTGCCCGTGCACAGTCATAGGGGTACAAAAAGTGTACCCCTCTTTTTGTACACCGACAAGATGCACTTACAATCTCCCCATTTTTGGTGATTGATGACAAACTGGTTGAAGTTTTCAACGGGGATAAAATATGTGAAATTGTAAAGGATAGGGTATTGTCTTCATAAGTGACAAAGGCTCCCCCTAAAGATGTCCATATAAGAAATTTGCTTTTTTAATGCAAATACACATGGCAGGTTGTACTTGTGGAGATCCTTTTCAACTTATGGCGACAATTCATCATGCATGATAAGATGTAACGAAGATAATGACATGCATAATAAAAAATGGACGTCTGCAAGATGACCTAAGTGCGGAAGTTATCATCGCACATGCGGAATTTATCATCGCATCACAGAATAGCAAATAAGTAGCAGACGACCATCAAGTTTAAGTGTTACAACTCAAAGAACCAAATGTATCAAAAGCGAGAGTTGTAAACACTAGGCAAAATATAAAGCAACCGCCCATATGGACCCGCTTGAAGACTATCAAACTCATATGCTTCTCCCCCTTTTGTAAGTAATGACCAAAAAGTTTTGAAGACATAGAGCATCTACTCGTTCCCATGAGGAGTAGGGGATGCAGCAGGGTCGTCTGTGTTGTTTGGCGGTGTAGACGAACTTGGTGCAGTGTCGATGCATGCAGAAGTAGGGGGCGGTGAAGTAGCATCGTCTTCATCATCGATCACTCTGGCATTCACAGTTGCCGCGGAGGAAGAATAGTCAGAGTCTTCAAGGGATGGAGTTCGACGTAGGACAGCATTCCGTGGAGGAGTGGAGTCAACCTTGAATCTTTCAGTGAAGCCATCGTCTTGAAGATCTGCTTCAGCACTGAGCAGTGTCAAACTCTTCCATGATCGCCGACAGGTCTCGTGAGTGACAAAAGCATTCTTGGTGGCAAGATTGCGAATGCGATTGACGTCCACCAAGAGGCTTTGCATATGTCGCTTGAGCCAGAAGTGATACTTGTCTTGTTTTTGATGCAGTGCCACAAGAAGTTCTCGGTCATTCAGGACGCGAGAGCGCTTCTTAGGCCTTTGGGCAATTGTGCTCTCAGTAGCTTCAGTTTGCGCACGGTGAGGCAGACGAGTGTTCCCAGCCATTGGATAGACACGAGTTACTGCTTGGACTCCTTCCATGGGTTGAGTGAAGCTTTGGTGATCAGCATTCTGAAGACAAAGAGGCTTCTTGGCAGGCTCAGGGTATATGGCTTCAACTAACATATCAACCTCTGGTAGAAAGATCATATGATTGCGAGCAGAGGGCTGATAGTTGATAGTAGAGTGTAGCTTGATGAGGCACATGACCCATGGAGCATAGAATTTCAGGCCAAAATGATCAGAGCCAGACGCGGCCAGTTGCCGGATAAAGAATTCTTGTGTATTGAAGCTGATGCCATTGAGGATGTAAAAGACCAATGTCTTCATGGCTCCTTCAAGTTCTGCAGCTGATGAATGTCCTTTGATAGGCCATAGAGTTCGCCTGATGATGTGATATATTGTGCGAGGCAGATACTCAAGGTCATCAACAAAGAACTCCTTTGGGTATTCAGCGTCAGGTGGCAGAGGCTTCATCATGCTCAACATCTGGCTCATGTTGGGCTCTGGCTTATGGAAGATGTTCTCCAGTGCATTGCAGTGGAGTTGACAGTCAGGTTCGAAAAGCTCTCTGGGAGTGGGTAGGCCTGTAAGCTCAATGACGTCAAGAGCTTTGGCTTCATGATGAACATTTCCTGTCATCCACTCGAGAACCCATGTCTTTGTATCCCTGTATTAGCCGCGAATGTGGAGGGTAGCATAGAATTGAAGCAAAAGTTCCTCATTCCAATGTTCTTTGTCTATCACAAAGCTGAGCAGACCTGCATCACGAAAGCAGTCAAGTGCTTCTTCTAAGCATGGTAGTCCAGCAATGGCTTCAGTGTCGAGGAGCATATGAGGGAAAATGCGCCCTTGATCAAACAGAACACAGGAGTAATAGCTTCGCTGCTGATAGCTCCAGAAACGATCAGATGATATTCTTGCCCTTGAGTAGGGGTTCTTGGCTCTATCAAAGAAGGTGTTGTGGGCTTTGAAGCCATTTGCATTGAAGGATCCTGTAGAGGTGGCAGTAACTAGGAACCTTGGCAGTCTTGGCTTTGGTTTCTAGACCAGAGGCCTATGCTCAACATGATAATCAAACTGAGGACCAGAGGCATTAGGCGGAGGAACCAGAATGGGCCATTTGACAGTAATAAGCTGGCCGTAGTTGTATGCTTGCTTGATAGTGTGTGGCCTTGGTGGCGGAACAGGAGCAGTGGCATCAACAGAGGCGTCAGGCTACACATTTGTTGCAGGTGCATCATTGGCTTCATTAGCTTCTGGCACATGGGTTGGTGCAGGCTCCACATTTGCTTCAGCCATGACTACGTCATTGGCTTCATTGGTGTTAGTGGTGGCAGCCTCAAGATTCTCAACCTCCACTTGATGAGCTGGAGGGTCGGGCACAGACACGTTCACTTCAAGAACAACTTCTTCAGAGATTGGGGAGTAGGGACACGATCTTCTTCTTGTTTTTCATCGACTGATGCAGCCGGATTGTCTTCAGCAGCTTTAGCTTCAGACGCGGAGACATTCACAGTAGGAGTGGCTTCTGGGAACACTTGATGTGCAACAGATTGGTGGTGCACTTCTCCTTCTGGAACGCTCGAAAGAGGGACTTGAGGCCTTGGTCCTTTGCAAAACCTGCGCAACACTGGCGACGCCTGAGGAGATGGAGTTGGTTGGGCCTCAAAGTCGTCCTCTTCTTCTTGCACAGGTGGTGTGACTTGATGTTGGGGAGTACGCGGGGTGTCTTGTTGTTGTGGGTGATCAGCCCATGATGCATCCTGAGCAATTGGCGTCAGAGGATGACCAATGCTGATGAGTTCGTTGTTCGTGAGAACAGGCAATGATACCAGGTTGTGTTCGATCTGAGGAAGAACTACATCATCTTCAACATTGTCATGGTGACCAATGTCTTCAGCAGTGGTGGGGTCAACTGCTGGAATGCCTTCAGCTTCATGAGCCTCTGTAGAAGCAGGCTCATGAACAATCATTCATCGTTCTTGTTGTTCAGATGCAGGGCGAACCATTGAGATAGGTTCAACAACTAAGGGCTCTGTGGGAGCAGCCCGATCCTTCTTGGTTTTGCGCTTCTTCTTGGAGGGAGCAGCATCAGAGGCTTCATGATTTTTCCTTTTTCTAGCTTCAGCCTCGGCAGCCCTTGTCTTCTTCAGTTCTGAAGCGGTTGACTTGACTTTTGGCTTCGAGCCGATCATGCTGCTTGGGAAGACTATGCGTGGCCCTTGAAGGTGCAGATTGGTCAGTTGGCAGCTTCTTCTTCTTTGCAGCCATTCTGGGGTCGATGCCAGGACGGCCAAGAGCCTTGCACTTCTCAGCCTCATTGTAGGCTTGCACACACTTGTCAGCCAGGCTCTTCATGCGCTCACGAGAACCTTTAGCTTCTTCACGCTTCTTGAGAAATGCTTCTTTGAGCTCGTGCAGCATGATCTTGAAGTTTTTGACATCTTGCACGCTGAGCTTTGCCACATGCTTCTTGAACTGAGCTTTCTCATAGTCGATCTTGTGCTTTAGTTCAACGATGCGCTGAGCAAGAGCTAGCTCAGAAGCAATGGCGCCATTGAAGGAGACGCTGAGGCCAATGGGAAGTTGCAGATCGTCAAAGCTGAGATTTGGGGTGTCAAACCACTCATCAATGAAGTTATGGATGATTGCCACATCAAAGAGAGGCAAATCATTGAAGATCTCTGCTTCTTCCTTGCTCTTGATCAGTTGCTCAAGAGCGTCATCTGCAAGATCTTCATCGCTGGACAGATCAATGTGCTCTTCTCGCAGAATGGCAGCAGGTGTCAATGTCTGATCAGTATTCTTGACGATTTTCTTTTTCTTCTCCGTCTTCTTGGAGATACGGGATAGATCTTCAGACTGCACACTGTCTTCAGGAGGTGCAGTGGCCAGTGGCTTCGCACGTGAAACTTTAGGAGGAGCAGCTGACCTTGAAGCTTTAGTCTTTTTCTGCTTCTGCGGTTTTGGGGTAGGAGCAGGGGCTTCATCTGTGTCAACATTATCATCAGAGTGATCCACTTTGGCACCTTGAACAAAGATGTGGGTGATGAGGCCATCAAGGTTGTAGAAGGGTCTGATGATATTTGGCTCTACATCGCGTGTGCCATTAGCACAGGGAGCAGGAGGACCAGGATTGAAATCTAACCCCAAAGAATCTTTGTTCTTCTTTGCTGAGGCTTTGGCAAACTGATAATTGTGTTTGAACAGATTGTCTTCGCGACACCATAGTAAAGATGATGGGTCAGCATCAGCTGGTTGTGGCCCACGAACCATGCAATGATAGAAGCCTTGCTCAATGGCTTCAGCTCTGGACCTGGGTGGAAGATTTCTGTACAAAATATCTCCCCATGGTCGCTTGATGGCATTTTTCTCTGCATATTCCTTGGTCACGAATCTGTATTTGTACCCCTGTTTTGCCCAATATCTTCGAATCCACTGGATTCGGGTCTTGCACTGATTATAATCCTCTTCTGGATCTGTCTTGTAAAGCTCTAAGAGGTCATCAGACAAATCTCTTGATATTCCCCCACGACGCTGTCTGCCACCCTTCCTTACTGATTTCTCTGCAGCCATGAACTTTAAACTGAATGGCTTCAACACATTCAAAGGCTTCAAAGGCTTTTGCTTGCTGGACAAACAGGAACTGGCTTCGGGAGAGTTAATGTGATGCTGTAAGAATTCTGCAAACGAATGCAGACTATGAGAACCAAGGGATTCTCCCACGAACATGTACCTGTGATAGCATTAGAGATGCGAGGGAAGGGGAATAGGTCATATGCATTCTCAAAAGATTTTGAAGATAAATCAGTTTGAAGACATTGACCTCATGATGCGAAGACATTCACTTATATGTTGAGAGTTGGTTCCAGATTTGTACGAATCCGCGAATAAGTACAAGTGAGGAATCTAACTAGATATGAAGCTTAAGTGAATATACTAGGTAGTATGAGATGCAGACAGGATAGATCTAACATTGTATAGGCAGAAACCTATTTTGGTAAACAAGATGAATCTTTGAGGATCAAAAAGACGGTAAAAATAGAGTTGTATTTACCACGCGAAGAACTGCTAGATGGGAAAAGTAGGAGACCGAGCAGTTCAATCCACCGTGCCCTAACTTGGCGACGGAGGACACCTACGGCGGCGGCGGAGAGGACGATGTCCGCGGCCGGCGTGAGGACAACGTTTAAGAAGTCGCGGCAGCTAAGTGCTTCGTCACCGGCGTCGTCGAGAGCTAGCGGGGGCACTAGGGTTTTGACGAGGTGGAGAGGTGGAAGAAGGTTTTCTTGACCGCAGGGGACATGTATTTATAAGGAAGTGTGCGGCACAATGCAATTATGCAGGTGCCCCTGGCGGTTCACATCTGAGGGGCACGTGGCAAGCATGCAATATACTCAGAGTCGTCCCATGTTCCCACGCCCGCCAGGTTTGTCGGATGGTCGTTCCAGCTTCTCCGGATTTCAGGCAATAAGGATGAATCATTTAAAACAGACTTAATGTTTATCTCTATATCTTCTACTGACAAGGACGCAGAGAAGACATTCGACAGCTTCAATAGAATGCATATGATTTGGACAGATAGAGTTTGAGATAGGAAGCAAAGAGAGATTAGGGTCCGATCACATTCACTTAGTTCAAAAGATTCAACAAGGAAAACATAGCTACAAGTGAATGCTGTAGAGGACAGAACACTAGTATATATATATCACAAAGCAAACCAAATCAACATAGTGAAGATAATCATGAAGATAAATTGAAATTGAAGACAAACCAAATGCGAAGACATATCAAATGTAACGCCATGAGTGAAACACTTCAAACAGAGAAATTTGGTGGTGGTGTTACCCACCGTATAGGAAGTATTAGACCCAGACACAGCGCACAATTATCGTGGCACTCTGAAGTCAAATTCCACGTTAATGTATTCACACTCAGAATGTAAGTCTTCATTGATTGAAGATATACTTTACTTCGTGTGTTGCACATCTAAGTCATCAACATGCATAAGTGTTAGGATGTGTGCCTGATCACAGGACATTTGAGGATTCCAAGATATTTAGCTCACACCGTAACTTGCAAAACCTTTTCTCATCCAAGGGCTTTGTGAAGATATCTGCCAATTGCTCTTCAGTGTTGATGTGAATGATATCAATATCTTTCTTCATGACATGATCTCTGAGGAAGTGATGACGAATTTCAATGTGCTTTGTCTTCGAGTGCTGGACTGGGTTGGCAATCTTGATGGCGCTTTCATTGTCGCAGAAGAGAGGTACTTGTTTCAGATTGATGCCATAGTCCTTGAGAGTTTGCTTCATCCATAGAAGCTGAGCACAGCAAGATCCAGCAACAATGTATTCAGATTCAGCAGTTGAGAGTGATACACAGTTCTGCTTCTTTGAAGACCAACAAACAAGTGATCATCAGAGAAAGTGACATGTGCCTGATGTGGACTTGCGATCCACCTTGTCACCAGCATAATCAGCATCCGAGAATCCAACCAGATCAAATTCTGAGCCCTTTGGATAATATAATCCTAGTGTTGGGGTGTAAGCCAAATATCAAAGAATTCGCTTCACAGCTAAGTGATGCGATTCCTTTGGTGCCGCTTGGAATCGAGCACACATGCAAACACTAAGCATAATATCTGGCCTAGATGCACATAGGTAAAGTAAAGTACCAATCATGGAGCGGTATACCTTTTGATCGAACTCTTTACCATTGTCGTCAGGACCCAGATGGTGTTTGGCTGGCATTGGCGTCATGTAACCTTTGCAATCTTGCATTCCAAACTTCTTCAGGCAATCTTTGAGGTATTTCTCTTGAGATATGAAAATGCCATTTCTTTGCTGACGAATTTGAAGACCAAGGAAGAACTTCAGCTCTCCCATCATGGACATCTGATATTGCTCTTGCATCATGTATCCAAACTCATCACTGTATTTCTGATTGGTGCAGGCGAAGATAATATCATCCACATATATTTGACACACAAACAGTTCACCATCATATGTCTTCGTGAAGAGTGTGGGATCGAGGGATCCAGGTTTGAAGCCTTTGCTCTTCAGGAAGTCTTTGATCGTATCATACCAAGCGCGAGGAGCATGTTTGAGGCCATACAGTGCTTTGTTTAGCTTGTACACCATCTCAGGATGTTTTGGATCTTGAAAGCCAGGTGGTTGAGCGACGTATACTTCTTCTTCAATCTTGCCGTTGAGAAAAGCACTCTTCACATCCATTTGATATAGCAGGATGTTGTGATGATTTGCATAGGCTAGCAGTATCCGAATAGCTTCAAGCCTAGCCACAGGAGCAAATGTTTCATCGAAGTCAATTCCTTCAACTTGAGTGTATCCTTGAGCCACAAGACGTGCTTTGTTTCTGACGACTTGACCATGCTCATCTTGCTTGTTTCGGTATATCCATTTTGTGCCAATAATGTTGTGCTTGCGAGGGTCAGGATGCTTGACAAGTTCCCAAACATTGTTCAGCTCGAACTGTTGAAGTTCTTCTTGCATAGCTTGAATCCATTCAAGTTCCATGAAGGCTTCAGCAACTTTCTTGGGTTCTGTTATAGACACAAAGGCAAAGTGCCCACAGAAATTTGCTAACTGTGTTGCTCTTGAGCGAGTAAGTGGACCAGGTGCATTGATGCTATCGATTATTTTCTCAATCTGTACTTCATTTGCAACACGAGGATGAGCTGGACGAAGACTTTGCTCTTGCTGATCATTGTCATCATTGGGAGGATTGTCTTCAGGCTGAGCATTGTCTTCAGGTTGGTTAGGTGCAGAAATGATAAGTTCCTCTTCAGGTTGTGCTTCAGAAGGCATGATTTCACCAGTTCCCATTAGCTTGATAGATTCGCTGGGTGGAGCTTCGTCTAGTGTGCTTGGCAGGAGCTCTCTTTGTGAACCATTGGTTTCATCAAACCGCACGTCCACAGTTTCGACGATTTTGTAGAGATAGAGGTTGAAGACTCTGTAAGAGTGCAAGTCCTTTCCGTAACCGAGCATGAAGCCTTCATGAGATTTAGGTGCAAATTTTGACTTGTGATGGGGATCCTTGATCCAGCACCTAGCTCCAAATACTCTGAAGTAGCTGACATTTGGCTTCTTGCTAGTGAGGAGCTCATAGGATGTTTTATTCAGAAGCTTATGGATGTATACACGGTTGATGACATGGCATGCTGTATCAATAGCTTCAGGCCAGAACTTTCTTGGTGTCTTGTATTCATCGAGCATAGTTCGAGCCATCTCAATGAGGGTTCTGCTCTTGCGCTCTATGATGCCATTTTGCTGAGGTGTGTGTGGAGCAGAGAACTCATGAGTGACTCCCATTGTATCCAGATAAAGATCAAGTCCGGTGTTCTTGAACTCAGTGCCATTGTCACTTCTGATATGCTTGATCTTGACGCCATAATTGTTCATGGCTCGATTGGTGAAGCGTCTAAAGACATCTTGCACTTCAGTCTTTTAGAGAATTATGTGCACCCATGTATATCTTGAATAATCATCAACAATGACGAAGCCATAGAGACAGGCAGTTGTTGTGAGCGTAGAGTAGTGAGTAGGGCCAAATAAGTCCATGTGTAGCAGCTCGAAGGGTTGAGATGTTGTCATGATTGTCTTCGAGGGATGCTTGGCCCTTGTCATCTTTCCAGCTTCACAGGCACCGCACAAATGATCTCTCTTGAACTTGACGTCCTGAATACCTATGACATGCTTCTTCTTGGCGAGAGTGTGTAAGTTCCTCATGCCAGCATGCCCCAGCCTCCGATACCATAGCCAGCATTCTGAAGCTTTTGTAAGAAGACATACGGCAAGTTGTGGTCCTGCTGAGAAATCTACCATGTACAGATCATCTTTCCGGTACCCTTCAAAGACTAGAGATTTGTCAGATTCCATAAGTACAAGGCAACGATATTTTCCAAATATCACAATCATGTTCAAGTCGCAAAGCATAGAGACAGACATTGAGTTGAAACCAAGGAATTCAACAAGCATCACTTTATCCATGTGCTGATCCCTTGAGATTGCAACTCTACCTAGACCAATACCTTGCTTTTACCAGTGTTAGCAAATGTGATGTGACTCTTATCAGATGGATGTAAAGTTGAGTCCATGAGAAGACTTCGATCACCAGTCATGTGATTAGTGCATCCACTGTCCATAATCCATTCTGAAGCACGAGGTGTCATACCCTACAGTACAGTTAGGGGGATAGGCTTCACAAGGAGCATTGTGAAGCATAAACATTTGACAGGCAAGAGGATAATTGAAGCTCAGATCAAGATTAGGACTGATAGGATGAATGGCAAACGATTCAGGAACAAAATACATAGTAAGACCATTTGGGCATTTGATCTTGCGCCCTACAAGATGTTTTAGGTCCCCAGCAATAGCATCAGACGCCTTTGATTTTTGGCTGGAGACCTTTCCCTGCAAGAGAAAGTTAATTCTTCTTAACCACCCACATCTTCAGGGGTGGCTTAGAAGTAATGAGTCTAAGTGAAGCATCTGAGAACTTTGGATTTGGAGCCCTAGCAAATAGCCTTGCAGGAGATGAGTGATACTCATATGAATAAGCAGAAAAGTTCATAGTTCTATGAACATAGCGATTTGAAGACACACGCTCATATTCATAAGTTTGAGTATGGTTTCCCTGCAAAACATTGGTGTTAGGGTGACTCAGGTGAGTCATGTGTCTGTATGAAGCCTTTGGACCATATGAAGCCTTAGGTCTGGGGTTTGTCTTCTTCCCATGTGGTGTCATGATGACATTCACGGGAAGATTCTCAAGATAGCTTTTGGGAACCCAGATCTTCTTCATAGATGGACCATTCCTGCAGTTAGTACCAATATACCTGGCAAACACTTCACCATTCTGATTCTTGAACAGTTTATAGTTTGCATCAAAGGATTCATCAATGACAATAGGGTTAGTACAGGTAAAGCCAGATAAGGTGGATGGATCCACTGAAGGTCCCTTTGCAGCAACCCATGTGGTTTTGGGGTACTGCTCAGGCTTCCAGTAGGAACCATCAACATTCATTTTCCTCTCGAACCCAACACCCTCTTTCCTAGGGTTTCGGTTCAGAATCTGCTTTTTGAGGACATCGCACAGTGTCTGATGCCCTTTCAGACTTTTATACATCCCTGTTTCAAGCAATGTCTTCAACCTAGCATTTTCATCAGCAATAGTAGTGGTATCCTCCGCAGAGGGGTTAGTTACCACGTCAGTAGTTGAAGACAATGCAACAGCAACAGCAGTAGAACATTCAGCAACAGAGGTAGCGTTGTCACGCTCAAGGCATTTTAGACATGGTGGTTCAAATCCATCTTGAGCGGGACTGATCTGTTGAGCGCGAAGTGACTCATTCTCTTTTTGAAGATCTTCATGAGCCGCTCTCAATTTCTCAAGCTCTTGCTTCCTTTGAAGATAATCATAGGAGAGCTTTTCATGTGTGGTTGAGAGAGTTTCATGACGACTTTCAAGTTCTTGGTACTTAGCATGAAGATTTTTTATGTCTTCAACTAAGGACTGTGAACGGGTCATTTCAGCAGCCAACAGGTCATCGCTTTTGTCTAACAGTTTTTGAGTATGTTCCATAGCCTTTTGTTGTTCAGTTGCAATTTTAGGAAGTGTTTTGTAGCTGGGTTTGGAATCACAATCTGAGTCATCTTCACTAGATGTTTGAAAGTAAGCATCGCGTGATTTTACCTTGGCACCATGTGCCATGAAGCAATAGGTGGGAGCAGGGTCATCCTGATCATTAGCTTCAGTGTTGGTGTGGAAGTCATTGTCTTCAGTGTTGAAGATGGACTTGGCAACATAGGCTGTAGCTAGAGCTAGACTTGCAACGCCAGGGTCAGACTCCTCCTCAGACTCCACCTCCGCCTCTTCAGAAGCAGACTCCTCCTCTGAATCCATCTCCTTGCCAACAAAAGCACGAGCCTTGCCATATGAGCTCTTCTTATGAGATGAAGACTTGGATGAGGACTTTGAAGATTTCTTCTTCTTCTTCTTCTTCTTCTTGTCATCAGAATCATATTCCTTGCTATTCTTCTTCTTCTTCTTCTCCTTGTCCCACAGTGGACACTCAGAGATATAGTGTCCAGGTTTCTTGCACTTGTGACACATTCTCTTCTTGTAGTCATGAGTGGAAGCTTCATCATTTCTTGAGCTGGGTCGTGAAGACTTTCTGAAGCCTTTCTTCTTAGTGAACTTCTGGAACTTCTTCACAAGCATGGCAAGTTCCTTTCCAATGTCTTCAGGATCATCAGAACTGCAGTCAGATTCTTCTTCAGATGAGGAAACAACTTTTGCCTTCAAAGCACGAGTTCGGCCATAGTTGGGACCATAGATATCTCTTTTCTCAGATAGCTGGAACTCGTGTGTGTTGAGCCTCTCAAGTATATCAGACGGATCGAGTGTCTTGAAGTCAGGGCGTTCTTGTATCATGAGGGCAAGGGTGTCAAAGGAGCTGTCAAGTGATCTCAGTAGTGTCTTGACGATTTCATGCTTGGTAATCTCAGTGGCGCCGAGAGCACGAAGCTCATTTGTGATGTCAGTGAGGCGATCAAACGTGAGCTGGACGTTTTCATTGTCGTTTCTCTTGAAGCGGTTGAAGAGGTTGCGAAGAACACTGATCCTTTGATCTCTCTGGGTTAAGACGCCTTCGTTGACCTTGGACAGCCAGTCCCAGACTAGCTTCGACGTTTCCAGAGCACTCACACGGCCATACTGTCCTTTGGTCAGATGACCACAGATGATGTTCTTGGCAGTAGAATCCAGTTGAATGAACCTCTTGATATCAGCAGGAGTGACACCTTCACCAGTCTTGGGAACGCCGTTCTTGACGACATACCAGAGGTCGACATCAATGGCTTTAAGATGCATGCGCATCTTATTCTTCCAGTAGGGATATTCAGTTCCATTGAAGATGGGGCAAGCATCGGAGACTTTGATTATCCCTGCAGTCGACATAGCTAAAACTCCAGGTGGTTAAACCGAATCACACAGAACAAGGGAGTACCTTGCTCTGATACCAATTGAAAGTACTAGTATCGACTAGAGGGGGTGAATAGGTGATTTTTCTGAAAGTCTTCAAAACATGGGAGTATCAAAGACAAACAACAGAAATAAACCTATAGATATGCAGCAGAAAATAAACTACACTAAGCAAGCCATAGTCAAGTATGCAATAACGTGAGAGTACGAAGACTAATAGCAGCTAGGTAGTAAGGATCAGGATGGAAGATGGTATGAAGCCAAACAACAATAGTAGTCAAGTAATGAAGTCAAACAGGTACGATAAACATGCAATGACTTCACGAAGACAAACTCTAAGTAAAGGGAGGGAGAGGATAGAACCAGTCACTTGTTGAGGACATGGGATTTGTTGGACCAGTTCCAGTTGCTGTGACAACTGTACGTCTAGTTAGGGAGGCTGAGATTCAACTCAGAAGACCGCGTCTTCACCTTATTCCCCTTGAGCTAAGGACACATAGTCCTCGCCCAATTACTCTGGTAAGTCTTCAAGGTAGACTTCCAAACCTTCACAGACTTCGTTCACCGGCGATCCACAATGACTCTTGGATGCTCAGAACGCGACGCCTAACCGGCTGGAGGATTCACAGTCCTCAAGTGTAATAAGTCTTTAGGTCACGCAGACAGAAAGACTTTACTTGGGTTCCAACGGTCAGATTTCAAACACACACGGCAACTTTACTTGGGCTACAAGCAAAGCTGACTTATCCAGCTCTGGATAAGATTTGCTCTCATTGTCTTCGCTCGAAGACATAGGATTTGGGTTGAGCATCACTTCAGTCATTCTGACTTTGTTCACTTGGACCCCACTTAACAGTACGGTGGTTCCTATGACTCAACAAAGAAGAAAAAGAAACAACGAGACGACTAAGTCTTCGCGCTTGATAGTCTTCACTCAATGTCTTCTCATGTCACAGTCTTCAATATGAATATCTTCATATACCACCATTGTCGTCAATGTCTTCATACATTTTTAGGGGTCATCTCCGGTAGGTAAACCGAATCAATGAGGGACTACTACCTGTGTTATCATGCAATTCTCACAAACACATTAGTCCCTCAACCAGATTTGTCGTCAATACTCCAAAACCAACTAGGGCTGGCACTAGATGCACTTACAGAGGGGCAACTGAATCTGTGGCTGCAGGAGCTGAAGTTGTAGCTCTAGTGTCTGTCACTCACACTGCTGCAGACCTTTGTCTTCTGGGAACCCTTTGGTAAGCATTAGTGGCAGTCTTGTCACTCCTATCACTATAAAAAAAGACACATCCGTGACATTTTGGCCCGAACGAAAAAAAATTCTGTCAAACATATGACACTTCTATGAAGATAATTGTGACAAAATCCGGTATCATCATAGATGTGGTGGGCTCCTACTTCTATGACAAAAAATCATGACAGAAAATGGGCTTTTCATCCTGGGCGGGCCGGAGACGCAGCTGCATGACATTCTTTGGGTCGTTCATGACGGAAAAAACCGTGGTAGAAGCGAGGGGGAGGAAAATTTTGGGGAGTTCCCGGTTACGGTGGGAGGTCGGGGGCCGAGCGATGTGTGTTTCTCTCATACACGTACGCGCGTGTGTGCGAGGCGTTGGCTCTAACTGAACCCGAGCGAGGCGTTGGGCTCTAACTGAACCCGAGCGATTGCACTGCAGGCTACGCGTTACTGAACCCGAGCGATCGATCTATGGCTGTTAACTGAACCTGATCGAGCGATTCCATCGCTACTGCTGCTGACTAAAGCCGGTCGATGCTGCCTCTGGATGAACAGTGAGCGTTGAGGGGGGGGGGGCTTGGATGAACAGTTCCCAGTGGGGGTGGATGAACAGGACCCCGTGGTGTTGCCTCTGGATGAACAGGACCCCGATCGATGGAGCCGGTTGGGGCTGGATGAACAAGACCCCGTGGAGGGCTGGATGAACAGGACCACCCCGTGGAGGGCTGGATGAACAGTAGACGGTGGAGGGCAGGATGAACAGTAGCCCATGGAGGGGTGGTTGAACAGGAGCCCGTGGAGAGGGCTGGTTGAACAGTAGCCGGTGGAGTAGCGTGTGGTGGAGGCTGGATGAACAGGAGCCCGTGGATGAACAATCGCAGGTGGAGGCTGGAGGAGGTCGACGGTGGATGAACAGTAGCTTGTGGAGGCTGGAGGGGGTCGATGGTGGAGATGAACAGTATCCCGTGGAGTCCCGTTTTGCGGTACGCCACACCCCTCCTGATGAACAGGACCCCCGTTTCGACCGTAGGAGGTCCGTTTCCTCCGTTTTGCGGTATGCCACACCCCTCCCGATCAACAGGACCCTCGTTTTGACCGTAGGAGGTCCATTTCGTCCGTTTTGTGGTACGCCACACACCTCCCGATCAACAGGACCCCCGTTTCGACCGTAGGAGGTCCGTTTCCTCCGTTTTGTGGTACGCCAGACCCCTCCCGATGAACATGATCCCGTTTCGAACGTGGCCGGTCGAACACAAGGCCGTTTCCTCCGTTCTGTGGTACGCCAGGTCTCGTTTGCATCGCCTATTCCGTCCAAGCCCTCCCGATGAACACAACGCATTCCGTTGCCTCCCCATGAACACGACGCATTCCGTTGCCTCCCCATGAACACGACGCATTCCATTGACTCCCCATGAACACGATGACGACGCTGTTTCTCCGTTCCGACCCAGCCATGTCAACGAGCCATCACCGTACGTATGCGCGAGTAGGTGTTCGAGACCCCGCCCGTATGTAAACATACGTGGCCGTATTTTCTTTCTTGCACCCTGGCCACCTCTACTACGACAGCGCGCCTCTACATCCACCGGTATATATGTACGTACACGTTCGCGACCAGAATGACAACGCTACGTACGCTTTGACCAGGTGGGTCCCGACTGTCAGGCACTTCCTTGCCTATGAAGATGTAGCTGATGGGTCCGAGCAGTCAGGGGGCGAATCATTTTTTTTGCCCCGACGCACTTCCTTGCGTGCGAAGATGTAGCTGGTGGGTCCCAGCAGTCGGGGGGCTGGTGGGTCCCAGCAGTCAGGGGGGCGAATTGTTTTGGTTTTTTTTGCCTAGACGCACTTCCTTGCATGCGAAGATGTAGCTGGTGGGTCCCAGCAGTCAGGGGGGCGAATCGTTTTTTTTTGCCTGGACGCACTTCCTTGCGTGCAAAGGTGTAGCTGGTGGGTCCCAGCAGTCAGGGGGGAAACATTTTTTTCGCGAAATACGGTGGCCCGTCCGGTGGATCCCTGCTGTCAGGTGGACGAATCATTATTTTCCGCATAATAAGGAGGCACTTCCTTGCTGCCGCCGTGGACCCAGCTGTCAGCCTCTCCACGTGAAGTCCACGTCTGATGGAAGTCGTTCCTTGACCATGTTGACCACGCCGCGCCGTGAGCACCAGGGCGGTGGACGACGACGAGGCCTAGGAAGGGGACGACGCGGAGCCGGTGAAGACGCGGCAGTGGTTGCCCACGCGGAGAGGAGTATGAGGGTTCACTCGTTCGGCTGCAGTGTGAGGCTGCCGTCGCCGTAGGGCCTGGCCAGCGGTGGGAATAATAGGGGGCGGTGAGGCCTCCGCGGCAGCACAACCGGCCACGGGAGGTAGGAGCAGGCGGCACGACCGGCGCTGCATTGGGCGGCTGGAGCAAGAAGACCAGAGGTTGAAGAAGCACTATGGCCGTTGGATGGACATCGTACGATCACTACAGCTAGAATCGTTTATATTGACTAAGTTGACAAAGCCCTTGGTACATCGACTTAGTAGGCCCATAGGTCAGCTTCCGAAACGGTGCACCCCAGATGTCGGGGGAGGAATCATTTTTTGGGCGGGTGAAGCTAGAATATCCGAGATTGAAGAAGAAGCACGGCATCCGTTGGATGGACATCCAACGGCCACTGCTGCTAGAACCGTGTATTGACTATAAGTTGACAAAGCCTTGCATACGCGTCAACTCTGTTTTTTAGGGGACCCGTCAACTTAGTAAGGCCAGAAGTGTGTGGCAGAGAACTTATAGCCAATTTGAGATTTGTAAGAATGTGTAGCCCATTTTTGAAATCTAATGGAATTTACTACAGCCCATTTACAGTTTGTTAAAAGTACAACCCATTTCAACCAACCGTTCAAAACAGAATTTAATAAAATTTCCCACATTTTGATGGGATCCGAAATATTTTTATCCCAAAATTTCTAGTAAGATTAAATACAATTTCAATATAAATTTATATTATGTAAAAATCCAACGAAACATTGCGCTCGCAACAATTCATGGAATTAAAAATTTTAATATCCAAAAATAATATTTTATAAAGTAATCACGTGTTTGGTGCATTTTTTTAGTTACTGCCCAGTTTTTATAATTACATCCCATTTATTATTTCTTAAAGCCCATTTTCTTGTTAAGACTAATGCATCCCTCCTAGGAAAGATTTGCAGCCAGCGGGGCGGAGAATAACAACTTGACCTTGCGTGGGTATTCCTAAAAAAAGTATAGCTGGGCTAGCCATTTTCAGCTTGAAAAAAATTAATATCTGGGCTGGATATCTAGCCTGGGCTAGACGGGCCACAACCCGCCTAGTGAATACCTGCAGCGATGTTTTCGTTGTTGTTCAGAGGAGAAAAATTAATATCTGGGCTAAACATCGAAAAACTCTGCTGTGCTCACACCTCAAAAACACAAATACTACTCGAGCTGCTTGGTCCCAGCTGTCGGACGCTTCTTCTGCAATTCTCTTGTTTATTGACTACTACATATGTTGACAATGGTGTGGGACCGTGATGTCAGGAAACCAGGGGGAAGCGAAATAAATTACTCCAGCGAGCGCTTCCACCTCTGCCTCATTGTCTCCCGTGGAAACCCCTTTCCTCCTTTTTTTGCTCGGGCAAGGACCAATGCATGCAACACGTCCATGCGGTTATTAGGCAAGAAATAAAAGCGCTTTGCATGCTATGAATTACGATGGCCTGCATGGTAGCTAATAAGGCATCCTCTTAACTGCTGTGATTAAATGTTGTGTTTAGAAGAGGGAAATATTCTTCTTTTCCACCAATCTGCTTGCACCTAGGTCGTGATGCACCTTCTAATACGACTTATTCACCTAGACGGAGGGAGTATAGTTTTATCC
>NC_041391.1:525283472-525336538 GCF_002162155.2 Triticum dicoccoides | reverse complement strand
TTGCGTACGTGAGGCTATGGACCTGGTGGGTCCCCATTGTCATCCTCTCCAAGTAAAGTCATCTCCTCGCCCGCGCGCGCTTTCCGCCCGAAACAGTCAGCGCCGCCCGCCCCGCTTCTCGGTGCAGGCGATTGCTCCGCCTTCAAACGACACAAGTGCCGTCCGTCCATCCATCTGCCGCCCACATTAATTATACGCGGTTGCTGAGGCGGCTACTCCGGCGCCACACGTCCGTCCCTCCGCCCGCCCACCATTGCTATATAAACTGCTACGCCGACCATAGCCGCAGTCATCTGCATCCGTTCCCTTTCTCCTGTCCACACCACTACTACCCACCATGGCTTCCCCGCGCTCTTTTCGCTCTTCGGGACGGGCAGACGACGGACCACAAGGAGATGGCAGCCATTACTACCGACCGGCTGGCCGGCAGGCAGCCGGAGGACGACGACGTCCCAATGGAGAACATGGTAGTCGACGATCCGGCGCCAACCCCCTTCTCCGTGCCATCCTCGCCGGTGCATTGCACCATGACCATCGGCGAGGCCCGTGCCCAATATATGGACAGTGTGAGGTAGATGCGTCAGGAGCAGTTCCGGGAGGCGCAGGCCGACGCCGCCTACAACCACCATCTCCTCCAGGAGCACCTGCAGGCGGAGGAGCAGATCGCCGCGGAGCGGGCGGAGCAGGAGGCGCTGCTGGACTCGTACCTCTCCGCCCGCAAGGGCCGCCTCGAGCGCTGGCGGTACCGCATGCGGGTGGCGGAGGCTGCGGCCGCCTACAAAGAGGCTAGCGAAGAGGGCAATGAAGCGGGCGAGGCGCTGTTTGGCGAAACCGAGGACGAGGCAGAGGACAATGCCGGCTCCGACGAGTCCCCGCTCTGCTGGCGTCGATGAGGCCCTGCTCCGCCGAGGCCCCGCGGCGCCAACAACGAGGCAGAGGACACCGACGGCTCCACCGAGGCCCCGCCCCGCCAACAATGAGGCAGAGGACATCACCGGCTCAACCGACGCCCCACCCTGCCGGCAATGCCGGGGAGGATTTCCACCACTCCGCTGAGGCGCCGCCCACCGGCAACGAGACAGAGGACATCGCCAGCTCCGCCGAGGCCCCGCCCCGCTGCCAACGAGGCCGCGCCACACAGAAAACGAGGAAGAGTAGAACACGGTAGGTCGCCGCCGCTCGGGTCCAAGTAAGGCCATTGCTGCTACCCTCCTGTTGAAGCCAAGCTAGGCAGGTTGACCATTGACGGCCGGTTAGCTTCTTGGCGGCAACGTGGAGTCGGGGAGTTCTGCTGGAGAATAACGCTGTTTCTTCTTAACTGCTGGTGCAGTTGGCTGACTGACACGTGGGCCCAACAGGCCACATATAAGTTACGCAACTACACCTGCAGTCTAGTCACTGAAGCTTCTGTTCGGCTCAGCGGGACACAGGTGGGTGGCTTCGGTTAATTAATTATACCTCCTTCGTCACCAAGCTTCCTCCTTTGTGGATCTCATTGGCACTCTTGATGTGGAAGAAAAGGCGAGAGCAAAGGACACACATGCTTGAGGAATTGAGGGAGGATCTAGTGCCAATATTGTACAGAAGAACTTCCAGCCCCACAAGTTCAAGAACAAGGGCAAGTTTAATGGTAAAGCAAAGTTTGATGGGAAGAACAAGGCTGTGCAACACATGAACTTCAAGAAGAAGAATGACAAGCAGAAATGTGTTTGTCATGTGGTGATCCTGATCATTGGGCTCCTAGTTGCCCTAATCGCTATGACAAGCAAGGTTGGTTAATTAATTATACCTCCAGCGCACCCCTTTTTAGTTGAAATGTAATGAAATCCGACCGTGTATGAATGAATTTATTTCGATTAGTTCGAATTCCTGTATCACTGGCATTGGATGAACATGCAAAACAATACGTACTAGCATTATTCCCAGGGTGATCACCTCGTTTGCAGCAGTTTCACATGTACTCTCTCCGGTCCTTTCTAGTCTGCATACAAGTTTTGTCTGCAGTCAAAGTATCTCTACTTTGACCAATCTTATACAAAAAAGTATGCACTTTCACAATGTGCGAAGTAAAAAGGAACAGAAGGAGTACAAAGAGTTTGAGCAGCTTTTTAGCGTTTCTGTACATTGCAATCAAACACACAAGCCTGGGAATCCATACAGAACATTCAAAACAATCGATGATTATGCATCTCAGTGACTCACATGTCAGAGGCAATATTTACTTCACAACTAAATAATAAGCAAAAAATTGATCAATGCTGCTAACAGCAAAGGGCGTCCCATTCAAAAATATCAAACGCATGTATTGCTAAAATCAATGAGCAAAATTTGACAAGGTTGTCCCATTCCAAAATATCAAATGCCTGCGGTTGTGGAATGGGCAGGGTTTACCATCAGTTCGGACATTGACATGGCACCTCGTGCTAAATAAACCAACTGTTCTTTTTGTGCAGTTCCACCAAAATCAACCAAATCCGCGCGTAGCTTGTATGATTTCGCCCTTATATGTTGCAACACCTTGAACTTATCATCACCTCCTTTCTTGTGGTGGAAATTAATGATTTGATGTATTCATGAACATTTTGTGCAGTTCCCATTGAAATCGAGCTGAGCACCCCTGTTTGCACAAATACAAAAAAGTGATTAGTATAGACAAAACTGTACTATGAATTGACAGTTTCAACAGGCACATACATGGTCCATGTAGAGCACACTTTTAGAGAAATGGAACTCACCAGAAAGAATCCTAGAACAACATTGTACTAGCGCATCACAGCAAAAAATGGAGATTTTGTCAGTCCTTCTGAGCTGAAGTTAGTTTGGTCTTGTGGGGAGTAATGTAACCATCCTTCAACTGCTCCTTCTGATGATAAGATAGACATGGCTTCTTCATCCTGGCATAATCGGAACTAGTCACTTCACGTACTCCATATTCTTCTACAGAGGAAGATGATCCTGTTGTGCAAAAACAAGAGGACTACTAAATGCTAGCATCACTGTTTGCTCGAAAAAAGGAAAGGAAATCTTTAAAACAGCACAGATGAAGCACTTCTCAATGACAATACCACTTTTTCATGACAGTATCTAAACAGTAGCACAACAGCAATATAGATGACAAAGCTCAATCATATGGATGAAATCAGTGGGCGAGTGCCAACCTTTGTCAGGAGGCTTATTGTGTAGAGCATACAGATGAATCATTTCTCCGGAACCATCTGTTGCTATCTACGGTGGTGGCCAAGCTTACTATATACTCCTCGATTAGTTTAATGTTTCCAACATCTTCTTGTGCAGTTCCACTAAAATATATGGTATCTTCAAAGAAGATCCCTGTTTGCACAAGTAGAGATAATTACATATTACATTAAGAGTGGCATCAAATCAGTGGCAAAACAATTGCTCGTTCCAGCCATAGCAATAAATTAAGATGCAAAACTATATCATTAGTTGTGCCATCACAGTTCCAGTGCTTCATTACAGCACCGGGAGTTGATTTTTGTTTTTCTTCCCCTTGTTCTTCCCCTTCATCACTTGGTTCAATAACAAACAAGCTTCGCCTTCAATGTAAGATTTGGCATGTCAATTAGGGAGCACAAGTATAGTACTAAACTTAATTTTCTGATGAAAGTGGCAAAATACATGCTAGCAGTTGTGAAATATCCTTATCTTACCTCAATGGGATATTACGGTGCACATACAGATTGGAAGTCTTGTCTCCATTTGTGCAGTTCACTAAAATCAAGCAACATTATCGTACAAGTAGCACAACATATTAATGCACACTGCAGAATCATGTGAAAGAAGGCTAGTACTGACCTCTCATGATGCGGAATTCAAACAACTCACAAGAAGAAGATCTGAACCAAATTCGCCTTAATGAATAGGAAGTAAGATCTCCTCTTGTGCAGTTCCACTAAGATCAAGCAATCAAGCAACGTTGTCGGTGTGACATTTTGGTTGAACTGCACAAAACACTCTTAAAACAAAAGTGTTTTGTGCAATGCAACAAAAGGTCACAATGGCAACGAGGTGAAGCAGATAACACTGTTTACACAGAGGTGCAAACGAAACAACTAGTGGTCAATAACGGTGGAGGACATAGAAGCCAACAAAAAGAAGCATCTACCTTATCTAAATGGGAAAAAAGGCAAGAAAGTAGCATTTCTCAAACGGTGGCTAAGGGAGTCCTGGATAAGGGGGTGTCCGGATAGCCGGACTATAACCTTTGGCCGGACTCTTGGACTATGAAGATACAAGATTCAAGACTTCGTCCCGTGTCCGGATAGGACTTTCCTTGGCGTGGAAGGCAAGCTTGGCAATACGGATATGTAGATCTCCTCCCATTGTAACCGACTCTGTGTAACCCTAGCCCTCTCCAGTGTCTATATAAACCGGAGGGTTTTAGTCCATAGGACGAACAACAATCATACCATAGGCTAGCTTCTAGGGTTTAGCCTCTCTGATCTCGTGGTAGATCTACTCTTGTACTACCCATATCATCAATATTAATCAAGCAGGAGTAGGGTTTTACCTCCATCGAGAGGGCCCGAACCTGGGTAAAAACATTGTGTCCCTTGTCTCCTGTTACCATCCGCCTAGACGCACAGTTCGGAACCCCCTACCCGAGATCAGCAGGTTTTGACACCGACATTGGTGCTTTCATTGAGAGTTCCTCTGTGCCGTCGCCATCAGGAAGGATGCCTCATCCCGTCTTTAAAGACGGCACCCTTGCCAAGGGAGCTTTGGCTATCGGCCAAACTCTCCGGCTAGGTGGTTTTCTTATGACCGCCTGTTCGGCTGCTGCGCCGATGATGACTTCTCGGGTCATCAAAAGCAATCTTCACATCAACTCGGAATTTGCCGAGCAGTTAGATCCAATAGAGCTCTCCTCCCTAAATGAGCTCTTGGATCGCATCGCCGCCCTGGGAGTTGCTACAGACTACGGTCAGATTGGGCCTAAATCCGATCTGAGAGAGATCAACTCCCCCAGGTCACCCATCACGTTGCACTGGTGGAGGAACAATGCGGCGACCCTTCAGCTATCTTAAGGACTAGCTATGTCTGGATTCCCGATCCCTCCAAGCCGGATACTCGCGGAGGGGAGGACGTCACTCAAACCCTGAACCTAAAGTCAGGCAGCGGGCTGAATTCATTGGACAACATCCAAGAATCCAAGCTTCCGAGTTTGAAAACTCCGTGGCCCTTGAGTCTCAGATTGGGTAAGGCTTCAGATTCAATTCCACCCACCCACCCAACCATAAGCGATCTATCCCAAATTAGGCAAGAGCCCGACGAAACAGTACACCATTACTGGGCCAGATTCCTCCTGGTCATGAACAGGACAAGGGACTGCCGCGAGGAAGACGCAATTTTATTCTTCTACAGTAATTGCACGGACAAGGGAATCCTCAACGCCATAAGTCGCCGTGAAATTACACGCTTCGCCGACTTGGCGTCCATAGTACGAAAATACTGTGCGATGGAAAGCGCCTGGAAAATCGAAATAAAATTTTGGGACAATCCGGCCCTGAATACAAACCCAGTCTGAAATAAAAGGGTGCATTATTGCCAGACACCCGGGTTAAACACCAAAAAGCAAAAACCCTCTACAGGGCATGGAACCGTGCTGGAGGGGTGGCTCAATGGACCCTATAAAATTCACAGTACAAAGGGCGCCACACCAACTCATAGCCTTAGAGCATGTTGGATACTCCGGCAGGTGGCCAAAAGTGGCGAAGATCTTCTAATCCCAGAAGCCACAGAGCACCAGCCAAAGGATACCAGTACGGTATTAACAGTCTTTAAGACTTTTGCATCAAACAACATGCGAAAATGAACACTCCGCAGCCTTGCCGAAGTCTACCACGTGGCAATAATAAACCCATGGAGTGACACGGCTATTACTTTCAATGCCAGTGACGAACCTAAATTCCGAACAGCCCGAGCACCAGCCGCATTGGTCCTCAGTCCAATAGTGGATGGCTTTCGACTCAATAAGGTACTCATGGACAGCGGCAGCGGATTGAACCTCATTTATGAGGAAACCCTTCAAAAAATGTAAATAGACTGGAACCGCATTGAGTGAAGCAGCACAACCTTTAGAGGAATAATCCCCAGTCGGGAAGCGCGATGTACAGGAAAAATCACACTAGATGTGGTGTTCGGCACGCCGGGCAATTATAGGTCCGAAGAGGTCACATTCCAAGTGGCCCCGTTCAGTAGCGGATACCACGCTCTATTAGGGTGGGAGGCGTTTACAATCTTCCAAGCCATACCCCATTACGGGTAAATGAAGCTCAAAATGCCTGGGCAAAACGGAATCATCACTCTTGCTAGTAATCCAGACACAGCACTCTGCACCGAAAATAAGACAGCCGCACTAGCCCTCGAGGCACTATCCGAAGCCCTAGCGGCAGAGGAACTGACTGCGCTGCGCTCCATGGTGAACAGGGATGACGTGATACTTGACAAAAGATCCAAGTCCACCTCCTTTAAACCAGCGGACGAAATAGTCAAATTCCAAGTCCATCCAACGGACCCTACAAAAACAGCTTCCATCAGGGCACAATTAAACCCTGATGTAGACGCCACACTACGAGAGTTCCTACGCGAGAACTTGGACATTTTTGCTTGGCACCCTTCAGACATGCCAGGAATCCCACGCAGGCTGGCCGAGCACAGCCTAAATATCCTAAAAGGATTCAAGCCAGTCAAGCAGGCTCTTCGGCGTTTCTCCGAACCTAAGAGACAAGCCATGGGAGAGGAACTAGCCAAGCTATTGGAGGCCGGATTCATCAAAGACATAAAACATCCGGACAGGCTAGCAAACCTGGTGATGGTACCAAAGAAGGACAAATCCTGGCGCTTGTGCGTCGATTTTAAGGACCTCAACAAAGCTTGCCCAAAGGATCCCTTCCCCCTCCCCCGCATTGATCAAATTATCGACGCTACCGCAGGACACGACTCATTGTGTTTCCTCGACGCAAACTCCGGCTACCATCAAATTAAGATGGCAGAGTCAGATCTAGCCGCAACGGCATTCATCACACCACACGACCCATTCTGCTTCAACACAATGCCCTTCGGGCTCAAAAACGCCGGCGCAACATATCAGCGCATGATTCAGACATGTCTGGCAAACCAGCTCGGCAAAATAGTGGAGGCATACGTAGATGACGTGGTCGTCAAAACCAAGCATGTCGAATCTCTAGTAGACGACTTGAGGCTCACATTCGATAACCTCCGAACATACGACATCAAGCTCAACCCAGAAAAATGCGTTTTCGGTGTACCGGCCGGAAAGCTCTTGGGCTTCATTGTATCCGGTAGAGGAATTGAAGCAAATCCAGCCAAGATCTGAGCTCTGTCACAATTGGATATCGCAAAGGACCTCAAACAAATACAAAAATTGACCGGATGCGTAGCGGCTCTAAGCCGCTTTATCTCCCGCTTGGGAGAAAAGGCATTACCCCTTTATCGCCTCCTCTAGTGCACCGAACACTTCGAGTGGACGGATGCCGCCACGGCCGGACTCGATGAAATAAAAGCCATATTGGCAACAAACCCAGTCCTAGCCACGCCAAACATCGGCGAACCAATGCTATTATACATTGCGGCAACTCATCAAATTGTGAGCGTAGTACTCGTCGTCGAACGAGAAACAGACGGACACAAATTCCCCCTTCAAAAGTCGGTTTACTATGTGTCCACGGTCCTTACTCCATGCAAGTCACAGTACCCGCATTATCAAAAGATAGCGTACGCGGTATTCATGGCATCCCGGAAGCTGCGACACTACTTTCAAGAGTGTTCCATAATGGTAGCCTCGGAAGTGCCACTTAACGATATTATAAACAACCGCGACGCGACGGGCCGGATTGCCAAATGGGCCATTGATCTCCTCCCGTTCGACATAACCTACAAGCCACGGCGAGCTATTAAGTCACAAGTTTTGGCCGACTTCGTCACCGGATGGACGGAAGCCGAACTCCCAAAAGAGTACGGCACATATTCCAACTGGATCATGCACTTTGACGGCTCCAAAATGTTGGCTGGTCTGGGGACTGGCGTCATTTTGACGTCCCCAACTGGAGATACCGTTCAATATGTACTCCAGATAATGTATACGGACTCCAACAATGCAGCCGAATATGTGGCCCTTCTACATGGTCTCCAGATGGCAGTATCCATGGGCATTCAACGCCTAGAGGTGCGCGGGGATTCAAACCTCGCGATATCCCAAATAAATGGAGACTTTGATGCCAAAGATCCGAAAATGGCAGCTTATCGCAACGCCGTCCTAAAAATGTCAGCTCGGTTCGAGGGGCTCGAATTTCACCATATAGCCCGGGAAAACAATCAGGCGGCAGATGTCCTGGCACGCATCGGTGCAAAACGCGATGCCGTCCCTCCCAATATCTTCTTGGAAAGGATGTTCAAGCCATCCGTAGTATGGGAAGCGGAACCTAGAAATAACATAGCAGACCCAACCGCACTGCCCGACACCGACCACTCTGACATAATTGGAGGCTCTGCCAACGAGACAACATCTTCAGCCCACGTAATAATGGCAGTCATCGCCACGTGGACAGAACCATTCCTAGCCTACCTAACTAGACAGGAACTTCCCGAGGACCAAAACGAGGCACGCTGCATAGTGCGGCGATCTAAAGCCTATAAAGTCCATGAGGGAGAGCTTTATAAGAAAAGCACCACCGGAGTCCTTCAAAGGTGTATCTCCGAAGAGGAAGGGCGGAATCTCCTAGCTGAATTCATGACGGACTCGGCGGTCACCACGCTGCAGCCCGTGCCCTTGTAAGCAAGGCCTTCCGTATAGGATTCTATTGGCCGACGGCCTGGGCAGACGGTCAGGACTTAGTCCAACGATGCGTTGGTTGCCAGCTTTTTGCTAACCAAAGCCATATGCCACCCACCGCCCTCCAAACTATCCCCATCACCTGGCCCTTCGCGGTCTGGGGGCTTGACATGGTTGGACCCCTTAAAGGAGGAACCCACAAGCAAAAATACTTACTGGTCATGGTGGAAAATATCACCAAATGGATAGAGGCCAAGCCCGTTAAGACAGTCGAATCCAGACCGGTGATAGACTTCATATCCGGGGTCGTACATGTTATGGCGTCCCCCACAACATCATCACTGATAACGGCACGAACTTTACGGCCGACGAGGTAAAACTCTGGTGCAAAAACATGGGCATCAAGCTCGACTATGCTTCAGTCTATCACCCACAAACTAACAGTCAGGTCGAGCGAGCAAATGGTCTAGATATGAGCGGCATCAAACCCAGATTAGTGCGGTCCCTCAAGGAATCTAACACGCACTGGGTAGAGGAGCTCGACTCCGTACTCTGGGGGCTGCGGACCACGCCGAACCGCACTACCGGATACACACCATTCTTCATGGTATACGGTGCAGAGGCAGTTCTGCCCTGTGACATAATACATGACTCACCCCGAGTGCGCATGTACGAAGAAAGAGAAGCCGAGTGTCGGTGTCAAAATCGGCGGATCTCGGGTAGGGGGTCCCGAACTGTGCGTCTAGGCGGATGGTAACAGGAGACAAGGGACACGATGTTTTACCCAGGTTCGGGCCCTCTTGATGGAGGTAAAACCCTACGTCTTGCTTGATTGATATTGATATTGTGGATGTTTACAAGAGTGGATCTACCACGAGATCAAGGAGGCTAAACCCTAGAAGCTAGCCTATGGTATGATTGTAATGGTTGTTGTTGTGTCCTACGGACTAGAGCCATCCGGTTTATATAGACACCGGAGAGGGCTAGGGTTACATAGAGTCGGTTACAATGGTAGGAGATCTACGTATCCGTATTGCCAAGATTGCCTTCCACGCCAAGGAAAGTCCCATCCGGACGCGGGACGAAGTATTCAATCTTGTATCTTCATAGTCTTGGAGTCCGGTCGATGATGATAGTCCGGCCGATGATAGTCCGGCTGATGATGGTAGTCCGGCTATCCGGACACCCTCTAATCCAGGACTCCCTCAGTAGCCCCTGAACCAGGCTTCAATGACGATAAGTCCGGCGCATATATTGCTTGGCATTGCAAGGCGGGTTCCTCCTCCGAATGATAGAAGATTGTGAACCCCAGGATAGTGTCCGGCTCTGCAAAATAAATTCCACATTCCACCATAGAGAGAATAATATATACACAAGTTCAATCTGCTGACGTTTTTTGCGGCATGACGCCACACCACTACCAAGCCATTACTTGAATCGTTTTTTACTCTACCACCTCAGCGCATTTTAGCGAAGCGGTTTCCATGGCACGTCTTGTCGAAGCAGAGATCGTGTTCCTCCTTAATCCGGGATTCTCATCAATACGGACGTGGGTAACCCAACCGCGCCATTGATGGTGACGCTTGGGGGATAAGCGAGTTTTACCAGGCCGGTGGGGGACGCGTAGACTTCGCCCGCCCATATAAGGGATAAGGATTCACCTTTTCACCTACGCCTTCTTCCTCCTTTGCTTATCCATCTCTGCGCACTCGAGCTCCAGCGCCCAAGCCCGCACATCTCGTCTCAACCTTCCCCAGCCATGTCTGGAGCGGGAGGCAAGTGGATGACCTCCTCCGTTACGGAGGAGCACATCGAAAGACTGCGCAGCGCCAGCTACCTGTCCGGCGACATCGCGCACCGGCTGCCCGACGAGGGGCAGCTCATCCCCACCCCCAGGCCCCATGAGAGGGTCGTTTTTCTTCCCCACTTCCTCCGCGGACTTGGCTTTCCACTTCACCCCTTTGTCCGGGGGCTCATGTTCTACTACGGCCTGGATTTCCATGATCTGGCGCCGAACTTCATCCTCAACATCTCGGCGTTTATCCTCGTGTGCGAGGCCTTCCTCTGCATCCAGCCCCACTTCGGCTTGTGGCTCAAGACCTTCAATGTCAAGCCGAAGGTAGTGAAGGGCACTCAAGCGGAGTGCGGAGGCGCCATGTTGGGCAAGATGCCCAATGTCCTTTGGTTCGAAGGGGCCTTCATGGAATCCGTCAAGGGGTGGCAATCGGGGTGGTTCTATATCACCGAGCCGCGCGACCCTACGTGGGCGGCGGCCCTCGAGTTCAGATCTGGTATCCCCACACAGCTCACCTCCTGGAGAGAGAAGGGCTTGCTGTGGGGTAGTTCGGAGGAGCTGACGGGACTCCAAGCCTGTATCCAGAAGCTGGTGAAGAAGCTCAGGCTGGTTAACGTGGTCCAAGTCATGCTCGTCCGTCGGATTCTCCCATGCCAAGAGCGGGCATTCAATCTGTGGGAGTTCAATCCGAAACAGCACCAGGCGCTGAGCGGGCTCTTCGACACGACGTACGAAGGTGCCTGGAGGGTGCTGTTTAAGGGCGCCGAAGCCCCCGCATCCGAGACTGAAGATCGCGGATTTCGCTCGCAGCGCCAAGCCGGCGAGGTAAGTGATTCTACCCCTTTACGGGACACTTGCTTTTCATAGTTTGACTCTATGCGGGTTTTAATTTCCCCTTTTCCTTTGACAGGACTGGATGAGGAAAGCGGAGCAGATTATCTGCCCGGCTCCTATGCCAGAAAACCCAGTAGACGCCCATCTAGCGAGGCTGCTGGTTCCAGCACCACACGTGGTGCCGGAGAAGAAGGCCAAGAAGGAGGCCACGGGTGCTCGAAAGAGTTCCCGTTTTCAGGTGTCCGACGACTCCGGGGCGGACTCCTCCCCCGAAAACGAGGAGGAGAAAGAGGACTCTCTCCTAGAGGAGGGAGAGAGGAAGAGGAAGGCTTCCCCAACTGGGGAGGCCGAAGGGTCCAAGAGGGGAAGGACTATTCCCCCGGACAGCTCCGCCAACATCAACGTTGGCGAGGAAGAATGGCCTTCAAGGGCCAGGCCTCCGGCGAGATCGTAAGTATCCGGATTCCTGAATGATTTATAATTTCTTTTTCTGTCACATAGTGTCATTCTGATGCCGCATGCTGCCTGTAGTCCGGCCAATGATGATCTCCCCGCTTCATCGAGCGGGTCGTTGGCTCCGTCCGATGTAGACTCCATCCCGACCGCCTCCACCCCTCGCGACACCGAGGACGCGGAGGTGGGATTTCAAGAAGGGACCCATCATGGGGAGGCTCCGGAGGCGCCACAAGGCGGCCTCCCGGACTTTGCGCCGGACTCCATATCAGAACCCGCAGTGGTTCCGGAGTCCGGCCGGCGGCCCCTTCGCACGAAGGGCAGGACCGTGACGCCGGCGGCTTCCGTCCAACTGGAGGCGTCGGACAATTTGTTGGAGGTGCTCCAGAGCGCTTCCATCGAGGAAGAACACCGCACTATTATGAGTGCGGTGATTCAGAAGGTACAGCTTGCCAAGAGCGGGCTGACCGAAGCCTGCAGTAGCCTTCTATCAGGCTTTGAGCTAAGAAGTTAAAAATATGCAATGTAATACCGCATAGACAGTAGCCCCTGATGCTCGGTTCGGTGTTCGGAAAGAAAAGCCGGACTGAGGATCTGAAAAAAAGAAGATATACGTAGGGTTGCTAAAAAATTATGTCAATATGGGTTGCAGGCTGCGCTGCTGACCTCTGCCGCACTGACTACGGAGGTCGGTGCTTTGAAGCAGGAGCTCGAGCGGTCCGACCAAGAGCTCGGCCGTGCCAAGAAGCAGCTCCAGGACAAAGAAGGTGAGTAACACCACTTTGAACTTGTACCTTACAGAAAAGGATTTAGGTTGCAACAAAAAATAACAAGGATAACATGGGTACTGCAGGGGCCACGAACAAGGTGGCGACCCTGAAGGAGGCCGTGTCCGCGGCCGAACGCAATGCGGCCGCGGAACGGGCAGAGCGAGAAAAGCAGGAGGCGCGGGTGGCGGTGGTTCAGCAAGAGCTCCAGGCTCTCATGGAAAAGCATGAGAGTTTGGAGCGTGACTCAAAGACTCGAGAGTCCGAGCTTGCCTCGGCTCTCGAAAGTGCCAAAACTGCCAAGGCCGATGCCCATAAGTCCCTTCAGGAGATTGAGTTGATGAGGAAGATAGCGGCGGGGAAGGCATTTTTCATGCAAAGCAAGCATGTGAATGTAAATTACGTGTTACTTACCCGAATTCGGAGCTCTCCAGGGGCGTTTGCAGATCTGCCTCGCAGCGTGTCTGATGCCGCCGCATTCTACCAAGCCGAGGAGGGGAGCTCAACGGAGAAGGTCTTCTGGTCTCAGTATGCTGAGGCCGGCTATCCGGTGCCCCCTAGCGACCAGCTGAAGCAGCTGGTCGAGCTCCACAAGGTGGCCGAGCAGGCCATGAAGGGCCTCATAGTCCGGCTGTGGCCTGGAGAGGCCATGCCTGGGAGCTACTTCGCCCTCGTGCGACGGTTGGTGGATGCGTGCCCCTGGGTGGAGGTTATCAAGCGCTCCGGCTGTATTGAAGGTGCTCGTCGGGCCCTTGCCCGCGCAAAGGTGCATTGGGGCAAGCTAGATGCGGAGAAGCTAATCACTGACGCGCCACCAGCGGGGAAGGAATATCGTACGCCCGAGATGTACTATAAGACTGTCCTGAAGGGTGCCCGCAAGATTGCGGATGAGTGCCCCAGGGATGTAATTATTAAGTAAATTCCCAATGTGTTATCCTGTGCGCTGAAAACTTTGTTCATATGCGCTAAGCAATGCTTGTTAATTTAAAATATTACCTTCTGTGTGGCCGTTTATTAAATCTGAGAGATGGCAAGTCGTCGGCTTCAGCCCCCATGCCACGAGTGCTGGGGTGTTCGGGATAAATTTCAGCACTCTTGTTCCCATTTTTGGGTCCATCTAGGGAGGCGCTCAACACAACGAACAAGGCAACCGGACTTATAGTGCTTGAACACTCTCACTTAGCCATAGAATTCTATAATTTTAAATTTTGGCGAAGCCCCTAGTATTCGGAAGACCGAATTCGAGGCGCTATCCACGCCTTCGTCGGACATTATCCGGTACTTCGCTCGAAGCGGCGTAGGTCTTTAAGGACCCGAAAAGACCTCTCGAACAGCGACCAGTCTCTCGCCTTATCATGACAATCAGTTTTAGCTTTCTCCACTGAGGCGTTAACCCGGCTCAACCGGGGCACAATCGCAGTGGTTCTCCCAGTGCTACCTTAGCCGATAGAACGGAACGTAAGGTGCCAAACATGGGAGCCTGGCAAACCCAACTATTGACCCAAGACATGATTCGGAGCCGATTCATATAATGCTATAAGTTCGGGGTGCCGCACTTGTGAAAGTGTTCGGACTTTATCACACCATAATGCGGGGAACATAAGCCCCTGGTGTATTTGGCCGTACCAAAATGTACGGATGCAACATGTCGTAAATGAACATATAAATATAAGGTAATGCAATTATGGGCAAAAAGTGCTGCATTTTATTCGAGAAGATCTGCTATGAGTGCGGAATGATACAAATAGTGCGGAAAGCAAGGGATTGGACAAATTAAAGGCGTCTCCCTCCAGGGGTAGGCCGCGGAATGGTGTATTTAACAAATTTAATGCTCGTAATGGAGACCACCTGAGTGTTCGTCGCAGCCTTCGTCCCTCCCTGGCTGTTGCATCATGAGTTCGGCAGGTTCGCCGCCGGACAGAGTTCTGTAAAAAAAAGAGAAATAAAAGATAAAAAGAGCGACACACTTGGGAGCCCCTGGTGTGGTCGAACCGCACTCTGGGTCTGTTGTGGTTGTGCCTCTCCCCCTATGCCCATGGTATCTCCAAGGCGTAATTATGTACGCGGAGAGTTTGTCTTACAATTGTGCGAGGGCTGGGGTTGAGGCCGCATTGCTACGCTTGCTCGGAACGTGCTAGGTGGTCTTGGTTGATGTTGCTTCGGGCGCGTTTGGCCGTGTCCGGTCATTTAACGGCCGGACTCGAAAATTGCCTTAAAAGGCTGCTCTGTACTTCTGCCGCGAGAGCCGCTGTATGTTCCTCCATTCGAAGGGAGCGTTCCGTGTTTCCATTGACCGTGATGACTCGACGAGGGTCTGGCATCTTGAGCTTAAGGTATGCATAATGCGGCACCGCGTTGAATTTTGCGAACGCGGTTCGTCTGAGCAGAGCGTGATAGCCACTGCGGAATGGGACTATGTCGAAGATTAACTCCTCGCTTCGGAAATTATCCGGGGATCCGAAGACCACTTCCAGTGTAACTGAACCTGTACAACTGGCCTCGACACCTGGTATGACACCTTTGAAGGTTGTCTTTGTAGGTTTAATCCTTGAAGGGTCTATGCCCATCTTGCGCACTGTATCCTGATAAAGCAGGTTCAGGCTACTGCCGCCGTCCATCAGGACTCTCGTGAGGTGAAATCCATCGATGATTGGGTCTAAAACCAATGCGGCGAATCCGCCATGGCGGATACTGGTCGGGTGGTCTCTTCGATCGAAAGTGATCGGGCAAGAGGACCATGGGTTGAATTTTGGGGCGACTGGCTCCATCGCGTATACGTCCCTTAGTGCACGCTTCCGCTCCCTCTTGGGTATATGCGTTGCGTATATCATGTTTACCGTCTGAACTTGAGGGGGGAATCCCTTTTGCCCTCTGTTGTCGGCGGCCGGGTCTCTTCCTCGTCATCGCTGTGTAGCCCCTTGTCATTGTTTTCGGCGATTAATTTGCCTGCCTGCTTGAATACCCAACAATCTCTGTTGGTGTGGTTAGCTGGCTTTTCAGGGGTTCCATGTATTTGACAGGAGCGGTCGAGTATTCGGTCCAAATTGGACGGGCCCGGAGTGGTTCTTTTGAATGGCTTCTTCCGTTGACCGGGCTTGGAGCCTCGGAATCCGAAGTTGACTGTCGTATCCTCATTGCTGTCGCCGTTAATGCGGCGTTTGTTTTTGTTTTGACGCGACCTGCCATTGTGGTCCTTTGTATCCGGACTGCCAGTGTTTTTGTTGAGGTTATTGCTGCGAGCTAGCCAGCTGTCCTCTCCCGCACAGAAGCGGGTCATGAGTGATGTGAGGGCTGCCATGGATTTCGGCTTTTCCTGTCCTAGGTGCCGGGCCAGCCACTCGTCGCGGATGTTATGTTTGAAGGCAGCGAGGGCCTCTGCATCCGGACAGTCGACGATTTGATTTTTCTTTGTTAAGAACCGTGTCCAGAATTGCCTGGCCGATTCGTCTGGCTGCTAGATTATGTGGCTTAGGTCATTTGCATCCGGTGGTCGCACATACGTGCCCTGGAAGTTGTCGAGGAATGCGGCTTCCAGGTCTTCCCAGCATCCAATTGACTCTGCGGGCAGGCTGTTAAGCCAATGCCGAGCTGGTCCTTTAAGCTTGAGCGGGAGATATTTGATGGCGTGAAGATCGTCGCCGTGGGCCATATGTATATGGAGGAGATAATCCTCAATCCAAACCGCGGGGTCTGTTGTGCCATCGTAGGATTCTATATTAACGGGTTTAAACCCTTCAGGGATTTGATGATCCATTACTTCGTCAGTGAAGCATAGTGGGTGTGCGGCGCCTCTGTATTGAGCAATATCGCGACGTAGCTCGATAGAGCGTTGTCTGCTGTGTTCGGCCCGGCCGGAGTAGTTGTATCCGGCGCGACGGTATTCGTCGTGGGTCTTGGGGCGCCCACGTGATCCATAGATAGATCTGGATTGTCTTGCCTTGTCCTCCAATATATCCCGCAAGTCCGGCGCGTTCCCCCGTGGCTTCATGCTTTTTGAGCGATGCTGGGGTATGGTTTTGGTGGAGGGCTTGCATGCCTCTCTGTCGCGGCCACGAGGTGGTCGGTCTACCGTATTGTGCGCTGGTGATGCAGGTTTGTACGCTTCCTCCTCTAGTCGGGGGAGCAACTTGCGTTTTGGGTAACTTCTGGAGGGGCGTTCAAGTTCATACTCTTCGGCCGCGAGGACCTCGGTCCATCTGTCGGCCAGTAGGTCTTGATCAGCTTGAAGCTGTTGCTACTTTTTCTTTAGGCTGTTTGCCGTGGCCATTAGCCTGCGTCTGAAACGCTCTTGTTCGACGGGATCCTCAGGCACGACGAATTCGTCGTCGTCGAGGCTTGCCTCGTCTACGGAGGGAGGTAAGTAATTATCATCCTCGACCTCTTCGTCTGCCGCCCTCTCGTGAGGGCTTGCTTCTGCCTCCTCCTGCGCTGGATCGTGCTGGAGGGGGTTGTCTTCGGCACTTTCTGGGGTGTTATTATCTCCTGTGCTGGAATCTCTATTCTTGCTGTCGCGGGATTTAGAGCGGCGCCGCTGACTTCGGCGCTTGGGCAGTTTCTTTAAGGAATCGGCCTCCGTTGCTTCTTCGCCGTCCCCATCTTTTGGGGTGTCCACCATGTATATGTCGTATGACGAGGTGGTCTTCCAGTGTCCTGTAGGCACTGGTTCTTGATAGTTTCCGGCATCGTCATCCATACCGTCGATGTCTTCGGAGTCGTAGTCGAGTACGTCGGTTAGATCGTCGACGGTGGCTACGAAGTGGGTGGTGGGTGGGCTCTGAATTTCTTCGTCGTCCGCGTCCCAACCATCCTGGCCGTAGTTCGGCCAGGGTTCTCCAGATAGCGAGAGATGCTCCAGCGAATTTAAGATATCGTTGAAGGGTGAGTGCTGAAAGATGTCCGCAGTGGTGAATTTCATGATCGGCGCCCAATCGGATTCGACTGGCAGGGGCGCAGGAGGTTCGGAGTCCGGCAGAGAGTCCGGCACCTCGGAGTCATGAGCTTTATGCGGGACAAGGTAAGTGTTCGGCTCCATCGCCATAGAAGTTGCAGCTCCCGAGGTGGTGTCCAGCCATCCGTCCTCGATTTGAGCGATCGGCTCCGAACTATGGGTCGGAGCGGATTCATGTGCGGCCTCCAAGGTGCTGTCCGGTGGCAGAGTTAGGTCGTGCCCATAGTGACAGCACGGCACGCTCGGCTGTGGCTCGGATCCATCGAAGATCAAGTCCCCGCGGATATCGGCCGTGAAGTTTAGGCTTCCAAACCTGACCTGACGGCCAGGGGCGTAGCTTTCGATCTGCTCCAGATGGCCAAGTGAGTTGGCCCGCAGTGCGAAGCCGCCGAATACGAAGATCTATCCGGGGAGAAAAGTCTCACCCAGGACTGCGTCGTTGTCGATTGAAGAGGCCGTCAAGCCTATCGGTGACAACACAGAGGAACTCTCAATGAAAGCACCAATGTCGGTGTCAAAACCGGCGGATCTCGGGTAGGGGGTCTTGAACTATGCGTCTAGGTGGATGGTAACAGGAGACAAGGGACACGATGTTTTACCCAGGTTCGGGCCCTCTTGATGGAGGTAAAACCCTACGTCCTGCTTGATTGATATTGATATTGTGGATGTTTACAAGAGTGGATCTACCACGAGATCAAGGAGGCTAAACCCTAGAAGCTAGCCTATGGTATGATTGTAATGGTTGTTGTTGTGTCCTACGGACTAGAGCCATCCGGTTTATATAGACACCGGAGAGGGCTAGGGTTACATAGAGTCGGTTACAATGGTAGGAGATCTACGTATCCGTATCGCCAAGCTTGCCTTCCACGCCAAGGAAAGTCCCATCCGGACACGAGACGAAGTCTTCAATCTTGTATCTTCATAGTCTTGGAGTCCGGTCGATGATGATAGTCCGACCGATGATAGTTCGGCTGATGATGGTAGTCCGGCTATCCGGACACCCCCTAATCCAGGACTCCCTCACCGAGCTCGATCGGCAGGACAGTTTGGACGCCTTGGAGGAGGAGCGTGACGTGGCTAAAGCCCGTTCCGCGTTCTATCAACAGCAGGCTCGAAGATACCAAAGCAGAGAAGTACGGGCCAAAACTTACAATGTTGGCGAGTTAGTTCTACGCCTACCGGATAATAAAAAGGACAAACTCAAGCCCAAGTGGGAAGGTCCCTTCATTATTGACCAAGTCCTGACCGGTGGAGCGTACCGTCTGCGGGATGCATCGGACAACCGACTCGAGCCGAACCCATGGAACGCAACCCGAATCCGAAGATTCTATGCCTAGTGCCGGACTCTGTGTTCGTCTCCTTCCTCCGTCCATTTTTTATCTGCCTTACATTTCTCTCCTTCTCCCCCTCTTTTCTTTCACAGCCTTTAAGGGCCCATTTTTGCCTTGTTCGCACATAACCGACGCGCTATCCACGCTCATTATACCTAGGGACTTCTTTTCCAGAAGCTTATTCATACAGGCTTCATGCCCAACACATGTGTTATACTTCCACATGTACCCTTTATTCACCATTCTATGCATCGATATGACTTAAGTTTTGGCCAAGCTGGGTTGCCTGGCTCTTGTATTTATGCCCTACGTTCCCGTTAATTCGGCTAGGGCATAAGGGGAGCACCTCTGCGATTGTTACTGCCGAGTCAGCCGGATGTGTACCTCAGACTGGGTGAAGCCGAAAGCTAGCTTTCTTAAGGGAATATTTGGTCGGTGAACTAAAGATGATTTCACACTTTTTACTTATGCGCCCCCAGATGTTTTCTCTGCATCTCTTTTTCGCAGTCCGGGCATGAACTTTAGGGCATGCCTCCCAGGGAAAGGAACCCCTAACGGAACTATTCTCCCCGGAAGATGTTTCTTACTAACCATGTAATATAACATAACTAGTTGGGCACTTGTCTGTTAAAGCACTAATTGTTGGGGAACGTTGCAGAAATCAAAAAAATTCTACGCATCACCAAGATCAATCTATGGAGTTCTCTAGCAACGAGAGGGATAGGAGTGCATCTACATACCCTTGTAGATCGCGAGCGGAAGCGTTCAAGAGAACGGGGATGATGGAGTCGTACTCGTCGTGATCCAAATCACCGATGACCAAGTGCCGAACGGACAGCACCTCCGCGTTCAACACACGCACGGTTGGGGAAGACGTCTCCTCCTTCTTGATCCAACAAGGGGGAAGGAGAGGTTGATGGAGATCTAGCAGCACGACGGCGTGGTGGTGGATGCAGCGAGGATCTCGGCAGGGCTTCGCCAAGCTCAGCGAGAGGGAGAGGTGTTACGGGAGGGAGAGGGAGGCGTCAGGGCTTGGGTGCGGCTGCCCTCCCTCCCCCCTCTTTATATAGGGGTTCAGGGGGGCACCGGCCCCCTAGAGATGCATCTCAAAGGGGGGGCGGCCAAGGGGGGACTTGCCCCCCAAGTCAGGTGGGGCGCCCCCCACCCCTAGGGTTTCCAACCCTAGGCGTAGGGGGAGGCCCAAGGGGGGCGCACCAGCCCACCAGGGGCTGGTTTCCCTCCCACTTCAGCCCATGGGGCCCTCCGGAATAGTTGGCCCCACCCGGTGGACCCCCGGGACCCTTACGGTGGTCCCGGTACAATACCGATTAACCCCGCAACCTTCCCGAAGGGCCGAAACTGGACTTCCTATATATAAATCTTTACCTCCGGACCATTCCGGAACTCCTCGTGACGTCCGGGATCTCATCCGGGACTCCAAACAACTTCCGGGTTACTGCATACTCATATCTCTACAACCCTAGCGTCACCGAACCGTAAGTGTGTAGACCCTACGGGTTCGGGAGACACGCAGACATGACCGAGACGACTCTCCGGTCAATAACCAATAGCGGGATCTGGATACCCATGTTGGCTCCCACATGCTCCTCAATGATCTCATCGGATGAACCACGATGTCGAGGATTCAATCAATCCCGTATACAATTCCCTTTGTCAATCGGTACGTTACTTGCCCGAGATTCGATCGTCGGTATGCCAATACCTCGTTCAATCTCGTTACCGGCAAGTCACTTTACTCGTACCGTAATGCATGATCCCATGATCAAGCACTTGGTCACATTGAGATCATTATGATGATGCATTACCGAGTGGGCCTAGAGATACCTCTCCGTCATACGGAGTGACAAATCCTAGTCTCGATCCGTGTCAACCCAACAGATACTTTCAGGGATGCCTGTAGTATATCTTTATAGTCACCCAGTTACGTTGTGATGTTTGGCACACCCAAAGCACTCCTACGGCATCCGGGAGTTACACGATCTCATGGTCTAAGGAAATGATACTCAACATTGGAAAAGCTTTAGCAAACGAACTACACAATCTTGTGCTAGGCTTAGGATTGGGTCTTGTCCATCACATCATTCTCCTAATGATGTGATCCCGTTATCAATGACATCCAATGCGCATTGTCAGGAAACCATGACTATCTGTTGATCAATGGGCTAGTCAACTAGAGGCTCACTAGGGACATGATGTGGTCTATGTATTCACACATGTATTACGATTTCCGGATAACACAATTATAGCATGAACAATAGACAATTATCATGAACAAGGAAATATAATAATAATCCTTTTATTATTGCCTCTAGGGCATATTTCCAACAGTCTCCCACTTGCACTAGAGTCAATAATCTAGTTACATTGTGATGAATCGAACACCCATAGAGTTCTGGTGTTGATCATGTTTTTCCCTAGGGAGAGGTTTAGTCAACGGATCTGCGACATTTAGATCCGTATGTACTTTACAAATATCTATGTCTCCATCTTGAACATTTTCACGAATGGAGTTGAAGCGACGCTTGATGTGCCTGGTCTTCTTGTGAAACCTGGGGTCCTTGGCAAGGGTAATAGCTCCAGTGTTGTCACAGAAGAGAGCGATCGGCCTCGACGCATTGGGTATGACTCCTAGGTCGGTGGTGAACTCCTTCATCTAGATTGCTTCATGCGCTGCCTCCGAGGCTGCCATGTACTCCGCTTCACATGTAGATCCCGCCACAACGCTTTGCTTGCAACTGCACCAGCTTACTGCCCCACCATTCAAAATAAACACGTATCCGGTTTGTGACTTGGAGTCATCCCGATCTATGTCGAAGCTAGCGTCGACGCAACCCTTTACGACGAGCTCTTCGTCACCTCCATATACGAGAAACATGTCCTTAGTCCTTTTCAGGTACTTCAGGATATTCTTGACCGCTGTCCAGTGTTCCATGCCGGGATTACTTTGGTACCTTCCTACCAAACATGCGGCAAGGTTTACATCTGGTATGGTACACAGCATGGCGCACATGATAGACCCTATGGCTGAGGCATAGGGGACGACAGTCATCTTTTCTATATCTTCTGCCGTGGTCGGACATTGAGCTGAGCTCAATTTCACACCTTGCAACACAGGCAAGAACCCCTTCTTGGACCGATCCATATTGAACTTCTTCAATATCTTATCAAGGTATGTGCTTTGTGAAAGACCTATGAAGTGTCTCGATCTATCTCTATAGATCTTGATGCCTAATATATAAGCAGCTTCTCCAAGGTCCTTCATTGAAAAACACTTATTCAAATAGGCCTTAAAGTTGTCCAAAAGTTCTATATCATTTCCCATCAAAAGTATGTCATCCACATATAATATGAGAAATGCTACAGAGCTCCCACTCACTTTCTTGTAAACGCAGGCTTCTCCATAAGTCTGCATAAACCCAAACGCTTTGATCATTTCATCAAAGTGAATGTTCCAACTCCGAGATGCTTGCACCAGCCCATAAATGGAGCGCTGGAGCTTGCATACCTTGTTAGCATTCTGAGGATCGACAAAACCTTCCGGCTGCATCATATACCATTCTTCCTTAAGAAAGCCGTTGAGGAATGCCGTTTTGACGTCCATTTGCCATATCTCATAATCATAGTATGTGGCAATTGCTAACAAGATTCGGACGGACTTCAACTTTGCTACGGGTGAGAAGGTCTCATCGTAGTCAACCCCTTGAACTTGTCGATAACCCTTAGCGACAAGTCGAGCCTTATAGATGGTAATATTACCATCCGCGTCCGTCTTCTTCTTAAAGATCCATTTATTCCCTATCGCTCGCTGATCATCGGGCAAGTCTGTCAAAGTCCATACTTTGTTTTCATACATGGAGCCTATCTCGGATTGCATGGCTTCAAGCCATTTGTTGGAATCTGGGCCCGCCATTGCTTCTTCATAGTTCTAAGGTTCACCGTTGTCTAACAACATGATTTCCAGGACAGGGTTGCCGTACCACTCTGGTGCAGAACGTGTCCTTGTGGACCTACGAAGTTCAGTAGCAACTTGATCTGAAGTTTCATGATCATCATCATTAACCTCCTCTCTAGTCGGTGGAGGCACCACAGAAACATTTTCTTGAGCTGCGCTACTCTTCGGTTCAAGAGGCAATACTTCATCAAGTTCCACTTTGCTCCCACTTACTTCTTTCGAGAGAAACTCTTTCTCCAGAAAGAACCCGTTCTTGGCAACAAAGATCTTGCCTTCGGATCTGAGGTAGAAGGTATACCCAATGGTTTCCTTAGGGTATCCTATGAAGACGCATTTTTCCGACTTGGGTTCGAGCTTTTCAGGTTGAAGTTTCTTGACATAAGCATCGCATCCCCAAACTTTTAGAAACAACAGTTTAGGTTTCTTCCCAAACCATAATTCATACGGTGTCGTCTCAATGGATTTAGACGGTGCCCTATTTAAGTGAATGTAGTTGTCTCTAGAGCATATCCCCAAAATGATAGCGGTAAATCAGTGAGTGACATCATAGATCGCACCATATCCAATAGAGTGCGATTACGACGTTCGGACACACCGTTACGCTGAGGTGTTCCAGGCAGCGTGAGTTGTGAAACGATTCCACATTTCCTTAAGTGCATACCAAATTCATGACTTAAATATTCTCCCCCACGATCTGATCGTAAGAACTTGATTTTTCTGTCACGTTGATTCTCAACCTCACTCTAAAATTCCTTGAACTTTTCAAAGGTCTCAGACTTGTGTTTTATTAAGTAGACATACCCATATCTACTCAAGTCATCAGTGAGAGTGAGAACATAACGATAGCCACCGCGAGCCTCAACACTCATTGGACCGCACACATCAGTATGTATGATTTCCAGTAAGTTGGTTGCTCGCTCCATTGTTCCAGAGAACGGAGTCTTGGTCGTCTTCCCCATGAGGCATGGTTCGCACGTGTCAAATGATTCAAAATCAAGAGACTCCAAAAGTCCATCTGTATGGAGCTTCTTCATGCGTTTGACACCTATGTGACCAAGGCGGCAGTGCCACAAGTATGTGGGACTATCATTATCAACCTTACATCTTTTGGTATACACACTATGAATATGTGTAACATTACGTTCGAGATTCATTAAGAATAAACCATTCACCAGCGGGGCATGATCATAAAACATATCTCTCATATAAATAGAACAACCATTATTCTCGGATTAAAATGAGTAGCCATCTCGCATTAAACGAGATCCAGATACAATGTTCATGCTCAAAGCTGGCACTAAATAACAATTATTCAGGTTTAAAACTAATCCCGTAGGTAAATGTAGAGGTAGCGTGCCGACGGCGATCACATCGACCTTGGAACCATTCCCGACGAGCATCGTCACCTCGTCCTTCGCCAGTCTCCGTTCATTCCGCAGCTCCTGTTTTGAGTTACAAATATGAGCAACCGCACCGGTATCAAATACCCAGGAGCTACTACGAGTACTGGTAATGTACACATCAATTACATGTATATCACATATACCTTTAGTGTTGCCGGCCTTCTTGTCTGCTAAGTATTTGGGGCAGTTCCGCTTCCAGTGTCCCTTTCCCTTGCAATAAAAGCACTTAGTTTCAGGCTTGGGTCCATTCTTTGGCTTCTTCCCGGCAACTGGCTTACCGGGCGCGGCAACTCCCTTGCCGTCCTTCTTCTTACCCTTGCCTTTCTTGAACTTAGTGGTTTTATTCACCATCAACACTTGATGTTCCTTTTTGATCTCCACCTCCGCTGATTTTAGCATTGAATATACCTCAGGAATGGTCTTTTCCATCCCCTGCATATTGAAGTTCATCACAAAGCTCTTCTAGCTTGGTGGGAGCGACTGAAGGATTTTGTCAATGACCACGTCATCCGGGAGATTAACTCCCAGCTGAGTCAAGCGGTTGTGCAACCCAGACATTTTGACTATGGGCTCACTGACAGAACTATTTTCCTCCATCTTACAACTGTAGAACTTGTCGGAGACTTCATATCTCTCGACCCGGGCATGAGCTTGGAAAACCATTTTCAGCTCTTCGAACATCTCATAAGCTCTGTGTTGCTCAAAACGCTTTTGGAGCCCCGGTTCTAAGCTATAAAGCATGCTGCACTGAACGAGGGAGTAATCATCAGCACGCTGCTGCCAAGCGTTCATAACGTCTTGGTTCTCTGGGATGGGTGCTTCACCTAGCGGTGCTTCTAGGACATATTGTTTCCTGGCAGCTATGAGGATGATCCTCAGGTTCCGGACCCAGTCCGTATAGTTGCTGCCATCATCTTTCAGCTTGGTTTTCTCTAGGAACGCGTTGAAGTTGAGGTTTACATTAGCGTGGGCCATTTGATCTACAAGACATATTGCAAAGTTTATTTAGAATAAGTTCATGATAATTAAGTTCATCTAATCAAATTATTTAATGAACTCCCACTCAGATTAGACATCCCTCTCGTCATCTAAGTGATACATGATCCGACTCAACTAGACCGTGTCCGATCATCACGTGAGACGGACTAGTCATCATTGGTGAACATCTCCATGTTGATCGTATCTTCCATACGACTCATGTTCGACCTTTCGGTCTCTTGTGTTCCGAGGCCATGTCTGTACATGCTAGGCTCGTCAAGTCAACCTAAGTGTTTTGCATGTGTAAATCTGGCTTACACCTGTTGTATGTGAACGTTAGAATCTATCACACCCGATCATCACGTGGTGCTTCGAGACAACGAACTTTCGCAATGGCACACAGTTAGGGGGAACACTTTCTTGAAATTATTGTGAGGGATCATCTTATTTACTACCGTCGTTCTAAGCAAATAAGAAGCATAAACATGATAAACATCACATGCAATCAAATAGTGACATGATATGGCCCATATCATATTGCTCCTTTGATCTCCATCTTCGGGGTGCCATGATCATCTTCGTCACCGGCATGACACTATCATATCCATCATCATGATCTCCATCATCGTGTCTCCATGAAGTTGTTCGCCAACTATTACTTCTACTACTATGACTAACGGTTTAGAAAAGAAGTAAAGTAATTACATGGCGTTATTCAATGACACGCAGGTCATATAATAAATAAAGACAACTCCTATGGCTCCTGCCGGTTGTCATACTCATCGACATGCAAGTTGTGATTCCTATTACAAGAACATGATCAATCTCATACATCACATATATCATTCATCACATATTTTGGCCATATCACATCACAAGGCACATGCTGCAAAAACAAGTTAGACGTCCTCCAATTGTTGTTGCATGTTTTTACGTGGCTGCATTAGGGTTCTAGCAAGAACGTTTCTTACCTACGTCAAAACCACAACGTGATATTCTAATTTCTATTTACCCTTCATAAGGACCCTTTTCATCGAATCCGATATGACTAAAGTGGGAGAGACAGACACCCGCTAGCCACCTTATGCAACAAGTGCATGTCAGTCGGTGGAACCTGTCTCACGTAAGCGTACGTGTAAGGTCGGTCCGGGCCGCTTCATCCCACAATGCCGCCGAATCAAGATAAGACTAGTAACGGCAAGATAATTGACAATATCGACGCCCACAACTGCTTTGTGTTCTACTCGTGCATAGTAACTACGCATAGACCTAGCTCATGATGCCACTGTTGGGGAATGTAGCAGAAATCAAAAAAATTCTATGCATCACCAGGATCAATGTATGGAGTTCTCTAGCAACGAGAGGGATAGGAGTGCATCTACATACCCTTGTTGATCGCGAGCGGAAGCGTTCAAGAGAACGGGAATGATGGAGTCGTACTCGCCGTGATCCAAATCACCGACGACCAGAACGGACAGCACCTCCGCGTTCAACACACGTACGGTTGGGGAAGATGTCTCCTCCTTCTTGATCCAGCAAGGGGGAAGGAGAGGTTGATGGAGATCCAGCAGCACGACGGCGTGGTGGTGGATGCAGCGAGGATCTCGGCAGGGCTTCGCCAAGCTCAGCGAGAGGGAGAGGTGTTACGGGAGGGAGAGGGAGGCGCCAGGGCTTGGGTGCGGCTTCCCTCCCTCCCCCCTCTTTATATAGGGGTCCAGGGGGGCGCCGGCCCCCTAGAGATACATCTCAAAGGGGGGGGGGGCGGCAGCCAAGGGGGGACTTGCCCCCCAAGTCAGGTGTGGCGCCACCCACCCCTAGGGTTTCCAACCCTAGGCGCAGGGGGAGGCCCAAGGGGGGAGCACCAGACCACTAGGGGCTGGTTCCCCTCCCACTTCAGCCTATGGGGCCCTCCGGGATAGGTGGCCCCACCCGGTGGACCCCCGGGACCCTTACGGTGGTCCCGGTACAATACCGATTAACCGCGCAACCTTCCCGATGGCCGAAACTGGACTTCTTATATATAAATCTTTACCTCCGGACCATTCCGGAACTCCTCATGACGTCCGGGATCTCATCCGGGACTTCGAACAACTTTCGGGTTACTGCATACTCATATCTCTACAACCCTAGTGTCACCGAACCTTAAGTGTGTAGACCCTACGGGTTCGGGAGACACGCAGACATGACCGAGATGACTCTCCGGTCAATAACCAACAGCGGGATCTGAATAACCATGTTGGCTCCCACATGCTCCTCGATGATCTCATCGGATGAACCACGATGTCGAGGATTCAATCAATCCCGTATACAATTCCCTTTGTCAATCGGTACGTTACTTGCCCGAGATTCGATCGTCGGTATCCCAATACCTCATTCAATCTCGTTACCGGCAAGTCATTTTACTCGTACTGTAATGCATGATCCCGTGACCAAGCACTTGGTAACATTGAGCTCATTATGATGATGCATTACCGAGTGGGCCCAGAGATACCTCTCCGTCATATGGAGTGACAAATCCCAGTCTCGATCCGTGTCAACCCAACAGATACTTTCGGGGATGCCTGTAGTATACCTTTATAGTCACCCAGTTATGTTGTGACGTTTGGCACACCCAAAGCACTCCTACGGCATCCGGGAGTTACACGATCTCATGGTCTAAGGAAATGATACTCAACATTGGAAAAGCTTTAGCAAACGAACTACACGATCTTGTGCTAGGCTTAGGATTGGGTCTTGTCCATCACATCATTCTCCTAATGATGTGATCCCGTTATCAATGACATCCAATGCCCATAGTCAGGAAACCATGACTATCTGTTGATCAACGAGCTAGTCAACTAGAGGCTCACTAGGGACATGATGTGTTCTATGTATTCACACATGTATTACGATTTCCGGATAACACAATTATAGCATGAACAATAGACAATTATCATGAACAAGGAAATATAATAATAATCCTTTCATTATTGCCTCTAGGGCATATTTCCAACACTAATGACCACTACGCCTGGTCTCCACGCATGCCCCGGTTCTTACATAACCGAGAGGGTATTTGGATACACTCCGGACCGTCAGGTCTCGAGGTTGAAGCGAAAAGGTCCGCCACGACAAACGATCTATAATCCGGCTAGAAGGCATTATACATGTCACTTTAAATTACATAGTCAATTTGACTGGTTGAATTCCTCTTCAATACCATCGAATAGGCTGTCTAGTCTACAGTCCTATTGGGAATACTTTGCGGCCAATTCTACTTGGCCGTATACTAAGCTAACAGGGATCTCCTTCCCATCGGGCCCCACAGGTCCGACCTCGGCCATGTGGTTTGGGTCAGTCTTCATGTACCGCGTCTTCACCATGGCCCAGGCTTCCCTGGCGCCTTGACGACAGGCTGATATCTTCCATAATCGGAAGCGCCGCCGCGCTCCCTTCAGCTTCTCGGCAAGCTCTCCAAGGCCCTCGGGCATGGAGATGGATGGCCACAAGGCCTGGGCGACGCCTTGCATCACCTGCCGAACTCGTTCGTTCAGTTGTGAGAGCTCGGGAAGAAGGTCACCTATAGAACCGGGCATTTCCTCTGCAGGATGACCTGTTAGCATACCTACAGACATAACTCTGTCAGCAGACTTCATCTCGAAATCTTTTTCAAAGTTCGTTCAAGCACTTACTAAATATGCCGCGTCGAAGCCGTCGATTCTCCTTAATGGAGTCCGACAGTTGGGCATGAACATCCTTTAGTTCCACGCCCAGCTGGGTGTTGGCATCTAGGAGATCATTCTTCTCCTGCCTCACCCTCGTAAGCACGCTCTCATCGGCCTTTAGCTGGCGTAGGAGTTGTTGCTTATCCGGATTAAGTCTGGCACCATCTGCGTATTTATTGTCAGATTTTCATACACGCCGCACAGAATACTTATCATTTGAAGGATATATTACCAGAGGGGGTCTCTTTGGCCTCCCCTGCTGCGGCTAGTGCTGCCTGAAGCTGGGCTTTGCACTCTTCTAGCTCCTGGGACAGTTGGGTATTCTTTTCTGTAAGATCCTGCATAACAATTGATCCTTAAATCAGTTATTCTAACTGTTTCAAGTCTCGGGGACTACTGGTATATATAGTCACCAAATTTTCTCATCCGTATGTCCTTTACATACTGCTCCGTGGCTCTGGTTAGACCATTTTGAGCAGCACGGAGGTATGCATCTCCAGAGTTGAAGGCCTCCAACGCCTCCTGGGAGAAACAAGCGTCGCGAAAAACTATCCTGCAACGCCTGTGGTTCATGGCACTCTCCACCTCGGAATTGGTGGCAGACAGCCTGTCCACATCCTCTATCGGAGGAGCGTCCGGGGCATGCCTCATGTTAGACTCCGCTTCCGGACCCGGCTTTGGAGCCTGGCTGGTAGACACGCGATTGGCAACCTCTCCGGATATAGTCCGGCGAGCGATCTTTTTCCTAAAGAGAGCATGGGCGTTAGTATGCCTCTGAGAATGATATCTTGGAATAAGATGGCGCCCCATACCATTGCGCTGGCGTCTCAATCCGGACCGCACTTCTTTTCAGCCTGCTGGGCCTCGCGGCCCCTTGTTGTCTAGTCGCCGCAGGCTCAGTCTCCCGCCTCGAGGGCCTCCCCTGCAAAACACCGTTGGTATACGGTAGTCGAAAAAACGCAAAAACGGATTCCCTTTTCAAAGTGCTGGGACTTTGGCCTCAGTTACCTGTGAGGCTGGGAGTACCCAGGGTAATCGTCTGTAATAGCCACCAAGACATTGTCAATGCTCAATTGGTGAAATACCCCATCGATCAGCTCCACAGATATGTCCGGATCCTCTTGAGAGGCCGACTCAAGGGACCGTTCTGGATCCTCGGGTTGCGGAGGGGGGCTGTTTATCTCCTTTACGGCCTGACGCAGTTCCTGCGTCAAAATCAAATATAGGATACTTAACTATGGGAATATGGAACGGATGGGCAAAGAAGAAGTGTTCGCTTACCCAGCTTGGAGGGTTGTACATAGAAAATCCGGCCAGTGGATTGACGCGGAGAAATTCCTCCTCTTCTCCCTTGTACAAAGCGGACAAGATCTCCGCTAGAGCAGCAACCGATTCCGGCCCCTTACGGCCGCAGCAGGTGGCATCATCCTCCCCGTTGAAATCCCACATGGGGTGGCCTCTATACTGAAGCGGCTGCAACCCCCGCATAATGCATATGGCCATGACTTCGATCATGGTCAGTCCGGAATGAGCTAACAACCTTATCCGGCTCATCAGGTAAAGGACGTCCTGGTCATTTTCCTTCTGAGGGCTCCGTGGATGCCAGCTTAAGCGCTTCTTCAAGGGAGCATTATCGAACTCGGGAAGGCCAATCTGAATAGGATCCGGCAGGGGGACGTCTTCTATATAAAACCATTCTGAGGGCCAGTCTTCGGACGCCTTCTTCAGGGTTCCGGATAGATACCCAGTCCCGGCAATACGCCACATTCGGCTCCGCCCACTTGATATACTGACCCCTTTTGAGAACGGGGCACGAGGCAGAACAGCTTCTTCCACAGCACGAAATGAGCCTCGCAACCCAAAAACAGCTCGCAAAGGGCTATGAAGCCCGCGATATGCAATATGGAGGCAGGCGTAAGGTTGTGCAACTGGAGGCCGTAGAACTCCAGAGGCCCTCAAAGAAACGGATGAATTGGGAATCCGAGCCCTCTTATCAAATAAGGGACAAGGCATACCCGCTCTCCTTTGGAGGGATTAGGGACGCTCTCTGCTTGCTTTCTGCCATTATAGGTGGCAAGCCCGGCTCGGACCGGAACCATGTAGGCTGGGGGGAGAAAACCCTTGGTTTGGAGCGTCACTAGCTCACTGTGCGGGATGGAACATCTCTCCCAATCTCCAGGCTGAGGGCTGGGAAGGCGAGAGGAGGAGTTGCGACGACCAGCCATGATGGAATGGATCTCTGTCGAATGAGCTCTGATGAATGCTCGCGGTGGGAAGATGGTGTGATTCGGATCTAAATCCTCGTCTCTTTAAATAGGCAGCTCATTTACACAGCTAGGGGGTAAATGCAAAAACACCCTGGCTTTTCGCATTCATTTGACACGTGGAAGAAGGCCATTATTGGGCGTGGAAGCCAAGAAGCGCAATATTCACAAGAAGCCGGACACTATTCAACAGGTACACGGAATTTGGGGGAACCCGCCTTGCAATGCGGAAGACAATCTGCGCGTCGGACTCATTGTCATTGCAGCCTGGTTCGGGGGCTACTGAGGGAGTCCTGGATTAGGGGGTGTCCGGATAGCCGGACTATAACCTTTGGCCGGACTCTTGGACTATGAAGATACAAGATTGAAGACTTCGTCCCGTGTCCGGATAGGACTTTCCTTGGCGTGGAAGGCAAGCTTGGCAATACGGATATGTAGATCTCCTCCCATTGTAACCGACTCTGTGTAACCCTAGCCCTCTCCAGTGTCTATATAAACCAGAGGGTTTTAGTCCATAGGACGAACAACAATCATACCATAGGCTAGCTTCTAGGGTTTAGCCTCTCTGATCTCGTGGTAGATGTACTCTTGTACTACCCATATCATCAATATTAATCAAGCAGGAGTAGGGTTTTACCTGCATCAAGAGGGCCCGAACCTGGGTAAAAACATTATGTCCCTTGTCTCCTGTTACCATCCACCTAGACGCACAGTTCGGGACCCCCTACCCGAGATCCGCCGATTTTGACACCGATAGTGGCATTGATTAATATTAACATAGAGATTATATTAACAATAAAATTCGTTAAACATGTAATTTGCTTTTAACTGTGGCATTGCATCAATTTTGCAGCGGCATTATTAGAGGGTGTTTGTTTACAGGGACATTTTGGTGTAGGGACTAAAAAAAACTCCGTGTCAGTCCGTGTTGGTCCCAGTTTTGTTATCAGACGCCTTTTGTCGGGGATATACCCCGCGGTAAACCGGCGGAGAGTCTAGACAGATGGCTAAGACAGACGGTAAACCGGCTGGTGGTAAACCGGCGGAGAGTCAAGTAAGAGGTATAAGACAGACGGTGTAACATCCCAAATTTCCAATTTGGCATGTTATACATAGATCATCCATGCATATCATATGTTATTGCTTTTCGTTTGCAATCCTCGAAATCCTAAGGAACTCAAGGACCTTCGGAGAGAGTTGGGGATTTTCTAACTTTCATATTTGAAATTCTTATCAAATAGTGAAGACGAGGATTTGATTTTAACTATTTTCTCTCCGGAAAATATTTCATTTAAAAATATTAAATGAGGGGAGATAATATGACTTCTCCAAAATAATTGGAATATCGGAGGAAAAATGTTAAAATCATTTTTGGGATTTTATTTGAATTTATTCGGGATTTTATTTGCTCCTAGAAAAATGTTGCATATTTTAAAATTGCATTTTAGGGGCCAAGAAAAGTTCATCTTGTTCTAAATATTTTATTTAGACGAAGAAAACTTGTTTTGGAATTTTTAGATTTTTATTTATTTTTCTAGGAATTTTTCTTCGGCGGAATGTTTAAAAAAACACCTCGCGAGGCCCAGCCGAGCAGGCCGGCCCAACCCCGCGCCGCCGCCTTCCCCGCGCCGCCGCCGTGCGCCGCACGAACGCCGAGGGCGGGTCCGAGCCGGACTCCACCCCCGGGCGCCCCCTTCCCCAAGTCGACCCCCCCTATTTAATGCCGCCGCCACCCGCAGCCACCCCGCAGCCCCGTCGCCCGCCGCCGAGCCCCACCGGAGCCGCTACCCCGCCGGACGAGCCTCGCCGGAGGTACCCGACCCCGCCGCCGGTTTATTTCAGAAAACCCTTGGTTTTTTTTGAAAACCCTAGATCATTTTTTATATAGATCGGTTTATTTTTTTTGGTTTATTTACTTAGCGAACGTCCGTTCGTCCGTTTGTTTTAACGAACGCATTCACTGTTTAGTTTCTGTTAACGAACGTTTGTTCGTTTAGCAGTTCGTCGCTTTTATTTTTATTGGATTTATTCCGCGATTATTCTGATCGCGATTTCTGATCCGATATTCAAACATGTTTATCTTTTCGCTCGTTTATCGGAATCAGGCGATTCAAGCGCCTGGAGTTTCATCTCGAAACCCTCTTTCCGAATAATCAACTCAAACAAGATTTTTCTTCTGTAAAATTTGACTTAGATCCAGATTAGCAAAACGAAGTTGTTTCTTTTGCCGTTTGAGTTTCGTTGCTTCGTTTGATTTGATTCTTTTTGTAAACCGGAGTTCTTAAGTTGAACTCTCCGGTCAAACTCTTTTATTTGGAGTTCTACTTGTGCATCTTTGATTGTTGCTTATGTATGTTATTGTTTGCTTGCGATAGAATTCCCGGAGTGCGAAGCATGTTACTACGAGTCTCTAGGATACCCGGATCGTCAGCAAGGCAAGTAACACATTGATCATACTCTTTTCATACCCAGTTTTTATGCATTAGTTTCAATCCTCAAACATTGCATGACTAGGATGCCTTTAACATGTGGGTATTGGGAAGTAGTTGATGAGGTAGAACCTATTACCCTGTTTTATTATCAAACCCTTGGGAGTTACTTCTACGTTATGCTTATTTTGCCATGCTATGCTCGTAGATGTGGATTGGGTTTGAGTGATATCCATGACAGATGTGAGATTGTTAATTAATGGTTTACTTAAGTTGGCAACTTTAATACACATCTGGGTGTATTGAGGCACCTGGGTTTACCAGTGATTGCCTGTTTTATTTTTGGAAATCCCGGGGTTACCGTGTGATTCTCCTATGGACCGCCACCCAGGCTCAAAGGGAACTGAGTCTATTCATGCTAGAAACTTCCATGTGCAGCCGCAAGCTATTATGGGCTCTAGCATAGTTGAGTAAGTTGCGTGAAGCTCTTGAAGAGGTGGATCAGCAGGTAGTGGGTTTGTAGGTTTGGTATGGTCTGCCCGGAGTAGAGAGTTAATGCTTCTGAAAGACTGTGTCTCGATCACCCGTCTCTCAAACACCATGCAGTGCGAGAATCAACGGAGGCGATCGAGTCTTGTGGGGAAAAGTGCGCAAACCTCTGTAGAGTGTACAATCTAATCATGGTTAGCCGTGTCCCCGGTTATGGACAATTCTGAGTATCTAGTACTTGAGTATTCGCATGTATCTCAACACTCTTAAATTTATATTGTTGGGTTGTTAATTACTTTAATTGGGATCATTGAGTTGGGATTACCTTCTCAGATGATGTTTCAACTACCTTGATAGTTAAAATTAAAATTTATTCCTTTGAAGTAGGGGAAAATTGGCTTTTCGCAAAACTGTAACCATAGAGCTTTCCACCAGCCAAATATGCATGTAGTGGTAGCATTATTCTGTTATTGCTCTTTTGTGTTACATTGCCGGCATATTCCATGTGCTGACCCGTTCTCGGGCTGCAACGTATTATGTTGCAGAATTTTCAGACGAAGAGTAAGGTTCGTAGGTCGTTGTCATGCAGCTCAGCTATGCCGTTGGAGTTGATGGACTCAGTTTATCTTCCAAGCCTTCCGCTGTTATCGCTTTAGATGGCCTTAAGCCATATTATTGTAATAAGTTCTCTTCTGAGACATTCGATGTAATAAGTGTGTGATTGCTACTCTGTTGTAAATCCTTCAAAGTACTGTGTGGTGTCAGCATTACTGATCCAGGGATGACACTTGAGCACAGAGACTTGACCATCTGAGGTCGGGTCGCTACAAGATTGTATCAGAGCACACGCTAAGTGTAGGACACGACCACTAAGATAAACGATAGGTCACACTTCTCTTCTCATTTCTGACTCCTCTTCTTTTCCACTCTTTAGGATGAAGGAGATGAAGACCAAGTTTGCACAACCGGATGAAGACACCCCTTTTGGACACCACTTGAAGGAAATCACTAGGTACTTGAATATTGGAATACCAAGCTTCACTGGGACGAACAATGCCACTCTACCGGAAGAAGAGCGCTGGATGATTCAAGTACGAGTTCCAGGAAGGACGTTCTCGCCAAATTCTAAACCCATAGAGTTTTCTTTCGAAGCACCCACTTGGAACCTTGGCAAGAGTATGGCAGCTCATATTACCATGGGACGCATTGGAGAAATCTACAACAAGGAACTTGAGGATACTACCTATCAAATATGTGGGCGCCAAGATGAACAACGGGAGATGATCAGCACCAGGAAGGATAGATCTGTCGCAGCCTTTATCCAGGAACAAAGCCAGCACATTCGATGTCAGGAGAACCAGATGTGCGCAGACATGATCGAGTTGAAGAAGGCGAAGACCAGGATCATCGAGCTGGAGGAAGAAATTAAGTTCACACGCGATGGATATGAGGAGGAAATCAAGACCCTATTGGAGAAGAATGACGACTTAGTTGAGAAGATCGGAATCTTTATGGGAGGACCAGTTCCGAAAGAAGACCTCATTCGTCCGGACAACTACATCATTATCGACGATACTGACACGGATTCAAGTGATGATGATTACGAAGATGAAGCTGGAGCAGACATCATGGAGCCTTCCACCGATCAAAATTTCTAAGATGACCACCATATGATAATAGTATTCCCCATGTAACTAGTAGTAGTGAGCACTTTTGCGATAGTCTTAGACTGTTTTGTATGCCCTTGCTTGATTGATTGAATGAATGTTTGTGTTTGCCTCATATACATATGGGTAGTGTTTCTCCCCTAGATCTTTTTCTATTCTAAATCTCTTCCATCTAAGCCCATCAGATGCCTCCAAGGAGAGACCCCGAGTTTGTTTTCCCACCAGAGATCACCCAGTTGATCCAGCAGCAGAATGCTTTGATGCAATTGCTAGTTCAGAACCAGGGCAATGCCAATAACAACAATGCCAACAACAACAACCCGCCGCCAGTGGATAACCTCGCTCGTTTCTTAAGGTTACAGCCGCCGGTGTTCTCCAGTAGCATCGAGCCAATAGTTGCAGATGATTTGCTACGCTGTATGGGAAGGGAGTTAACCACCGCAGGATGCACAGATGCTGAGAAGGTGCGTTTTGCCGCACACCAACTGGATGGACCTGCAGCAGCATGGTGAGAGAATTTCACAACCACCTATCCGATCGATATTGTCACATGGGCTCAGTTTCAGCAGGCTTTTCGTACTGCCCATGTCTCGACTGGAGCTATGCAGATGAAGAAGTGTGAGTTTTGCAATCTATGCTAGGGGAATCGTACTGTTGGCCAGTACGTGGATGAGTTTAGCAAGTTATCACGTTATGCCCCTGATGATGTGGCCACAGATGCCGCTAAGCAGGAGAAGTTTATGGAAGGGCTGAATGACGAGATGAGTATGCAGTTGATGGTAGCAACCTTCAACAACTACCAGGAGTTGGTAGATAAGGCCCTGATGATAGAAGGGAAGCAGCAGCAGATTGATAATCGTAAGAGGAAGTATGGGCAAGGAAAATACAATTCAGGAGCTCACCAGAAGCCTCGCTTGACCCCGAACTCGGGAGGACTTGTTCATAACCATGGAAGTCATAACCATGCTGGAGGAGGATCACATAACCATAATGGTGCGAAGAACGGGAATGGGAATGGAGCCAACAATAATCAGAACCGCTATAACCCGTCTACACCCACAAAGAGGGACTTAAGCCAAGTTGTTTGCTACAAGTGCGGGAAGACATGGCACTATGCCAATGACTGCTCTGAAGGAAAGAATGGGAATGGAAACGGGAGCGCAGGAAAGAAGCCCAATCCATTCAACAAAGGACAAGTGAACCACGTTAACGTGGAGGAGGTTGAAGAGCAGCCGGACGCGGTAATAGGTAAGTTTTTGGTTCAGTCATTTACCGCATTGTTCTTTTCGATACTGGTGCATCGCATTCATACATATCAAGGGGATTTGTGGAGAAGTTTAAGTTACCAACCCGAACCCTTAGGACACCCCTCTTAGTGAGCTCGCCAGGAGTAGAGTACATGGCTAGCAGATGGTGCACCCAGATACCCCTAATCATTGGTACACATGTATACCCGTCTGACCTAATTATCTTGGAGTCGCAAGGATTGGATGTGATATTAGGTATGGACTAGATGTCAAAGTATGGAGGAAGTATTGATTGTGCTAGTAAGTCAATTTATCTTACCACCCCAGAGGGAAAGAGGATTAAGTATGTATCTAGGCATGTGCCTAGGAGGAGCCAAGTAAACGCCCTCACGGGAGTTGTACACGAGGAAGTACCTGTGGTAAAGGATTTTTCGGATGTTTTCCCCGAAGAGTTACCAGGTATGCCACCGGACAGAGACATCGAGTTTTTGATAGAGTTATTGCTAGGAATAGGACCGATATCCAAGAGACCCTATCGGATGCCAGCAAATGACCTGGAGGAAATTAAGAAGCAGATTAAGGAGTTGTTGGAGAAAGGTTACATTCGTAGAAGCTCGTCACCTTGGGGAGCCCCAGTACTTTTGGTAGATAAGAAAGATAAATCCCTGAGGATGGTTGTTGATTACCGAGCTCTGAATGAAGTGACGATAAAGAACAAGTATCCCTTACCAATGATCAATGATCTATTTGATCAGTTACAAGGAGCTAAGGTGTTTTCAAAGATTGATCTGTGATCGGGATACCATCAGTTGAAGATCCGAGAGAAGGATATACCCATGACAGCATTTACCACTCGGTATGGATTATATGAGTATACGGTCATGTCATTCGGACTGACTAACGCCCCTGCCTGTTTCATGAGTATGATGAACAAAGTGTTCATGGAGTTTTTGGACAAGTTTGTTGTGGTATTCATTGATGATATTATGATATACTCGAAGAACAAAGAGGAGCACGCGGAACACTTGCGTTTGGTTCTCGAGAAACTCAGGGAACACCAGTTATATGCCAAATTCAGGAAGTGCGAGTTTTGGTTAAAGGAAGTTGGATTTCTTGGGCATGTTATATCTGGAGAGGGTATAGCAGTAGATCCCAGTAAGGTTCAGTCGGTCACTGAATGGTTGGCACCCACTTCAGTTGGCGAGATCCGCAGTTTTCTTGGGCTAGCAGGATATTATCGGAGATTCATTGAGAATTTTTCCAAGATTTCTAAACCAATGACTGAATTGCTAAAGAAGGATACTGAGTTCAAATGGACGGAGGAGTGCGAGACAAGTTTTCAAGAGCTGAAGAAGCGATTGACTACAGCCCCAGTACTGACCTTGCCAGATATACATAAGGAGTTTCAAGTGTATTGTGACGCCTCTCGCTTGGGACTTGGATGTGTGCTTATGCAGGAAGGAAGAGTTGTTTCGTATGCCTCACGACAACTGAAGCCACACGAGTTGAACTATGCCACGCATGATTTGGAGTTAGCAGTTGTAGTGCATGCGTTAAAGACCTGGAGACATTATCTTGTTGGAAACCGTTGTGATGTGTACACGGATCATAAGAGCTTGAAGTACATTTTTACACAGAAGGAGTTGAACCTCAGGCAGAGGAGATGGTTGGAACTTATAATGGATTACGACATGAAGCTACACTACCACCCAGGAAAAGCCAATGTCGTAGCAGACGCTTTGAGCCGGAAGAGCTATGCTAATGTTCTTGTGAGCAAGGGAATGCCAAAGGAGTTAGCTGTAGAGATCATGGAACTTCGATTGGAGATTGTTCCAAGAGGCTTTCTTGCAACAATGGAGGTCCAGTCGACACTGTTGGATAGAATTCGAGAAGCTCAGAAGGAAGACAAAGAGATTGCTGAGATAAGAGAGAGGATGAGCGAAGGTAAAGCCAAAGGTTTTCGCGAGGATGAGCACGATACCTTGTGGTTTGAGGACCGAATTTATGTGCCCAACAATTCGGAGATAAGGAAGTTGATACTTCAGGAGGCCCATGACTCACCATACTCGATTCATCCCGGAAACACCAAGATGTATTTGGACTTGAAGGAACGTTTCTGGTGGACTGGAATGAAGAAGGATATTGCCGAGTATGTAGCCGTATGCGATGTATGTCAGAGAGTGAAGGCAGAACATTAGAAGCCAGCAGGACTGTTACAGCCTATGCCAATACCCGAATGGAAGTGGGATAAACTTGGTATGGACTTTATTACCGGATTACCCAGAACTAAGGCAGGATATGATTCTATATGGGTAGTTGTGGATCGATTGACTAAAGTAGCTCATTTCATCCCAGTGAAAACAACATATACAAGTGCGAAATTGGCCAAGATATATATGACCAGGATTGTATGTTTGCATGGAGTTCCGAGGAGCATCGTATCAGATAGAGGAACCCAGTTTACTTCAAAGTTTTGGCATCAGCTACACCAGACTTTGGGGACCCGATTGGAGTTCAGTACAACTTTTCACCCGCAGACAGATGGGCAGACAGAGAGAGTCAATTAGATTTTGGAGGACATGTTGAGAGCCTGTGCGCTAGATTATGGATCTAGTTGGGATGACAATTTGCTGTACGCAGAGTTTTCTTATAACAACAGTTACCAGGCCAGTTTGAAGATGGCACCATTCGAAGCTCTGTATGGACGCAGATGTAGAACACCATTGATGTGGGACGAGGTAGGGGACCGTCAGTTGTTTGGACCAGATTTGATCAAAGAATCAGAGGAGAAAGTTAAACTAATCAGAGACAGACTAAAGATTGCTCAGTCCAGACAGAAGAGTTACGCAGATTCAAAACGCAAGGAAGTAACCTATGAAGTTGGAGACAGAGCCTATCTACACGTATCACCCTTGAGGGGAGTAAAACGTTTTGGAGTTAAGGGAAAGTTAGCCCCGAGATTTGTGGGACCGTATCGTGTTTTGGAACGGATGGGAGAAGTTGCCTACAAGCTGGAGTTACCTGAAGGATTGTCAGGAGTTCACAATGTGTTTCACGTATCACAGCTGAAGAAGTGCCATGCTGAGATGGCAGATATACCGTTGAATGATACCGTACCTTTGGAGGGGATTCAGTTGGATAATAATCTGACCTATGAGGAGAAGCCAGTTAAGATTCTTGAGTTTGATAGCCGAGTCACTCGCAACAAGGTGATCAAGTTTTGCAAAGTTCAGTGGAGTCATCATACTGAGGAGGAAGCCACCTGGGAGCGAGAGGAGGATATTCGCAAAGACCATCCGCACCTATTTTCTAGCCAACCCGAATCTCGAGGGCGAGATTCATCTTAAGGGGGGTAGGTTTGTAACATCCCAAATTTCCAATTTGGCATGTTATACATAGATCATCCATGCATATCATATGTTATTGCTTTTCATTTGCAATCCTCGAAATCCTAAGCAACTCAAGGACCTTCAGAGAGAGTTGGGGATTTTCTAACTTTCATATTTGAAATTCTTATAAAATAGTGAAGACTAGGATTTGATTTTAATTATTTTCTCTCCAGAAAATATTTCATTTAAAAATATTAAATGAGGGGAGATAATATGACTTCTCCAAAATAATTGGAATATCGGAGGAAAAATGTTAAAATCATTTTTGGGATTTTATTTGAATTTATTCGGGATTTTATTTGCTCCTAGAAAAATGTTGCATATTTTAAAATTGCATTTTAGGGGCCAAGAAACGTTCATCTTGTTCTAAATATTTTATTTAGATGGAGAAAACTTGTTTTGGAATTTTTAGATTTTTATTTATTTTTCTAGGAATTTTTCTTCGGTGGAATGTTTTAAAAAAAACACACCTCGCGCCCGACTGGGCCGAAGGCCCAGCCGAGCAGGCCGGCCCAACCCCGTGCCGCCGCCTTCCCCGCGCCGCCGCCGTACGCCACATGGACGCCGAGGGCAGGTCCGAGCCGGACTCCACCCCCGGGCGCCCCTTCCTCAAGCCGAGCCCCCCCCTATTTAATGCCGCCGCCACCCGCAGCCACCCCGCGGCCCCGCCGCCCGCCGCCGAGCCCCGCCGGAGCCGCCGCCCCGCCGGACGAGCCTCACCGGAGGTACCCGACCCCGCCGCCGGTTTATTTCAGAAAACCCTCGGGTTTTTTTTGAAAGCCCTAGATCGTTTTTTTATATAGATCGGTTTTTTTTTGGTTTATTTACTTAGCGAACGTCCATTCGTCCGTTCGTTTTAACGAACGCGTTCACTGTTTAGTTTCTATACGAACGTTCGTTTGTTTAGCAGTTCGTCGCTTTTATTTTTATCGGATTTATTCCGCGATTATTCTGATCGCGATTTCTGATCCGATATTCAAACATGTTTATCTTTTCGCTCGTTTATCGGAATCAGGCGATTCAAGCGCCTGGAGTTTCATCTCGAAACCCTCTTTCCGAATAATCAACTCAAACAAGATTTTTCTTCTGTAAAATTTGAGTTAGATCCAGATTAGCAAAACGAAGTTGTTTCTTTTGCCGTTTGAGTTTCGTTGCTTCGTTTGATTTGATTCTTTTTGTAAACCGGAGTTCTTAAGTTGAACTCTTAGGTCAAACTCTTTTATTTGGAGTTCTACTTGTGCATATTTGATTGTTTCTTATGTATGTTATTGTTTGCTTGCGACAGAATTCCCAGAGTGCGAAGCATGTTACTACGAGTCTCTAGGATACCCGGATCGTCAGCAAGGCAAGTAACACATTGATCATACTCTTTTCATACCCAGTTTTTATGCATTAGTTTCAATCCTCAAACATTGCATGACTAGGATGCCTTTAACATGTGGGTATTGGGAAGTAGTTGATGAGGTAGAACCTATAACCCTGTTTTATTATCAAACCCTTGGGAGTTACTTCTATGTTATGCTTATTTTGCCATGCTATGCTCGTAGACGTGGATTGGGTTTGAGTGATATCCATGACAGATGTGAGATTGTTAATTAATGGTTTACTTAAGGTGGCAACTTTAATACACATCTTGGTGGATTGAGGCACCTGGGGTTACTAGTGATTGCCTGTTTTATTTTTGGAAATCCCGGGGTTACCGTGTGATTCTCCTATGGACCGCCACCCAGGCTGAAAGGGAACTGAGTCTATTCATGCTAGAAACTTCCGTGTGCAGCCACAAGCTATTATGGGCTCTAGCATAGTTGAGTAAGTTGCGTGAAGCTCTTGAAGAGGTGGATCAGCAGGTAGTGGGTTTGTAGGTTTGGTATGGTCTGCCCGGAGTAGAGAGTTAATGCTTCTGAAAGACTGTGTCTCAGTCATCCGTCTCTCAAACACCATGCAGTGCGAGAATCAATGGAGGCGATCGAGTCTTGTGGGGAAAAGTGTGCAAACCTCTGCAGAGTGTACAATCTAATCACGGTTAGCCATGTCCCCGGTTATGGACAATTCTGAGTATCTAGTACTTGAGTATTCGCATGTATCTCAACACTCTTAAATTTATATTGCTGGGTTGTTAATTACTTTAATTGGGATCATTGAGTTGGGGTTACCTTCTCAGATGATGTTTCAACTACCTTGATAGTTAAAATTAAAATTTATTCCTTTGAAGTTGGGAAAAATTGGCTTTTTGCAAAACTGTAACCATAGAGCTTTCCACCAGCCAAATATGCATGTAGTGGTAGCATTATTCTGTTATTGATCTTTTGTGTTACATTGCCAGCATATTCCATGTGCTGACCCGTTCTCGGGATGCAACATATTATGTTGCAGAATTTTCAGACGAAGAGTAAGGTTCGTAGGTTGTTGCCGTGCAGCTCAGCTATGCCGTTGGAGTTGATGGACTCACTTTATCTTCCAAGCCTTCCGCTGTTATCGCTTTAGATGGCCTTAAGCCATATTATTGTAATAAGTTCTCTTCTGAGACATTCGATGTAATAAGTGTGTGATTGCTACTCTGTTATAAATCCTTCGAAGTACTGTGTGGTGTCAGCATTACTGATCCAGGGATGACACCTAAGCACAGAGACTTGACCATCTGAGGTCGGGTCGCTACAGACGGTAAACCGGCTGATGTTAAACCGGCAGACAATGTTAAACCGACAGACAATGTTAAACCGGCAGACAATGTTAAACCGGCGGACAATGTTAAACCGGCAGACAATGTTAAACCGGCAGACGTTAAGAAGCCCAAGAAGGGAATTCAAAATAGTTTAAGTTAAAGTCCGAGTTGGACTCCATATGTAACCCGCCCCTTCAAGATATATAAGGAGGGGCTGGGCTCCTCAAAGGGGGAGAGAAAAGAAACAATCTCTAAGGTTAGACACAACTAGAGGAGAGCCGGTTTATGGTGACTCCCTCGTGATGATAATGAGATCTAGCCTCAAACAGCATGTAGGGTTTTTACCGGATGATGCTCCCGGGGCCCGAAGCTGTCTAAACCCTTGTCTTGTGTTGCGTCTCTCGATTCCACTCAACCCCTCTCAAGCTACCACATAGATGCGTTGGCCTCGCGACTAAGTCCTCAAGCTAAGGACATCTGACGTGTTAATTCCACGACAGTTGGCGCCCACCGTGGGGCTTGCACACGGTGGTGTTGAGTTCTTGAAGGGATCTTTCATATGGATCGAGAAGCTCGCGGTTGATTAGATGACGAAGAGGCTCGTAGGATAACCCGGCATAGGGTAACTTCGGGCAGAACCGGAAAGGTTCATCGGATCGCCAGGCTTATGTGTGTTCGCTGCCGCCGTCCAATGATCCGCCGAGACCGACAGGCATTTGTTCCCTGTACAATTAAGAAATCTATGCCAAATCGATCTTGATGTTCTGCTGCAAGGCGCCAGGAGCAAATACCAAGACCAAAGGAGATGTGATCAGACAAAAAAAACATCAACAGATGCAAGCCACGCCTGAGATAAGGAAGCATGAAAGTCAGAACCGACAGCGACCTGGACCTTGTCTTGACCTCGTTCTTTGCTAAACCGTGGACAGCTCTCAGCGGCTGCAAATCCTAGGTTCACACGAAAGATCCTCTAGACCGGCCCGTACAAGAATCTAAGTCGCCAGGGCCTTTTCTTTTTTCCTTGGTTCTAGTTTTTTATGCTGATTGGACGCGCCTGAGAATATTAAACTGTGGCCACTCCGAGTCACCGTCGTCTTTGCACGTAGCTCCGCGTCAGCAGTCAGCCTCGTCAGTGCGCACAAGAAAAAGGAAGTGTAGAGCCGGTTGGAAGAAGTCAAAAGCTCTTATTCATTCAACCTACAAGATTTGAGTGATCCGGACTGGTCTGCTATGTCTACGGGCGAGGCCTGAGACTCTGTTTGGTAAATTAATGTTATCAGTCTGTTCAAATCCACCAGATGACAAAAGGCTGCAAAAGGATCAAGATTACCAGCGTTTGTATTTTGCATGCCATGTTTTTTCTCCAAAGGCTTACTACTAGTGCTACATTGAAAAGCACGATGGCACAATTCCCACAAAGGACCATCCTCCATCACGTGAAGGACGAGACTAGTCAAAGTGATGAATCAATTACTCCATTATACTGGTGAAGCTTTGTTGCTATTATTTGTCTGGCCGGTTTAAGATGGAGATAAGAAGACTACATGATCGAGTGCTAGACTTGAATACTAAAGGTAGCACAGACTTCGAAATCTGCTATTCCGATCTGGATACCGAGACATATACAAAGCAATATTACATCAGATCACAATGTACACCTGCTTTGGACTATGACCAACATTATCCAATACCAGTACCTGCGTTCATCCGGAAAATAAGTCAGGTGCTATCTGTTCTCAGTATTTTTAGCACGTATCAATTCTTTTGAGAATAATTACTCTGTCTTTTAATAAATTTTATGCAGGACGGCTATTAAAAAAAGGGGTGGTATTACACCATGGAGGCACGTTCGGCTGTGCCACGCAGGTTCACGGACATGCGTATCGCGGTCCGGTTTACATCAATGCACCGGCCGACTCGCCCATCGGCACCGCTTTACAAACGCCACGGACAACTCGCATGTCCGCACCAGCTTACATACATCACGGCCGACTCACCCGTCCGCACCGGTTTACCACACCGCGGCCGGTTCACCCATGAGCGACTTCAACTCCACCTAGCGATCATCAATTTCATGGCGGATTATTTCTGGCCTGGCACATCAGGTGATATTCATCTAAAATATATTTTATTAGCACATATTATTTTTGACAAAGAGCAGTTTATCTTTGCCTTGATCAGCAATATTGTTGATGCAGGACAGTTGTTCACTACATCAAAACGACGTGGTTAACTCGCCCGTCCGTGCCGGTTTACAACACCGCAGCCGGTTCATCTGTTTGAGCCACCTATGATGCTGAGGTCATCTTTTCCGTCCATTTCTCACGGCCCGGTCTACATCAACATACCTGGCCACACCTATCTGCATGGGCTATTTATTGAAGTATGAGCAAGTCACAGCTTGGGTAGCCTGGCCTTCTTTCAAATTGGAGGCAAATTATCATCAACCGTCGTCTGCACTGGATGGTTCAATGGGCAGGCGCACAAGTCGCCGCCACTACAGTTTGATTAACTTCGAATCGCTAGTTGGAAGGAGACATTGGCCGAGTTTCTGACACGGCTCATACGGGATCATTTATAACCCACCGCAGTCACCTCAATCTTCTGTGGATTCACATCGGGCTATCAACACCAATGATATACAACTTATGCCGGTTTACATCACGGTCACATATGGAGAGTCTCAAGCCAACTCCTCGAGTCACCTTTGAGACTCGGGGGCTACGATGACATGACTCAGCAAATCTTGCCAGTTTCAGCAAAATTAAGAATCCTAGGATCATTGGAGGGAAAGATAACCCGGTCCCGGAGGCTCCTGTTATATTGATGAAAATTTAAAGGCCGTCAAAAAATTTCCGGCTTAGAAAGTATATGACAGTTACAAAATCCCGGCTCAATAAAGAAGTCCTGGGTCATCAGAAAGGATTCCGGTTTAAAATCCGGCTCAAGGGAAGTCAGTCTCACTGAATCTCTCAAATATCCAGTTTACAATCCGGTTCAAGGGAAATCTATTCTCCCACAAAGCTCTGAAGTGCTCAAATCCGGTTTAACAATGTCCGGTTCAAAAAGGAATTAACTTCTCGCAAGTTCGAGCTTAAAGGCCGTCAGAAAATTTCCGGCTGAAAATAAAGATTCCGGTTTAAAATCCGGTTTAAGGGAAAGATGTCTCCCACAAAGCTTTGAAGCCCTCAATATCCAGTTTAACATTCGGTTCAAGAAGAATTTATCTCTTACAAAAAGTTAAAGGGTGCCAAGGAGGACCTGTTGCCATGATGCGCGGTTCAAACATGGGTATCATGCCTTATTGGCTTATCATATTATTGATCACTTGGGGGCTTTGGTCGTATCCGAACCATAGTCACACCTCTTGATCGGCTCAATGCCGCAACATCATTTGGGGGCTTTGGTCGTGTCCGAACCATAGCAACACCTTTTGATAGGCGAAAAGCCACAGCATCACTTGGGGACTTGTGGTCACGTCTGAACCATAGTCACGCCTCTTGATCGGCCTAAGGCCACAGAATCACTTGGGGGCTTTGGTCGAACCCGAACCATCGTCACCCCTCTTGATCGGCATAATGCCAATGCATCATTTGGGGACCTGGCTGACTTGAACCATAGCCACACCTACTGGGGGCTTGGTCGTGTCCGACCATGGTAATGCCACTTGATCGGCTCAATAGCCTCTTTTTGCAAATTGTTTTATCATTGCCTTTGCTTGAAATTTTCTTTAATAAATATTTCTTCTTTGTTGCGTTCTTAAACCGACAAAATTCGCAGACCGGTTCGACTGTCAATTGACGGAACACAATCAATTCTTAATCCGGAGACTATTTGCCCGGTTTGATTTTTTTATATTTTATGTTACCATCTTATTATGGAGTAAACCGGTGTTCATTAACCCGGCTTGACTTTCAATTACAAGTTGTCAGTACATGATCAAATCATAATTCGGAGACTATCAGCCCGGTCTGGTGTGACTACGAGTCGCTAGTATTATATATGGTTAAACTGGTGTTTATCACAACCCGGTACGTTTTATCATAAACCGGCACAATATGAAAGGAGTTATCATTACTCAAGATTGGGGTTATCACCCTTACTACAAAAAGTTGGTAAACCAATGATGTGATTCAATGTCACAGGTATGATATATTTCATATTTGATTATTCTTAAGTTTGCAGCCTTGCTTATAAACCTGGGTTATATGTTGGGCATTATGACCCGTCCGGGGTAAACCGCCAGGACACTTTAAACTTGTTGTATGCAGAGACAGGTTGAATAAAGCATGATGATAAATTATCCGGTGTTTATTAAATCGGCCTGGCTTTAACACGATAAGTCGCCAATATATGATGAGAAATTATTCGGTGTTTGTTAACCCAGCCTGGCTTTGGAACTATAAGTCACCAGTACATATTTGGATTGCGCCATTGGAATCATGCGCTTATAAATCATTGGGTTATATTATTCAAATAGCCAAACTTGGCTGAATTTTCATTATGATATTGAATGAATAAGGTTTTTCATACCAGATTATATTATCTTGAATAGCCAACATGGCTAGATTTTTATTATGGTTATTAATAACCGGTATTATTGAGGTTTTCAAAGTCGCTTTAGCGCAATGGCTATTATTTTATCAAAGGATATGATTTATTCTTCAATGAAAGGAATAGTCCCGAGTCGCTGCAGGCTTACGACCCGGCACTTGGGGGCTACATTATTCAAACTGAGATTACATCGAATATGCAAGTCCCATGTCACTGCCAGCATGAACCATGGCACTTGGGGGCTAATGCAAAGTCATTGTTTGCTCACTTTATTGAAGACCCGACTCATCACATCGTAATGAGCCGGCCGTTGGAAGCTACCAATTGCTCCTGTCAACAATTCAAGGTACACACATTTTCATTTATCATTGAAGGGTCCACTACTCAGTTGGTAAAGCACAAGGCTCTTAACCTTGCGCACATGGATTCAAGCCCCATGATGGGGGTTACATCATATGATGTTATTTTCATTGAAGTATATATCAAGTCCCAGCTCAATATTATCTTACTGAGCCGACCCTTGGGGGCTACACCGTTGTTGTTCAAAGTTTACATGATTATATTTACAAAGTCGCTACTCATTATTGCATAATGACCCGGCCCTTGGGGGCTACACTGGTTGAAGTTTTCATGAGTATAAGACAATTACAAGTCCCAGGTTGCTGCAAGCAGGACAACCCGACACTTGGGGGCTACATAATATGGAGTATTCAGTTTTTACTAAGTGACTGGGATGAAGAACATGGATTTCTTCTTAAGTGGCGGTATTTATATTGAAGCAAGTCTTAAGCCATCACTTTGTTCTGCTCAAGACTTGGGGGCTACAGGTATTATATTATTATCGAAGAACTATTTTCAAATTCTCTGTTTTGAGCAAACCGGATTGACCCGGCATCACCAATCATTACGACCCTATGTCTGCAACCCGGCGTCATCAATAATCATGAACCGGCGTTGGCAAAAATCATGACCCAGAATTATCAGTTTTTATAACCCGACAAAGGTGGTAATCATAAACCGGCAAGTTTTACATCTTCAAGCCGGCTGGATATCAGTTGAATATTTCAGAGATTAATATTTTTGTCAAGTCAGAGCATTGAAGGCCAATTCAAATCGATTCTTTATTTACAAAATATCTTCTGCAAGCAAATCGATTATGAAACTGGTCTATTGACTCAGATTTTCTAGAAGAAGGAAGTGACAAGGACTTAAGGATGATCAGATCAGTTTAACACGGATAAATCCAAATTAAACTAGGGGCTAATGTCGGGGATATACCCCGCGGTAAACCGGCGGAGAGTCTAGACAGATGGCTAAGACAGACGGTAAACCAGCTGGTGGTAAACCGGCGGAGAGTCAAGTAAGAGGTATAAGACAGACGGTAAACCGGCTGATGTTCAACCGGCAGACAATGTTAAACCGGCAGACAATGTTAAACCGGCAGACAATGTTAAACCGGCGGACAATGTTAAACTGGCAGACAATGTTAAACCGGCAGACGTTAAGAAGCCCAAGAAGGGAAGTCAAAATAGTTTAAGTTGAAGTCCGAGTTGGACTCCATATGTAACCCGCCCCTTCAAGATATATAAGGAGGGGCAGGGCTCCACAAAGGGGGAGAGAAAAGAAACAATCTCTAGGGTTAGACACAACTAGAGGAGAGCCGGTTTATGGCGACTCCCTCGTGATGATAATGAGATCTAGCCTCAAACAGCCTGTAGGGTTTTTACGGGATGATGTTCCCGGGGCCCGAAGCTGTCTAAACCCTTGTCTTGTGTTGTGTCTCTCGATTCCGCTCAACCCCTCTCAAGCTACCACATAGATGCGTTGGCCTCGCGACTAAGTCCTCACGCTAAGGACATCTGACGTGTTAATTCCATGACACCTTTCCCTATGTGAGCACAGCAAATCTAGTCCTGCTCAAACTCTACAGCCTTGTCCCTTCCTTTCCTTTTTGAACTAGTACTTTCACCCCTTCCTTTCCTTTTTGAACAACATCCTAGATTTATGCGATACAACTTCCCCCACTACTTTCCCCCATTCCTTTCCTCTTTGAACCACGTCCTAGATTAATGCTATACAACTTTCCCCCTTCGTTTCCTCTTTGAACCACGTCCTAGATTCATGCTATATACAATTTTTCCCACTCCTTTCCTCTTTGAACCACGTCCTAGATTCATGGTATACATGCAGCTAGAGCAATGCATGTGGAGTAAGTAAATTATACCTTAAGGTTCTTGGGGCGTGGTTCGGCGGGCGACGGGACGGCGACGAAGAAGGAGGGGTCGGAGGCCCTCCCGCGCTGCCGCTGGATGGAAAGTGAACAGCTGCGCCGGTAGTCCCTCACCAACGGCGACAGCGTTAAGCCTCCTTCCCTTCCCGGCGGACGGATCCTGCCGGCTCTTTGAGCAGCAGTGAGGGGAGAGAGAGGCCAATGAAGTCTTTTTTAGATCTGGAGAGGGCGAGAGAGTGTGAAGAGAGCAAGTACAAGCGCTGAGGCTCCAGCAAGAGAGGGCGAGAGAGTGTGAAGAGAGCAACTACAAGCGCTGAGGCTCCAGCGTGTATATATATACTGGAGAGAGAGTGTGAAGCGTGCAAACCCTAGAAAACATTTTGACCAGTCAAAGAATCCTCCTGGCACAAATTATGCTCAAGTGTAGTTATCGAACCCGAGACCTCAAGTTTGATGAGCGAATAGGCTAACCAGCTACACAACCCTCCTATTATGTTCAACGAGAGGGAAATAACCTTTTATACATTCTTGAATCCTTATTATCACATGCACACAAATTTTGGGCACTTGTTTCGACTTAAGTCAGTGTGCCACCGTATCTCGTATACTTACTACTCTCTCCATCTAGGTGTAATAAGTCACGTTAGAAGGTGCAGCGGGACCAAGGTACGTGTGTGTGTGTGTGTGTGTGTGTGTGTGTGTGTGTGTGTTTAACACCATGTGTGTGTTAGAGAGAGCGACATATCGACCTACTCCTATAGAGAGATGTTGTGTAGTGTACGATTTTAGCCGGGAGAGTCGGTGCATCCTCTCGTTTCCGGGCGTGTCCGGTAGGGACATGCGAACAGCTGCCACGCCCGCTCCTGACCAGCCTGGCCCACCCAAAGCCCCTCCATCGCCCGCGCGCGCTTCCCGCCCTAAACGGTCAGCACCACTCCAAAGAATCAGTGCCGCATTCATGCCCGGGTAGAGCTGACGCGACCTCTCACTGGCGCAAGAGTGATGGTTGCTTCGTCCGTCCAACTTACTGCTGGGTCTATGTGATTTGATGGCTCATTGGTCTTTATTACTGAGGTCGTAGGACTGCTGGATGTCCCACGCTTTCGGCGAAAGGAGGTATACTACTACTAGATTACAATTTTCTCCATTCTTACAGCAGAGGCGTGCAAGAGCAGTGAAAACACGCAGGCTAAGTGATCCGCATGTGGTTCATGGTCAAATCTCTACAAAGACTTATATTTAGGAACGGAGGAAGTACTAGTATAGTACGTACTGTAATTTACCAGCAAGATAAAATTTGTACAATGCTATGAAGCTTCCAGCTTCTGTTACATGTATCTTGCGTCCAAGGTTGCCCGTTGCAACATTTCATCAAATACAAAGGAGACTAACATGCATGCTATTGCATCTCGATGATTGACAGATCATAGAAAATATGTACTCCCTCCGTTCCAAAATAAGTTTCTCAACTTTGTGCAAACTTTGGTACAAAGTTGTACTACTACTAAAGTTGACACTTATTTTGGAACAGAGTCAGCTAAAGAAAAAAACGATCCATGCAGTCCCTAGCCCTTGAACCGTGAACCCTGACCAGGCTTCAATTTGCTGGCAACGTTCGAGCTTCCTAATAAATGAAGTTTGCAACCTTTTGACCATCCGATCATTTTGTGCAGTTTCACCAAAATCGAGATGAGCATCCCTGTGGCAAAGAAATTGAACAAGCGTGATTAGAATAAGATTACTGGGACTAGTTGATGAGACATAAACTCATCACAAATACAGTACGTAGAAGCCAGTAGAGGTATGTGCAGGGCAAAGAAGTAGAGAAATATCCACAGGGAGTGATGTGGGCAGCTGGAGCAGTGGTGCAAGCCGGTTGTAAAGGGAGTTGTACCTGAGGGACGTAGCTCAACCTTGAGGAGGGAGGCGGGAGGCGGCAACTGCCCACGTCGCGACAGTGAGCAAGGGACGAAGGCAACCTCACCGGCTTTGTGAGAGATAACGGCGGGGACCCCTGATCGGGACGTGCCGACAGTGGGTTTTCGTTGTCGGCGACGGCCACCACATCTACACTAAGCATCCACCCCTTCCCCAAGCAGACGTGATCCGCTGGGATGTTAGAGATGTGGCCACAGTCGTTTTGTGCGAGAGAGTGTGAAGAGAGCAACCCCAGCAAGCAACTGTGTAGGCTGGCCCGTCCTGATTATGTATATAGTGGAGCGGTTTCCTTTTCTCTCCATATGAACATATCATATTGCGTACGTGCCACTAAAGAAAAAAAAACTTTATTTATAAATGACGCGGCACCTACTACTCGTTCTCCTATAACCTTGCGCTTGGCATCTCCAAAATATTAACCTTGCGATTGGCTCTTCGCCTCTTCGGGAAGTCGAGCAATAATGGTAGTGCAGTATATATCGTTCTAGCTATATGAGACCGAATGAATTGCCGCACGTCCACCACGTGGGCAAGGGTCGAGGGGCGAGGGAGAGTGCTAAATACGGAGCAAAATGAGTGAATCTACACTCTAAAATACGTCTATATACATCAGTGTTTGAAGTATGTACTAGCAGTTCATATTGAAATCTACTAAAGGACATATATATTCCAAAAACTATGATAGTATAACCTCTATAACCAAGGTAGTAGGGACGAGGAGTAAATGGAGGGAGTAGTAAATTTTTCTCCTCGTCCTGCAAGCCACAGCGCATGGGCGAGGGAGCGGGCGTAAGGCGTAGTAAGCAAGCTTCACTTCATCCTTCGAGCCACCGTGCCCGTGGGCGAGGGAGACGGTGTACTAAGCAAGCTTCTCCTCGTTCTGCGAGTTGACGGGACACATCAAAAGTACTCCAGTGTATAGAGCCTTGCCTCTAAGGTAGGCCCCACATGGTTTGCCTCTTTTTTAATATAACACATCAAGTCGCAATTTGTTTGTTCACCCGTGGTAGACGATCCTCCCTCCACCAAGTGGACAACCAGTACACGTGCCAAATTACCACGTGGGATGCCTTTTTCATACAGAAATGAGCTCCACTGTGTACCCGCGCGGGTGTGGTTGGGAAAGAGACGGGAGTACGTGCGTTGTGCATGCACCTCTTCTCTTCGTGCACGTCCCCCACCTATGTGGGGTGTGT
>NC_041391.1:525280190-525283216 GCF_002162155.2 Triticum dicoccoides | reverse complement strand
AAGATATAGGGCGACTGGCCTACCGGAACGTTAGAGGGCACACGTCAAGTTTGTGTGTGGCAGGGAGACATGACTAGAGCGCTCGATGTATCGCTGTGTGTGGGGGGAGGGGGGTGGTGGGAGGGGTAGGCAGAGGCCTAACTATAGAGGTAGAACGACTCGTATATGTGTTGAGAAGGAGAGACCCAGCTATGTCTTGAGGGAGATCGGTCGACATCCATACATAACTGAAGGACGGGAAATATGATGGGACAGAGAGAGAGAGAGAGAGAGAGAGAGGAGGGAGAGAGGGAGCGAGAGGGAGGGAGAGGGGTAGAGTGCTGGATGGGTGATGGTGTTGCTTCTCGAAGATGGTGGGAGAGGCCTACAAGACAAACTGAGGGTGGAACTGCAATGTTATCAATAAGAGTGGGGATGTGTTTCTGTGTGTGCCTATGTGTGATAGATCTGTCAGGACGCATCCATGGATGATGGAGGGGAACCATGTGTTTGGTAAGCAAACCTAACTAGACCGGTAGATCAATTGTTGTTTGTCGGAGGAAGGGAGAGACACAACTAATGAGGTAGATCGATTGACGTGTGGGTAAAAACGAGTTATAAGGACCTAGCTAGCTATATGTATAGCGAGAGATCGGTCGGTGTACGTCCATTTGTTAGAGGCAAATAAGGCCCAGCGAGACGGATAGACAGAGAGAATGGAGCTAGGAGGTGGTGCGAGAGGCCCAACTACTAGCTAGATAGGGGAGGAGTGTGCGGTTGTGAGAGCGATGAAAAGAGGGGCGAGAGTTTACACGCGTGTCTGACCGTATGACAGACACGAGGCAAGGACACATAAAGGAGGAGATTGAAGGTGTGTTTGTATGTTGTAGGCAGGCATCGCTGGAGAGGTTTATCAATCGGTGTGTGTCGAAAAGGAGTTGTGGAGACTCTGGGAGAACGACCTAAAGAAAAAATGAATGTGCCAGGTGGATAGAATGCCGAGGGAGGGGGAGGGGGAGGGCGAGGAGGGCATGTGCATGCACGAGAGAAAGTTAGTGGTAGCTACAAAGGTTAGAGGATTGTGTGGGTGTAAGAGACTAACAAAGATCATAATTTGATATGAAAGCAGATTCATATATTTGAATAGGAGATCATAGTGTTTTAAACATTGCATGCATGAATATAGCGGTGATACACGTGATGTGCACATGTTATACCATAATGTGATAATGCATGGCGTTTGCAACTCACAGCTAAATGTCGAACAATCTAAACCATACTATACATCAAACAATCTCACATTTTATTTGAATTTGTGATAATGTGTGGCGTTCGCAGCTTACAACTAAATATCAAACAATCTAAACAATACTATATATCGAACATTCTCACATTTTATTTGAATTTGTGGTAGTGTGTGGTGTTTGCAACTCACATCTAAATACTTGTAGGCGTAGGGGGCGGGGCACCATACATAATGTGATAAACACATTATACATATGAGACATGGTTTAGATTATGAAGATCTAGCTAGAGCTAGAAATGTAATGTGATTTGAAATCAAAATAAAGTGGATTCAAAAAATCTAGTTCGAGTTCATATAGTACACGTAGTTCATATGTAACTCAAGACTAATCATGTGGTGTGCTATGAAGATAATACACAAACGATGGTTTAACTTGACAATAATGATGATTGTAGATCTTATTAAAATAGAGAAACGAATTCAAATGCTTTGACTTCACAACAATCATTACTATAGATATTCAAATAGAGAAACAAATTCAAATTTAGTTCATATTGAAGCGGTAGTATATACGTTTGGAATGCACTAAAATGTTCATTTGAGTAGTAGGTTGTATGCATTATACATGTAGCGAAATATTTTAATTGAACATAACATGAATTCAAAGTTTTGAATGACATTTGTAGGGCGCATTGATTTGGAACAATACACGTTAGGCTTGTCCGGAAATTTCAACCCGCGACTTGTTAGCCCGAAATATTTAAGATATATATTTGTCTCGTTGTGCTCCGACAACTCCCTCCATCTCAACCCGCGACTTGCTATTCCGAAATTACAACGCGCATGAAAACTCCCACCTCCTGTGAAATCCCAACACGCGAAATGCCCGTGGTACCCCTGAACCGAAAGAACCGCCTCAAATCGGTGGGGGTACTTTCGTAACTTACCCCACATTTCGGACAAGCGCGTCTCTAAGCCATGGTTCCCCACTGCCATCCCATCCACCCACCCATTCATACACCGAGGCCGTGAAAACCCGCGATGAAACCCCACACCCTGCTCCGTCCACCACCCAGCCGGAGCCTCTTCCCCGACGACGTCGTCCACAGCAACACCTCGACGCCCCTCATCCACCATACCGGATGAGGATCATTCGTTGATCTCATCGTCCCGCTGGTTCAGCCACCCCATCCTCCACCTCCAAGCAGCTGCCTCGATGTTCCCCTCGTCTTTCGCGCCACCACCATTCCCACACCGCTGTCTTCACCTGCACCACCAGAAGAGCATCATCACTGTTTCCTCGGATGAAGCTGCAGCCTAATCGGCGCCACCAACGAGGTTGTACACTAATCACCGCATTTTCTTCTTGATTCGATCTCACGGTGCTGCCGGAGCTTGGTCCCGAGCTGACACGGCGTGGCTCCATCTACGGCGGCGTCGCCGGCCACTTCCTCCACAGTGTCGCTCCCTCGGCGGCGACGTCCACATCAGTAGGACCTGCTGCTGCTTTAGCTCTCGCTCGCACTGTTGCTCTGCTCTTGCTCTCGTCCCCTGCCTGGTCTGCTCTTGCTCGTGCTGCTGCTCTCGCTCTTGCTCTTGCTTGCGATGCTGCTCCGATTTAGCTACACTTCAGTCGACTGAATCGACTTTTGAGTCAGTCGATTTTCAAGGGGTGGGGGGGCTCGCCGGGGTGAAGGAAGAACCAGCCGCAGCGGGGAGGGGGCTCACCGGAGAGGTACCCCACTATCTATCTTAGGGTTCAGGATGGGGGCGGTGGTCGCCGGCGGTGGCGGGGCATTGG
>NC_041391.1:525168324-525279830 GCF_002162155.2 Triticum dicoccoides | reverse complement strand
GGGGATCGCCGGAGAAAAAGCTCGGCACGGGGGGGCCTAGAGGGATGGCCGGGGCGGCGGCGAACCGGCGGTGGGGAGTGTTTTCGGGGTGGGCAGGGTGGCGCACCGCCGGTCGCGGGCAGCGAGGGGCTGCTATTTGGCTGGCTCAGGGGGGGGGGGGTTGAAGATGAACCGCAGGCCCTTGATTTCGTATCCAACGGCTGCAAAATCGACTGACCAGAGATGAAAAAGTCAGTCGACCGACGTGTAGCCTCACCTTGCTAGTGCGTTCAGTTTCGACAGCAAAATTCAGTTTTGATAGTTAAGTTCAGTTTCGACAGTTAAGTTCAGTTTCGATAGTTAAGTTCGGAGATGAGCGGCTGATGTATTTTACATCTAGCACTTTGTGGTTATGTATTTTACGTCATGTATTGGAGATTCTATTAGAATTCCACTCAGGTTAACGTTGTTCGTTGTCTCTCTTGTCCTGCTTCAGCCTCGGCGTCGTACAACTCATCGGAGCTGCTCCAACGACAAAACCCTCCATCACAGCGGAGCAGTACCTCAGGCTCCATCTCCAAACGCCTAGGATCTTCTTCCCCTCCTCCGACTGCCAAGTCAGCCGGAGCATCCTCACCGGCCAACCCAATCACGCTGAGATCGACATGGCTTCGCCAAAGAGGTTCTACACTTGTTGAATCTTTTTTTACTCTACATGTTATATATATTGTCCACTGAGCACACGGATTTGTTCCTTTAGTGTCTCCTTGAAATAAAAACATAGGAATTTTAATTTTCACTTGTCCTCCTTTTCAAATTCCTATTCATGAAGCACAAGACTAAGAGATAGTAGCATAATAGCATTATAACCGTACATTTTCTTGTGGTTTGACTTAATGTCACCATGCTTCTTTGCATCCTGTGATCTTCCAATTGTTGTGAATCAAACACCCAGATTGGCAGAAATCCTGTGTTTTTAAATTCTCTATTTTGCACGTGCATTCCCATCCTATTCCTGTCTATTTCCTATCCCTGCATTGTTGGAATCCTCCAATTCAAATGAGCCCTTACAGAATTACTTCTCTTACAGATAGTTGGCAAAGAAAACCTTGCGTGGTTGTCCCGCTCATTCTGCATCATCGTCCACCCCAGCTCAGTTGCTCCAATGACAGAAGGGTCTAGCACAGCAGGGATCCGGCCTCCAGACTGTCTTTCGCCGCCTCAGATCTTCTTCCCCGCTGCTGGCAGCCATGAAAACTGCACTACCATCATCAACCGAGCAGATGACCTCGAGGACTACACGGGTCCGCAAGAGAGGTCTCACTCTTTCGTGTCTACTTACGTTTTGCATCGCTTAATATTACATGCTACTTTATCGTCTTGTTCACCGATTAGACTCTGAGTCAGCTCCAAACTAATGGTCAAACTTGAGTTTTTAAATGGTTGTGGGGTACATATCGGGGCCGCTATCAATAGTATCTATCTACTATCTGGTTAATCTCCGGTGTCTACTATGAGTTTCATGTTGGGTGGGAAACAAACAGTAAAGAAGCCATTATCTGTATTTTTTAACTGAAGCCATTATCTGGCTGCTATTATTTGTTTTGGGTCTATCCACAGGTTGCTACCATCACTCTGGATTTCTGCATGCACTCCTTACATAATCTCACTATGTTTTATTCCTATGCATGACAGTTATTGTAAACAACGGAACTGAACATGTAGAGCAAAAGAGACGAGCCTTGCGTGGCAATAAAATTTCATGCAGACGTTGCTCCATGGTAGGCGCAAAGGCACCCCCCCTCCACGCATTTCGGATTGTGATCGAGAGGAAGATATCTGTTCTGAGGGGGATTCAGAAGGAGAAGACAACTCCTATTTACCCCTGAGGTCTTCGCTCTAACTTGGCATGCTGATGTTGGTTATATCATGCATATGGTGTCTTGCATTGCTTACTTTATACATCAAATATGTCATTTGCTTAGTTTAGACATCCTTTGTGCGAATGCCATCTGTTTAGTTTATTCATCGTTTATGTGAATTATGCAACGCCATCTTGTTTAGCCAGGCATCATATATGTGAATTTTGTAATGTCATCCTGCTTAGCCAGTCATCTTATATGTAAATTATATCATGCCATCCTTTTTTTGGTTACATATTACATTTGTCAAAAATGTTATTACATTCAACTGCTCTTCGTGTGCATCAACCATTTGACACGGTGATGGCAAATTCTGGAGTGAAAGCAAGGTCTTCAGAGCAGACTATGCTATCTGATGAAGCACATATCTCACTGGTTACGGATAGCTCCTTAGAGGAGGATTCAGAGACATATGACTAGTCCTATTACCCCCCCTCCCCGAGGTGTATTCTCTAACTTGGCAGGGTTATGTTGCTCATATCGTGCGTATGGTATCTCGCTTTGCTATGTCATTTGATTAGTTTAGACATGCTTTGTGTGAATGCCACCTATTTAGTGTCTAATTACCATATATGTGAATTATGCATTGCCATCTTCTTGCAAGACATTATATATGTGAATTATACAATGCTATATTGTTGCAAAGGCATTATATATGTGAATTATGCAATGCCATGCTGTTTAGCCAATTATCATGTATGTGAAATATATCATGCTATCATTTTTTTGTATTACGTGTTCCATTTCTCGACAATGTTTGTATATTCAACTACTCTTCCTGTGCATCAGCAATTTGAAGCGGTGATGGAAGTATCTGGAGTGAAAACAAGGTATTCAGAGCAGACAATGCTACCTGCTGAAGCAGACATCTTGCTGGTTACAGAGAGCTCCTCAGAGGACGATTCAGAGATTGATGACCAGTCCTATTTTCCCCCTGAGGTCTATGCTCAAACTTGGCAGGGTTATATTACCCATGTCATGCATGTTGTCTTGCATTGCTTAGTTTTTACATCATATATGGATTGCCATCTGCTTACTTGCTTACTATATAAATCATATATTTGAATTATATCATGCCATCATGTTTACATAGTACATACACATCATCTATCTGAATTATGGCATGGCAACCCATTTAATAAAGACATCATATAGTTATATCATCTCATCCTGTTTAGTGTTTACAGTCATCATATTTTGAATTATGGCATTCTAGCCGTGAATGTATGTGAATTATGGCATGCCAACCTATTTAATAAACACATTATATAGTTATGTCATGTCATCCTGTTTACATAGTCTCATATTTTGAACTATGTCTTTCCATCTTTTTTAGTTAGCCATCATAATGTGAAATTGTGTCATGCTATCCTGTTTAGTTAGCCATCATATATGTGAAATTCTGTCATGCTATCATGTTTGGTTAGACAACATAAATATGAATTATTTCATGCCCTCTTTTATTCCCCACTATCCATTGCACCTGTCTATCATACAATGTCTATACTTTCAATTACTTTTCTTGTTTATCAGCCATTTGAATTGAAGAGCGTGATGGCAGTATCTAAGGGAGTAACAACACGGTCTTCGGAAAAGATAGTGCTACCAGTTGATGCAGATAGAACAACGGTTGTACTTGCCCAAGGACCAGATCCACCGCACATAACCCAGACTCTCACAGATTGTACCCCTACCCAGTTGGACAGAGAACCAGCTACACCCCTTCTAACCCCAACCCCGGCAGATAGTAACCCAGTTCCAGTTGACACAGCACCGTCTCCACCACAGAGCACCCAAACACGAGTAGTTAGTAAGGGAACTGCAGTGCCCAAAGCACGAGGACCACCACTCTGAATCCCAACTCAATGCTTAAAGGAGAAGAAGATTTGTTCTCAGGTTAGGTTCTGTAGCTATGGTTCATACTCCTTTACTCTTGCATGAGTGTATTTACTCATACCAACTATTTCAAATTTGAAGGATGGAATTAAAACTCCAATGGTGCAACAGGTATGTTTTAAACCTGTTTCTTTAACTGGTTTGCTCTTGTAACCTGCTCTATGTTGATTTTAGTTTCAATTGAATAAATAGTTATGTTCTCATGTCATGCACATTACAAGTGTTGTAATTGCTCTACAGTTACCCACACTTATATTCTGTCTATTCTGCTTTGTCTTGAACAAATATTATTTGAACTGTGTCTATATCTTGATTTGGCAATAAAAACTAGAATGATATAGACCATAAAGTGACCATGTTCCATAGATATATGTTTGTTTCATGCTGTTATCCTGTCCACTTTACTACTGAACTCATTTACCAAAATGAGTTTCATATACAACATGGTAAACATGTGATGTGTCTGCTTGTTTCTCTTATAGAATGCGGACAAAATATTGGAGAACAGTACCGCGTTATCCAATTGTAAAGGAAGTAATGCAGATAAGGTTCAAGATAGTGAGACATCCCTGTTGGTCTCCAAGAAAGCTGATAAAAACTATCTTGACGACGGTGAGGGAACCCAAAAGTCCTGTCTTGATGTAGTGTTCGAGTTACTGGCCACTACTGCTGGCACAAGCTCTTCGAACTCGCTACCTGAATCAGTTCGTCTTCTTGAGTCTCAACTTCAAGTTGAAAGACATCGATCAGATGTGCTGCGACAGGAAGCTGAAGGACTGAGGAAGTCCCTGCGTAATTCAGATGCATATTTTCTGGTGCAACAGCAAGCGCTGGGGGATTTAAGCGCCAAACAAGAGAAAGTTAATAAGCTTGCTAAGCATCTTGCCAGCATTATGGGTACCCAGGATATTGTTTCTTGAGATCTTATGAAGTGGTTTCAGTTCTGGATTTGTTTTGCTGCGGCATTTATTTGCGCTGGTCGCCAACTTTGACAACCAGTGTATATGATATGCTGCTTTGTTCCCTATATTTGCACTGGTGGCGAACTTTGATGCCTAGTGGATGTAATATGTGTAATAGCCGTGATAGCCTAACGTTAGTTGCTTGCTTATTTATTTCCTTGTTGTCTTGTTTATTTGTTTGCTTGTAGTCATTGCAGTTCTTTTTCCGCGGTTAGCTAGTGGCTGCAATAACCTATTTTTTAAAACTAGGCCACAATAACCATTGGCTAATATTTACTGTAGTGACACTGGGCCTCCTACTAGTCGCAGAAACAGTGGGCCTTCTACGGGCCGTAAAAACAATGGGCCTTCTATGGGCCATAGAAACAATGGGCCTTCTGCGGGCTGTATTATCAATGGGCCTTATATGGGCCGTATAATCGATTGGCCAAACAGACCGCATTATGGCCGTAAACGGGCTAGAGTTGGAATCGTCCGTTCATGGGCCGACCATAACGGGCCATCGTTAATAGGCCGTATTTGATGACGCTATGAAATCGGCCCAACGTATTAACGGACCACAAACGGGCCAACTGTAACCACAGGCTGAATTTGGCCCACAAGCAGAAAATGACAGTAACGGGTCGTAAGTAAATGAATGTTGGAAATGAGCCCAAGAATAAATGGGCTCTGAGAAGGCCGAAAGATAACATGGGCTGGAAACGGCCCAACGAAATAACGGGCCGTTAATGGGTATAAAGTGATACGCTGTTCATTACGGGCCAGTTTCACCACGGGCCGTTAATGGGTGTAAAGTGATGCACTGTTCATTACGGTCTAGTTTCACCATGGGCCGTTAGTAGGCCAAGAGTTACATAGGGCCTAATATGGGCCGAAAGACGTCATGGGCCATACATGGGCCAGAAGTGAAAACAGGCTAGAATCATATTGGATGGCCCAGATGACGCTACTGGGCCTAATTCGGATAGGGCATAACGGGCCTTGTGTTAGCTGGCTGTAAATGGGCTATATTCGAACAGGCCGTTAACAGGCTTTCCATGGGCCGGCCCGCCAGCTTTTGACCAAGTCAAACGGGCCGGCCTTTTCATAGGAATGGGCCTCTGTTGGGCTGTGCCACGTGTCGACGTATCATAGGCGCCTATCTGACCCACTTACGAGCTGACACGTGTTTCGTCCGGCTAATAAGAATTTTACACGTGGAAATTTCCCATTGGTCGGGGCTGTTAACGGGTTATCGGATCCAAAACCCGACCCGATAGCTTAACGGCGTTCCGTTACGGTGGATGCCATGTGTCGGTCACCCTTGACGAAAGCACTTCTGTGACGCGCGATTTATCGTCATGGAAGTGGACACTTCCGTGAGGATAATTTTGGTAGTGTCATGGAACACTTCTACGACAGCACAGGTATGACTATCTTGATTCTGTCATAAATTTGTCCTGGATGTACATGCATGATAAAAAAAGCGACCTACTGTGACAAACACGTATCATCACGGAAGTGTTTTTTTGTAGTGTATCCTCAAGCTCTTCTTGAATATTCTCCAGTAAACTCTAATCTCAGTCACTTTGACATCCAAGTCATGAAGCTTTGTCTCGAAAATCCTTTCAAGACTCTCTTGATTCTGAGTCAGGTTGGCCAAACCTTTCTCAATCCTGAAATTAGCTTGAATGAGATAGCCAAGTTGGTCTTGTTTGGACTTGAGAAATGCTTGGGATGCCTCTTCAACACTTGGCATCTTGGCTGCCTTCTCTGTTTTTGCTTTTTTCTCTCTTCTCCTGAACCTCTACTGATGTAGGATCTGCAGCATCCATGACAACTGTGTTGTCCTCAAAATCATGCCTCGTACTCTTTGTCCAACAGATGTATGCCTTTTCCCATCTTGGAGTTGATGAGCATCTTAATGTGTGGAGCATAACCACATGATCTCTTTTGGCCTGCTGCAGTTCTCTTGATGGTTTCAACTATCAAGCTCATCACCTTGAATTTCTGTGGCACATCAAACAATTGAAGCAAGTTGATGGAGTGGCCTTTGATCATCCTGTGATCTCTTGATTTGGGCAACAAGGTGTGCCTCAAGATGGTGTTTATGGTGGCCAGTCCAGACAACAGATAGTACACTGAGCCTAGCTTGTGTGTTTCCAAGGCCTTGTCAGGTATCTCCTTGTACATGTTGGCCATGGAGTTGTGATCTTTCCTGCTCTTTGCATAGACATCAATGTCATCCTCAGCTTCTTCTGGAGCATTGATGAGCTTTGACCACTTAGCAACAGTAGACTGGTACCTTGTACCCTTAGACATCCAAACAATTTTTCTACCCGGGTAGAAGTGAGTTTTTGAATAGAACTGCATGATAAGCTCATCATTCCACTTGGTCAATTTTTGACACACAAATGTCAACTCCATTGAGTCTGAAGCTCTCATGTACTCCAAGGAAGTGGTCTTCATTTTCATCAATGTATTCCCAGTCTACCCACTTCATGTCATACACAATGGGCTTCTTATCCAACAGAATTATCTCATAGAAGTCCTGCTGTTCCTTGGTGTGAAATCTGTAGTCCACAATAGTTCTTCTCCTTGCAGCATAGGGGTATGATTGTCACCACAATCTGAGACCTGCATCCTTTCTCTCCTTCATGTTTTCAGCCACTGGATAATTATCATCATGATCAGGGATCCTTGGCTTCAACTTTCTGAGCACTTGGGCTTCATCTTCTTCTTCCACTTCAGGCACTAGGGCCTTGTTTTTCTCAGCAGCAGGAATATTTCTAGTGCTTCTCTTTGGTGAAGAATTGGGGGCTTGAGCAGTAGCTTTGGGGGCAGTCTTAGGCTTTGATGAAGCAGCCCCAGACTTGATGGCATCCCCCATCAACTTCTGAGATTTTGGTGCTGGTGCAGCATCCTCTTCTTCATCTTCTTCCTCATCTGAAGAGTGCTTCTCAAATTCATCCATGGGATCAACTCGCTTGCACCATCTCCCTCTCTTCCTTTCCTTCTTTTCTTTTCCAGCTCCACTTGCTGGTTGAGCTTGCTCTTGAGTTGATGCTCTAGCTTTAGACATGGGCACTCTCTTGGCAGGAGCTTTCTTGTGCAAACCAGGCTTGGTTGAAGCTGTTGTTCTAAATTCTTTCTTGACAACTTTCTTCTTGGAGCTGACCTCCTCCTCAACAGCAACATAATCTTCATCCTCAGAATCTGAGTTTCTCTTTCTCCTTGTCCTGGTTGCTGCTTTGGGCAAGTTGCTTGGGGTGCTTCTGCTACCCTCATCATAGCTGCCAGAGGGACTAGTGCCCTCACTCAGATTGACCTGTTACTTAGACTTGTTCTGACTGTCACTCTGATCTGACATAGCTGACACTGCAAACTGAAAGCTGACCTTGTGAATAGATGTAGTTGAGATAGAGTGGATGAGCATCACAAAGTGCAGAGATTTTGCAAAACAATTGAGTCAAAAACTTAGTTTTAGTTTTCTATAGAAAGCATTTTGGATCTACCGATTTGTTAAACTCGATGACACCGAAGCAATGTTAGAGTCTAAACTGCTGGAATCGGTCAGACCGAGACACAATTTGGTGACTCCGAGATTGCTAGGGTTTCACTAAGAGTCGAACTCGGTCACACCAATTTGTAAGTTTCGGCCAGACCGAAAATTACAAGTGCAATGGCCTATAGGCTATATTGGTGAGACTGGTTTCTACAACTCGGTCGGTCCGAGATGAGTTCGGTGGAAACCTAACCCTAAATTTTTGAATCAAAGCTAATCTAAAGGAAGTTTTAGCTGGATAGAGTAATCTCATACATGGTAAGAATCATGGCATTGACCTAAGTGTAGGAATCAGAGGTTAAGATTGCACATAGGGGTCGAGTTCATACCCTTGCTCGGGTGTGAACTCGCAACGGCGACAACGGCAGTGAAGATTCCCGTTGACAGCGGCGGAGACCAGCGGCAGGAGGTTGCTCGCGATGAGGAGACGATCTGGAGACTCGAGTCGGTAGAGCAGGATACGCGCGGGCGAAGGGTTGATACGTCCATTTTGCATCATGCTTTTATATCGATATTTATTGCATTGTGGGATGTTATTATACATTATGTCACAATACTTATGGCTATTCTCTCTTATTTTACAATGTTTACATAAGGAGGGAGAATCTCAGCAGCTGGAATTCTGGGCCAGAAAAGGAGCAAATATTATAGACCTATTCTGCACAACTCCAAAAGTCCTGAAACTCCACAGAAGTCATTTTTGGAAAATATAAAAATATCCAGCGGAAGAAGTTCACCAGAGGGGGGCCCACCTATCCATGAGGGTGGGGGCGTGCCCTACCCCCCAGGGCACACCCCCCTACATCGTGGGCCCCCTGTTGGCTCTCCAATGCCCATCTTATGCTATATGAGGTCTTTCGTCGAGGAAAAAATCATAAGTAACCTTTCGGGACGAGACTCCGCCGCCACGAGGCGGAACCTTGGCGGAACCAATCTAGGGCTCCGGCAGAGCTGTTCTGCCGGGGATACTTCCCTCCGGGAGGGGGAAATCATCGCCATCATCATCACCAACGCTCCTCTCATCGGGAGAGGGAAATCTCCATCAACATCTTCACCAGCACCATCTTATCTCAAAACCCTAGTTCATATCTTGTATCCAATTCTTGTCTCCAAGTCCGGGATTGGTACTAGTAGGTTGCTAGTAGTGTTGATTACTCCTTGTAGTTGATGCTAGTTGGTTTACTTGGTGGAAGATCATATGTTCAGATCCTATATGCATATTATTACCCCTCTGATTATGAACATGAATATGCTTTGTGAGTAGTTACGTTTGTTCCTGAGGACACGGGAGAAGTCTTGCTATTAGTAGTCATGTGAATTTGGTATTCGTTCGATATTTTGATGAGATGTATCTTGTCTAGCCTCTAGTGGTGTTATGTGAACGTCGACTACATAACACTTCACCATTATTTGGGCCTAGAGGAAGGCATTGGGAAGTAATAAGTAGATGATGGGTTGCTAGAGTGACAGAATCTTAAACCCTAGTTTATGCGTTGCTTCGTAAGGGCATCTCCAGCCGCGCCTCCAAGAAGGCCCCCAGGCGTTTTTTCGTCCGCCGGCGCCAAAAAATTGGCCCAGTCACGCCCCCAAGAGCCCAGTTTTCGCCGGCTCGGGCCGAAATCAGCGCCGGCGGACTCAACCCGAACCCGGCGCGCTGGGGGTTGCTCGGGGGCGCCGGGCGAATCGTTTTTGGCGCGAAGAGCTGCGGGCCCGCCGCGTCAGCGACTCTACTCTCTTCTCGCCCCTTCGTCGTCCTCATCGCCTCGTTTCCCGCGACGAATCAATGCCAAAGCTGCCGCGCGCTGCCACGCCGGTCAGCCTCCATTGATGCCTCACGGGCGGCGCAGTGAAGGCTGGGCGACGCGTCCCTCAGCCGCCACGCAATCACGCCACGTGTAACGCGCCGGCCAAGCCCACCACGTGGTGTCTCCGCCCATAAAAGCGGACTGCAAGCGCACCGGAGAGACTCACCCTGATCATCCACCGACGACGCGCTCACTTCTCCCCCTTTCCTCCTCTCGCCGTCACCAGTTGAGAAAGCATGGCCGAGCGTTTCCCAAGCGACAGCGCGGCGGTGAATGGATTCGGGCGCGGTCATCTGCACGAGGATGAGGCTCGCCTCCTTTTCGAGGCCTAGTACCCGGTCCCGCCGGACATGCGGGTGCCCGGGGCATGGAGGATCAGCGCCGGCGGCGTGCTGGTGCCCCCGATACCCACCGGCGTGGCGCGGCATGCAGAGATCGCACGCATCCGCTCGTCCCTGTCGCGTGCGGCGAGGGAGGGGCCACGGTACGTCCCCGACAGCCCACTCTGGGAGCCCTACTTCCATCGTCGTCGCCCCGAGCAGCTCGAGGCCACCAACGGCGTCGTGCCATCCAGCAGGCTCAACTCCGAGGGTCGGCGCCGGTGGTGGGGCGTGCCCGGCCGCATGTTGGAGGCCGTCCTCGAGTACATCGAGGGCGGCAACACACCGCGCCTCGAGTACCCTGCTCCCCCGTCCTTCTCACGCCATCGGGGAAGCTCCTGGACGCTGAGGCGCATGGAGACAGGGGGTCCTCCTCCTCGTCCGGCGGCTCTCCCTACCTCCACCTCCGCCCCGTCAAGCCAGAGCCCCAGGACACGCCTGTCAGCGCGCGTACCCGCAACTCCGGCGCCCTTGTCGAGCCCAAGGTGGAGTCCAGCCTCCCCCCGGAGTACGAGGAGATAGCCCGGCGCGGCTTCTCCGACGAGGACGCCATGCGGTGGTCGCGCGATGACTACGTGCGCGAGGAGATGGTCCGGCAGCACCGGGCCCTGGAGGAGATCGCCGCCCGCAAACGTGGGCGCGAGGACGAGGACGGTGTCGTCGTCCTCGATAGCAACGACGACGATGTCCCCGGACCGTCCAACCCGCCGCGCCAACCGGGGGAGGGATGCAGCAGGGACGGCGGAGGCATAGGCGGGGGAGACAACGACGACGACGGCGGTGACTACACGCGGTTCTACAGCCTCCTCGGCATGTAGAACCGCGTGGGCGGGCGGCGAGGCAGGCGGCGAGGGAGACGGCGGGGGTAGCCCGCGGTAGTTTTTTTCATTTTTTTTGTAAAATATGTTTAAATTTGAACAAACTCGCCCGTGTTTGCGTTGCGTTTGCGCCGAGTTTGAACATTTTAAAAACCCGTGGGGGGCCGCAACTGGGGGGGCATCACGCCCCCAGTGCGCGGTTTAGCGCCGGTGCGCCCCCAGGGGGCGATTTTTTGCCCCTCCTGGGGGGCCAACGGCTGGAGATGCCCTAAGGGGCTGATTTGGATCCACATGTTTCATGCTATGGTTAGGTTTACCTTAATACTTTTGTTGTAGTTGCGGACGCTTGTAATAGAGGTTAATCATAAGTGGCATGCTTGTTCAAGTAAAAACAACACACAAGCACCGGTCCACCCACATATCAAATTATCAAAGTACTGAACACGAATCATATGAACGTGATGAAAACTAGCTTGACGATATTCCCATGTGTCCTCGGGAGCGCTTTTCCTTACATAAGAGTTTTCCAGGCTTGTCCTTTGCTACAAAAAGGATTGGGCCACCTTGCTACACTTTATTTACTTTTGTTACTTGTTGCTTGTTACAAATTATCTTCTCACAAAACTATGTGTTACCACTTATTTCAGTATTTGCAGAGAATACCTTGCTGAAAACCGCTTATCATTTCCTTCTGCTCCTTGTTGGGTTTGACACTCTTACTTATCGAAAGGACTACGATAGATCCCCTATACTTGTGGGTCATCAAGAATCTTTTCTGGCGCCGTTGCCGGGGAGTGAAGCGCCTTTGGTAGGTGGAATTTGGTAAGGAAAAATTTATATAGTGTGCTGAAATTTACTGTCACTTGTTACTATGGAAAGTAATCCTCTGAGGGGCTTGTTCGGGGTATCTTCACCCCGACCAGTAGAGCAAAGAGTTTCTCCTCAACCTACTGAACCTACTGAAAATGAAAATATTCCTTTTGAAGTTCCTTCGGGTATGATGGAAAAACTGCTAGCTAACGCTTTTACAGGAGATGGAACCAAGCATCCTGATGAGCACCTAATATATGTGGATGAGGTTTGTGGATTATTTAAGCTTGCAGGTATACCCGACGATGTTGTTAAGAAGAAGGTCTTCCCTTTATCTTTGAAGGGAGATGCATTGACATGGTATAGGCTATGTGATGATACGAGATCATGGAACTACAGACGATTGAAATTGGAATTTCATCAAAAATATTATCCTATGCATCTTGTTCATCGTGATCGCAATTATATATATAATTTTTTGCCTCGCGAAGGAGAAAGCATCGCTCAAGCTTGGGGGAGGCTTAAATCAATGTTATATTCATTCATGAGCTCCCAAGAGAAACAATTATTCAAAATCTTTATGCTCGGCTTTCTGAAAACAATCGCACCATGCTCGATACTTCTTGTGTTGGCTCTTTTATGATGAAGACTATTGAATTTAAATGGGATTTATTGGATAGAATTAAACGCAACTCTGAATATTGGGATCTCGACGAAGGTAAGGAGTCAGGTATGACACCTAAGTTTGATTGTGTTAAATCTTTTATGGATACCGATATTTTCCGTAAGTTTAGCACTAAATATGGACTTCACTCTGAGATAGTAGCTTCTTTTTGTGAATCTTTTGCTACTTATGTTGATCTCCCCAAGGAGAAGTGGTTTAAATATCATCCTCCCATAGAATTAAAAGTAGATGCACCTATTAAAGTTGAAGAAAAGACTGTCACTTATAATGATCCTATTGTTCCTACTTCTTATGTTGAGAAACCACCTTTCCCTGTTAGAATAAAGCTCATGCTAAAGCTTCAACTGTGGTTCGTAAAAGCAATATTAGAACTTATACACCTCCAGAGCAAGTTAAAGTTGAACCTAATATTGCTATTGTTAAAGATCTCTTGTGTGATAATATTGATGGGCATGTTAAACAATTCTGTGGTGAAACTGCTAGAATTGCTAAACCTGGCGCTAAAGATAAACATAGACCTGTGGTAGGCGTGCCTCTTATTTCTGTTAAAATAGGAGATCATTTTTATCATGGCTTATGTGATATGGGTGCTAGTGCTAGTGTTATACCTTATGACTTATATAAAGAAGTCATGCATGATATTGCACCCGCTGAGATAGAAGGTATTGATGTTACAATTAAACTTCCCAATAGAGATACTATATCAGCAGTTGGAATTGTTAGAGATGTTGAAGTCTTGTGTGGGAAAACTAAATATCCTACTGATTTTCTTGTTCTTAGTTCCCCACAAGATAGCTTTTGTCCCATTATATTTGGTAGACCCTTCTTGAATACTGTTAATGCTAAGATAGACTGCGAAAAGAATGTTGTTACTATTGGCTTGGATGATATGATTCGTGAGTTTAATTTCTCTAAATTTAGTAAACAACATCGTGAAGAAGAATTGCCTAGTAAGGATGAAATTATTGGTCTTGCTTCTATTGCCGTACCTCCTAGTGATCCTCTAGAACATTATTTGCTAGACCATGAAAATGATATGTTTATGAATGAAAGAAAGGAAATAAATGAAATATTCTTTAAACAGGAACCTATTCTGAAACACAATTTGCCTGTTGAAATCTTAGGGGATCCTCCTCCACCCAAGGGGGATCCCGTGTTTGAGTTTAAACCATTGCCTGATAATCTTAAATATGCTTATCTTGATGAAAAGAAGATATATCCTGTTATTATTAGTGCTAACTTTTCAGAGCATGAAGAAGAAAGATTATTGAAAACTCTGAAGAAGCACCGTGCTGCTATTGGATATACTCTTGATGATCTTAAGGGCATTAGTCCCACTCTATGTCAACATAAAATAAATTTGGAAGAAGATGCCAAACCAGTTCGTGATCCTCAACGACGTCTGAATCCTAAAATGAAAGAAGTGGTAAGAAAAGAAATACTAAAGCTTCTGGAGGCAGGTATAATTTATCCTGTTGCTGATAGTCAGTGGGTAAGTCTTGTTCATTGTGTACCTAAGAAGGGAGGTATTACTGTTGTTCCTAATGATAAAGATGAATTGATTCCACAAAGAATTATTACAGGTTATAGGATGGTAATTGATTTCCGTAAATTAAATAAGGCTACTAAAAAGGATCATTACCCCTTACCTTTTATCGATCAAATGCTAGAAAGATTATGCAAACATACACACTATTGCTTTCTAGATGGTTACTCTGGATTCTCTCAAATACCTGTGTCGGCTAAAGATCAATCAAAGACTACTTTTACATGCCCTTTTGGTACGTTTGCTTATAGACGTATGCCTTTTGGTTTATGCAATGCACCTGCTACCTTTCAAAGATGCATGATGGCTATATTCTCTGACTTTTGTGAAAAGATTTGTGAGGTTTTCATGGACGACTTTTCCGTCTATTGATCCTCTTTGGATGATTGCTTGAGCAATCTTGATCGAGTTCTGTAGAGATGTGAAGAAACTAATCTTGTCTTGAATTGGGAAAAGTGCCACTTTGTGGTTAATGAAGGTATTGTCTTGGGGCATAAAGTTTCTGAAAGAGGTATTGAAGTTTATAAAGCCAAGGTTGATGCTATTGAAAAGATGCCATGTCCCAAGGACAACAACGGTATAAGAAGTTTCCTTGGTCACGCCGGATTTTATAGGAGGTTCATTAAGGACTTCTTAAAAATTTCTCGTCCTCTACTAATTTATTACAAAAAGATATACCATTTGTCTTTGATGATGATTGTGTAGAAGCATTTGAAATACTTAAGAAAGCATTGATCTCTGCACCTATTGTTCAGCCACCTGATTAGAATTTACCCTTTGAAATTATGTGTGATGCTAGTGATTATGTTGTAGGTGCTGTTCTAGGGCAAAGAGTTGATAAGAAATTAAATGTTATCCATTATGTTAGTAAAACTCTAGACAATGCTCAAAGAAATTATGCTACTACTGAAAGGGAATTCTTAGCAGTTGTATTTGCTTGTGATAAGTTCGGACCTTATATCATTGATTCTAAAGTAACTATTCACACGGATCATGCTGCTATTAAATATCTTATGGAAAAGAAAGATGCTAAACCAAGACTTATTAGATGGGTTCTCTTGCTACAAGAATTTGATTTGCATATTGTTGATAGAAATTGAGCAGAGAACCCCGTTGCAGACAACTTGTCTAGGTTAGAAAATGTTCTTGATGACACACTACCTATTGATGATAGCTTTCCTAATGAGCAATTAAATGTTAGAAGTACTTCTCATAGTACTCCATGGTATGCTGATTATGCTAATTATATTGTTGCTAAATTTATACCACCTAGTTTCTCATACCTGCAAAACCAAAACTGTGAGTATGAATATAGATTCAAAAGGATGAGTTTGGCTGCAGATTTGAGGATCCCGGAGACTCGATCATCCTTCTATGATGGTGAGCCTATGCCTTGGAAGATGGACGCCAAGCCCGCATCATCGACAACACCTCCACCTTCTTCACCACAAAGGAGACATAATCACATGGGTACGGGCACTCCCCTTGGCAACTGCCAAGCTTGGGGGAGGTGCCCCGGTATTGTATCACCATCACAACTCCTATCTTTACCATTTTTCTTAGTTTGATCTTATTAGTAGTATCTTGATCTAGTAGAATAAAGTTTATGGCATGATCTAGTTTTGAGTTTTGCTTTATGATCTCTCTATGTAATCGAGTCCGTGAGCTATATATAATAAAGATTAGTGTTGAGTCAAGGGCTTGATTATTTTGCCATGATCTTGAGTGAATAAAAGAAAAGAGAAAAGAATAAAAGAAAAAAAAGAGTTCATATTGATCTTATTGAGAGTAATGACTTCACATAGAAAGAGTATGATGATTGAAAGTTGTTGGGAGTTGGCAACATAGCTTTGGTCATCGTTGCAATTAATAGGAAGTAATAAGGAAAGAGAGGTTTCACATATAAATATACTATTATTGACATCTTTTATGATTGGGAGCACTCATTAAGATATGACATGCTAAAGAGTTGACGTTGGACAAGGAAGATAATGTATTGGTTATGTTTTCTTATGTCTGAGATAAAGTATGTTGTCATGGATCCTCCAACATGTTGAGCTTGCCTTTCCCCCTCATGCTAGCCAAATTCTCAGCACCAAGTAGAGATACTACTTGTGCTTCCAAAAACCCTTAAACCAGTTTTGCCATAAGAGTCCACCATATCTACCTATGGATTGAGTAAGATCCTTCAAGTAAGTTGTCATCGGTGCAAAGCAATAAAAATTGCTCTAAATATGTATGATTGATTGGTGTGGGAGAAATAAGCTTTATACAATCTTGTGGTGTGGAAGTAATGAAAGCGACGGATTGCATAATAAAGGTTCATATCACAAGTGGCAATATAAAGTGACGTTCTTTCGCATTAAGATTTTGTGCATCCAACCATAAAAGCGCATCTCTGCTTCCCTCTGCGAAGGGCCTATCTTTTATTATTATCTTGTACCTTATGCAAGAGTCATGGTGATCTTCACCTTTCCTTTTTCATTTTATCCTTTGGCAAGCACAATATGTTGGAAATATTCTGATATATAATTATATCTAATTGGATGTAGGGGAGCATGAGTTATTATTGTTGACATTACCCTTGAGGTAAAAGGTTGTGGGGCGAAACTATAAGCCCCTATCCTTCTCTGTATCCAATTAAAACTCCATAACCACAACTATTGCGTGAGTGTTAGCAATTATGAAGGACTAGATGATAGTTGAGTATGTAGACTTGCTATTTAGCTCTGACATAGACTCTTTCCGATGTTATGATAAATTGCAATTGCTTCAGTGACTGAGATTATAGTTTGTTAGTTCTCAATAAAGTTTATGATTCGTACTCTGCATTGTGAATGGATTATTACTTGAGCATAAGAAATCATATGACAATATCTATATATGTTGTTGTTATGAGAATAATCATGGTGCCTTCATGTCCGTATTTTATTTTTATCGACACCTCTGCCTCTAAACATGGCGACATATTTATCGTTATCGGCTTTCGCTTGAGGACAAGCGAGGTCTAAGCTTGGGGGAGTTGATACGTCCACTTTGCATCATGCTTTTATATCGATATTTATTGCATTATGGGCTGTTATTATACATTATGTCACAATACTTATGGCTATTCTCTCTTATTTTACAAGGTTTACATAAGGAGGGAGAATGCCGGCAGCTGGAATTCTGGGCCAGAAAAGGAGCAAATATTAGAGACCTATTCTGCACAACTCCAAAAGTCCTTAAACTCCACGGAAGTCATTTTTGGAAAATATAAAAATATCCAGCGGAAGAAGTTCACCAGAGGGGGGCCCACCTGTCCACGAGGGTGGGGGGCGCGCCCTACCCCCCAGGGCACGCCCCCCTACCTCGTGGGCCCCCTGTTGGCTCTTCGATGCCCATCTTCTGCTATATGAGGTCTTTCGTCGAGGAAAAAATCATAAGCAACCTTTCGGGACGAGACTCCCCCGCCACGAGGCGGAACCTTGGTGGAACCAATCTAGGGCTCCGGCAGAGCTCTTCTGCCGGGGATACTTCCCTCCGGGAGGGGGAAATCATCGCCATCGTCATCACCAATGCTCCTCTCATCGGGAGAGGGCAATCTCCATCAACATCTTCACCAGCACCATCTTATCTCAAAACCCTAGTTCATCTCTTGTATCCAATTCTTGTCTCCAAGTCCGGGATTGGTACTAGTAGGTTGCTAGAAGTGTTGATTACTCCTTGTAGTTGATGCTAGTTGGTTTACTTGGTGGAAGATCATATGTTCAGATCCTATATTCATATTATTACCCCTCTGATTATGAACATGAATATGCTTTGTGAGTAGTTACGTTTGTTCCTGAGGACACGGGAGAAGTCTTGCTATTAGTAGTCATGTGAATTTGGTATTCGTTTGATATTTTGATGAGATGTATGTTGTCTAGCCTCTAGTGGTGTTATGTGAACGTCGACTACATAACACTTCACCATTATTTGGGCCTATAGGAAGGCATTGGGAAGTAATAAGTAGATGATGGGTTGCTAGAGTGACAGAAGCTTAAACCCTAGTTTATGCGTTGCTTCGTAAGGGGCTGATTTGGATCCACATGCTTCATGGTATGGTTAGGTTTACCTTAATACTTTTGTTGTAGTTGCGGATGCTTGCAATAGAGGTTAATCATAAGTGGGATGCTTGTTCAAGTAAGAACATCACCCAAGCACCGGTCCACCCACATATCAAATTATCAAAGTACCGAACGCGAATCACATGAACGTGATGAAAACTAGCTTGACGATATTCCCATGTGTCCTCGGGAGCGCTTTTCCTTATATAAGAGTTTGTCCAGGCTTGTCCTTTGCTACAAAAAGGATTGGGCCACCTTTCTGCACTTTATTTACTTTTGTTACTTGTTGCTCGTTACAAATTATCTTCTCACAAAACTATCTGTTACCACTTATTTTAGTACTTGCAGAGAATACCTTGCTGAAAACCGCTTATCATTTCCTTTCGCTCCTCGTTGGGTTTGACACTCTTACTTATCGAAAGGACTGCGATAGATCCCCTATACTTGTGGGTCATTAAGGGTTTTGGAGGAATTTCCAAAATTTGACCCGTGGGTATATATATATCATGACCCAGTCGGTGTGACTGAGTGGAACAACTCGTTGGTACCGAGATGTAGAATCGCAAGCGGTTACTGCAATTCGATGTGACCAAACTGTTCAAATCGGTTGCACTGAGATTGAAAACCTAGATCAACTCAATGAACTCACTATGACCGAAATACACAGAGAGGTTTTGGAAGTTTAAGTCTATGACGAATCAGTGGCTCCGAGTGATCCCCACCCAGAGGGTTCAAATCTGACTTGATCAAACTTTATGATGTATATGAGTATATTGACTGAGGAGTCAAATGAGAACATTTGATCGTAGGTCATACTCATCGTTTAAGCACAAGTGGGGTTACCACTTTTACATAAAGCATTGTTGTGTTCACACCATTAGAGTTGCTCTAGCTCAATTCTTAGAGTAAAGCTCCCCTAGATGTGATATCCACCCTAAGAGGGATGAACTAACCTTGGGTTTTGTCGATGATGACTTCATGTAGATGTTGAAGATGTGGATGCTCAATATTGATGTAGATCATTTGGAGCAATCCATTGGAGTGAGTTGCACTTTCAATACCTACATGGGTTAGTCCCACAAGGAACAAACAAAGATATCCATAGACATAGAGTGAAGTACACACAAGATGATGTCCATGAAAGCATTAGGTTACCTTGTCCCTTGTCTTACCAACAAGAGGGTTTGTGACTCCTTGAACTAGTGCAATATGTGGAAGTTGTTTGCACTTGTCCTTGCCAAAATGAATATGAGTGAAGTGTGTTGGTGGAGTCACCCTCAAGAACTCTCTAGTTCTTCTTCTTCGGGATCCACATCAACTTGATGGGAATCCTTGGAGTCGCAGTCGTACTTGATGAAGTAGAACTTGATGTAGTCTTGGGAACCCACTTGACCAAGGCCTTCACAGCTTCTTCAAATGCACCAATCTCCTCTTGAAGCTTGTCCTAGCCTTTTAGCTTGTGGTCTTGTGGTGGAAGATCATCTTGAGCTTGTGTCCCCTTGAAAGAAGTAGGATCATACTTCTCTTGTTGAGGAACAAACTTTGTCTTGGGGTATTGATCTTCTTCCCACTCAACTCCATTGGCATTGAACTTTCGTTCAAAACCAACACCTTCATTCTTCCGGTGCCTTCCTTGCTTGCGTACAATTTCCTCAAATTGCTTACTTTCGGCAAGGCTCTTGTAAACACCTTTCTCTATAATTCCCTTCAATAAGCTATTTTCTTGCTCAAGTGTAACTTGGCTAAGAGAATCATTAGTGCAATCAAGAGAACTACTAGAAGCAACAATATTGGATTTAGCATGATTATTGTTACTACTAGAAGAAGAATCTTTCTCACTCTTGTTGCTAGATTTTACTTGTGGCATGTAAGTAGACAAGAGTAAACTCTTGGCAATGTCGTAAGAAGAACTTTTCTTATGAAGATCATCATTGATTGCTTTTAAGAACCCATGCTCTTGCTCTAGATTGAGCTTTTCAAAGCGTAGCTTCTCATGAGTCTTTAAAAGCTCTCGATGATCTTATAAGGTAGTTTCATGAGCTAACTTAAGAGTGTTTAGTTCTTTAGTTAGACGCTCAATCTCCTTCTTATCATTGTCATTCGTTTTATCTTGGTTAGCATGATTAATAGCAAGTTCATCATAGTTTTCATCACTAGAGTTGTCAACAAGTAAATCATCATCACCTAGCAAATCATCTTCATCACTATTGAAATCAACATACTCGGGGTGTGATACCTTTGGGCCTTTATCCATGAAGCATCTTCCAATTCCTTCATTTGGTGAGTCAAAAATGTCATAGGAGTTGGTTGACACAACTACTAGACCGGCAACACCTTCATCTTGAGTATATTTAGAGTCGGAGTGATAACTTCTCTCGGAGTGGTTGTCGAAGTCGAAACCGGATACCCATTCACCAACGTGAGCTTGATGTCTTCGTTTTGTATGGCTCCTTGATGACTTGTCCTTCCTTTCCGAATCCTTGCTTCTGTGAGAGGTTCTTTGTTCATAACGATCATCTCTACTTCTTCTCTCCCTTGGAGGTGATTCTTCTCTTTTGCCTCTCCTTTTAGGAAAATCTTCTCTTCTTTTATAGGGAGTCGTACACTCATTGGAATAGTGTCCAGGTCTTCCACAATTGTAGCAATTACACTCACGACTAGAAGATCTTTTGTCACTGTAGGACCTTTACTTGGAACTTATTTCTTTGCTTCTAATCTTGTAGAACTTGTTGAAGTTCTTCACCATTAGGATCAATTCCTCATTGAAGGCTTGTTTCTCACTTGATGATGTAGGAGCATCACATGAGGCTTTGTAAGCACCACTAGACTTGTTGTGAAGCTCTTATTTATCCTTTAGTGACATCTCATGAGCAACAATTCTACCAATGACTACCGTTGGCTTGAGATCTTTGTAATTGGGCATCATTTGGATCAATGTGCACACGGTATCATATTTTCCATCCAAGGCTCTTAGGATCTTCTTGATGATGAATCTATCGGTCATCTCTTCACTTCCTAAGCCGACAATCTCATTTGTGATGAGAGCAAGCCTAGAGTGCATTTCAGCAACACCTTCACCATCGTTCATTTTGAACTTGTCCAGTTGACTTTGAAGCACATCCAATTTGGATTCCTTGATGGAGTCGGTACCTTCGTGCATATCAATCAAAGTATCCCAAATTTTCTTTGCATTCTCAAGACGACTAATTTTGTTGAATTCTTCGGGACACAATCCGTTCAAGAGGATATCGCAAGCTTGAGCATTGTATTGCAACATCTTCAATTCTTCCGCGGTAGCTTCACGATTTGGTTCTCTCCCATCGAAGAATTCACCTTGAAAGCAAATACACACAATAGCCCAAACGGCGGGGTTATGTCCAAGAATAGGCATCTTCATCTTATACTTCCAACTAGCAAAATTAGTACCATCAAAGTAGGGACCTCCATGGTGGTAATTTCCCTCGCAACGCCATACTCTCCTAGGTGGTGAAACCAAGGCTATGATCACCAAAGCTATGGAAATCAAGGCAAATGGAGACAAAAGCTCTGATACCACTTCTAGGATCGAAAATATGTCTAGAGGGGGGTGATTAGACTAGGTTGTGAAACCAAGGCTATGATCACCAAAGCTATGGAAATCAAGGCAAATGGAGACCAAAGCTCTGAACCACTTGTAGGATCGAAAGTATGTCTAGAGGGGGGGTGATTAGACTACTTGACCAAATAAAAATCTAGGCTTTTCCCAATTTTAAGTCTTGGCAGATTTTAGCAACTTAGCACAAGTCAAGCAATCAACCTACACATGCAATTCTAAGAGTACAGTAGCGGAATGTAAATCATTGCATATGAAGGTAAAGGGGGGGGGGAGTTTGGAGGGAGCAAACGCAATGTAGATACGGAGATTTTTGGCGTGTTTCCGATAGGTGGTGCTATCGTACATCCACGTTGATGGAGACTTCAACCCACAAAGGGTAACAGTTACGCGAGTCCATGGAGGGCTTCACCCACGAAGGGTCCATGAAGAAGCAACCTTGTCTATCCCACCATGGCCGTCGCCCACAAAGGACTTGCCTCACTTGGGTAGATCTTCACGAAGTAGGCGATCTCCTTGCCCTTACAAACTCCTTGGTTCAACTCCACAATCTTGATGGAGGCTCCCAAGTGACACCTAACCAATCTAGGAGACACCACTCTCCAAAAGGTAATAGATGGTGTGTTGATGATGAACTCCTTGCTCTTGTGCTTCAAATGATAGTCTCCCCAACACTCAACCCTCTCTCTCTCACAGATTTGGATATGGTGGAAATATGATTTGAGTGGAAAGCAACTTGGGGAAGGCTAGAGATCAAGATTCTTGTGGTTGGATTGGAAAGTCTTGGTCTCAACACATGAGTAGGTGGTTCTCTCTCAGAAAATGAGTAGTGGAAGTGTAGGCATGTTCTGATAGCTCTCTCCACGAATGGAGGAAGGGTGGAGGGGTATATATAGCCTCCACACAAAATCTAACTCTTACACACAATTTACCAAACTCGGTGGGACCGAATAGTGAAACTTGGTCAGACCGATTCAGTTCAAAATGTGAATGTTAGGATTTTCGGTGAGACCGACATGATCAACTCGGTGGGACCGATATGTTAGGGTTAGGGAATAACTTGATCTTGGTGAGACCGATCACATGAACTCGGTGAGACCAATTTCAGTAATAGGCAAATAGAGAGTTGGTCAGGAAAACTCGGTGGGACCGATCGCTCATTTCGGTGAGACTGAAACGTTATGAAAGGGAAACAGAGAGTTTGCGTTGCGAACTCGGTGGGACTGGTCGCTCATCTCAGTTAGACTGAAACATTATGAAGGGAAACAGAGAGTTTGCAATCCCATCTCGGTGAGACCAAGATCCCTATCGGTGAGACCGGACTGATTAGGGTTTCTGGCAATGGCTATGTCAAATGAACTCGGTAAAATCGGATAGATCAAATTGGTGGGGCCGAGTTTGACTTTAGTTTTAGGACATATGTGGAAATGAGAAAGTGTTTGAGGGCTTTTGGAGCATATCACTAAGCATTTTGAGCAAGCAAGCCATTAAGCAACACCTCATCCCCTTCTAATAGTATTGGCTTTTCCTATGGACTCAATGTGATCTTGGATCAATAACTGAAAATGTAGTGTCTTGAGCTTTTGCTAATATGTGTCCTAAAAATTTTGAGGGGTCTACATCTCTAGTCCATGCCATGCCAATCATTGAACTTTCTGAAATGATCATCTTGAAAGAGTATTAGTTCAATGAGCTATATGTTGTTAAGAATTACCAAAACCACCCAGGGATTTGTTGCACCCAGGGATATACATGTTATTGATGTGTACCTTACTAATTATTGTGGTAGCGCCTGGGTATTTGATACTGGTTCTGTTGCTCATATTTGCAACTCAAAACAGGGGCTATGGACTAAACGAAGATTGGCTAAGGACGAGGTGACGATGCACATGGGAAATGGTTCCAAGGTCGATGTGATCACCGTTGGCTATTTTATCTGGATCTTGTTTGATGAGCATGAACATTATATTTGGATCTTGTTTGATGCGAGATGATTATTCATTTAAATTAGATAATAATGGTTGTTCTATATATATGAGTAATATCTTTTATGGTCATGCACCCTTGAAGAGTGGTCTATTTTTGTTGAATCTCGATCGTGGTCATACACATATTCATAATATTGATGCCAAAATATGCAAAGTTGATAATGGTAGTGCAACATATTTGTGGCACTGCCATTTAGGTCATATTGGTGTAAAGCGCATGAAGAAACTCCATGCGGATGGACTTTTGGAATCACTTGATTATGAATCATTTGATGCTTGTGAACCATGTCTCATGGGCAAGATTACTAAGACTCCGTTCTCCAGAACAATGGAGCGAGCCACAGACTTATTGGAAATAATACATACCGATGTATGCGGTCCAATGAGTGTTGAGGCTCGCGGCGGGTATCGTTATTTTCTGACCTTCACAAATGATTTTAGCAGATATGGGTATATCTACTTAATGAAACACAAGTCTGAAACATTTGAAAAGTTCAAAGAATTTCAGAGTGAAGTGGAAAATCATCGTAACAAGAAAATAAAGTTTCTACAATCTGATCACGGAGGCGAATATTTGAGTTACGAGTTTGGTCTTCATTTAAAACATTGTGGAATAGTTCCGCAACTCACGCCACCTGGAACACTACTGCCTAATGGTGTGTCCGAACGTCGTAACCGAACTTTATTAGATATGGTGCGATATATGATGTCTCTTACCGATTTACCACTATCGTTTTGGGGTTATGCATTAGAGACAGCTGCATTCATGTTAAATAGGGCACCATCTAAATCCGTTGAGATGACACCGTATGAACTGTAGTTTGGGAAGAAACCTAAGCTGTCATTTCTTATAGTTTGGGGTTGCGATGCTTATGTGAAAAAGCTTCAGCCTGATAAGCTCGAACCCAAATTGGATAAGTGCGTCTTCATAGGATACCCAAAAGAAACTATTGGGTACACCTTCTATCATAGATCCGAAGGCAAACTCTTTGTTGCTAATAATGGATCCTTTCTAGAGAAGGAGTTTCTCTCGAAAGAAGTGAGTGGGAGGAAAGTAGAACTTGATGAGGTAACTGTACCTTCTCTCGAATTGGAAAGTAGCTCATCACAGAACACCGTCCTCGTGATGCCTACACCAACTAGTGAGGAAGTTAATGATGATGATCATGAAACTTCAGATCAAGTTACTACTGAGCCTCGTAGGTCAACCAGAGTATGTTCCACACCAGAGTGGTACGGTAATCCTATTCTGGAAGTCATGTTACTAGACCATGATGAACCTATGAACTATGAGGAAGTGATGATGAGCCCAGATTCCGCGAAATGGCTTGAGGCCATGAAATCTGAGATGGGATCCATGTATGAGAACAAAGTATGGACTTTGGTTGACTTGCTCGATGATCGGCAAGCCATAGAGAATAAATGGATCTTCAAGAAGAAGACTAACGCTGATGGCAATGTTACTGTCTATAAAGCTCGACTTGTTGCGTAAGGTTTTCAACAAGTTCAAGGAGTTGACTACGATGAGACCTTCTCACCCGTAGCAATGCTTAAGTCTGTCCAAATCATGTTAGCAATTGCCGCATTTTATGATTGTGAAATCTGGCAAATGGACGTCAAAACTGCATTCCTTAATTGATTTCTTAAAGAAGAGTTGTATATGATGCAACCAGAAGGTTTTGTCGATCCTAAAGGTGCTAACAAAGTGTGTAAGCTCCAGTGATCCATTTATGGACTGGTGCAAGCATCTCGTAGTTGGAATGTACGCTTTGATGAAGTGATCAAAGCATATGGTTTTATACAAACTTTTGGAGAAGCTTGTATTTACAAGAAAGTAGGCGAGAGCTCTGTAGCATTTCTAACATTATATGTGGATGACATATTGTTGATTGGAAATGATATGGAATTTCTAGATAGCATAAAAAGATACTTGAATAAGAGTTTTTCAATGAAAGACCTCGGTGAAGCTGCTTATATATTAGGCATCAAGATCTATAGAGATAGATCAAGACACTTGATTGGACTTTCACAAAGCACATACCTTGATAAAGTTTTGAAGAAGTTCAAAATGGATAAGTCAAAGAAAGGGTTCTTGCCTGTGTTACAAGGTCTGAAGTTGAGTTGGACTCAATGCCCGACCACTTCATAAGATAGAGAGAAAATGAAAGTCATTCCCTATGCCTCAGCCATAGGTTCTATCATGTATGCAATGCTGTGTACCAGACCTGATGTGTGCCTTGCTATAAGTTAAGCAGGGAGGTACCAAAGTAAGCCAGGAGTGGATCAATGGACAATAGTCAAGAACATCCTGAAGTACCTAAAAATGAGTAAGGATATGTTTCTCGTTTATGGAGGTGATAAAGAGCTCGTAGTAAATGGTTACGTTGATGCTAGCTTTAACACTGATCCGGATGATCTAAGTCACAAATCGGATACGTATTTATATTAAATGGTGGAGCTGTTAGTTGGTGCAGTTCCAAGCAAAGCGTCGTGGCGGGATCTACGTGTGAAGCAGAGTACATAGCTGCTTCGGAAGCAGCAAATGAAGGATTTTGGATGAAGGAGTTCATATCCGATCTAGCTGTAATACCTAGTGCATCGGGTCCAATGAAAATCTTTTGTGACAATACTGGAGCAATAGCCTTAGTGAAGGAATCCAGATTTCACAAGAGAACCAAACACATCAAGAGATGCTTCAACTCCATCCGTGATCAAGTCAAGGAGGGAGACATAGAGATTTGCAAAATACATACGGATTTGAATGGTTCAGACCCGTTGACTAATCCTCTTCCATGAGGAATGATCAGCACCAAGACTCCATGGGTGTTACAATCATTGCAATCTAATCTAGATTATTGACTCTAGTGCAAGTGGGAGACTCAAGGAAATATGCCCTAGAGGTAATAATAAAGTTGTAATTTATATTTCCTTACATCATGATAAATGTTTATTATTCATGCTAGAATTGTATTAACCGGAAACTTGATACATGTGTGAATACATAGATAATACATAGTGTCCCTAGTATGCCTCTACTAGACTAGCTCGTTAATCAAAGATGGTTAAGTTTCCTAACCATAGACATGTGTTGTCATTTGATGAACGGGATCATATCATTAGGAGAATGATGTGATGGACAAGACCCATCCGTTAGCTTAGCATAATGATCGTTAAGTTTTATTGCTATTGCTTTCTTCATGAGTTATACATATTCCTTTGGCTATGAGATTATGCAACTCCCGAATACCGGAGGAATACCTTGTGTGCTATCAAATGTCACAACGTAACTGGGTGATCATAAAAGATGCTCTACAGGTATCTCCAAAGGTGTTTGTTGGGTTGGCATAGATCGAGATTAGGATTTGTCACTCCGAGTGTCGGAGAGGTATCTCTGGGCCCTCTCGGTAATGCACATCATGATAAGCCTTGCAAGCAATATGACTAATGAGTTAGTTATGGGATGATGCATTACAGAACGAGTAAAGAGACTTGCCCGTAACGAGATTGAACTAGGTATGAAGATACCGACGATCGAATCTCGGGCAAGGAACATACCGATGACAAAGCGAATGACGTATGTTGTCATTGCGGTTTGATTGATAAAGATCTTCATAGAATATGTAGGAACCAATATGAGCATCCGGGTTCCGCTGTTGGTTATTGACCAGGGACCCGTAGGGTCTGCACGCTTAACGTTCGATGACGATTTGTATTATGAGTTATGTGTTTTGGTGATCGAAGATTATTCGGAGTCCCGTATAAGATCACGGACATGATGAGGAATCTCGAAATGTTCGAGAGGCAAATATTGATATATTGGATGCTAGTATTCAGACACCGGAAGTGTTTCGGAATGTAACGGGTACGTATCGGAGTACCGGGGGGGTTACCGGAACCCCCCAGGGCAAGATATGGGCCATAGGAGGGAGGCAAGGCAGCCCACAAGGGTGGCGCGCACCCCACATGGGAGGAGTCCGAATTGGACTAGGGGAGGGGGCGCGGCCCCCCCTTCCTTCTCCCTCTCCTTCCCCCTTTCCCCCTCCGATAAAAGGAAGGAGGGGCCGAATTGGACTAGGAGTCCAAGTGGGACTCCCCCCACTTGGCGCGCCCCTAGGCCGGCCTCCTCCCCTCTCTCTCCTTTATATACGGGGGCGGGGGCACCTATAAGACACATCAATTGTTCTTAGCCGTGTGCGGTGCCCCCCTTCATCGTTTACTCCTCCGGTCATATTGTCGTAGTGCTTAGGCGAAGCCCTGCATGGATCACTTCACCATCACCGTCACCATGCTGTCGTGCTAATGAAACTCTCCCTCGACACTTTGTTGGATCAAGAGTTCGAGGGACGTCATCGAGCTGAACGTGTGCAGAACTCGGAGGTGCCATACGTTTGGTGCTTGAACGGTTGAATCGAGAAGACGTTCGACTACATCAACCGCGTTAAGCTAACGCTTCCGCTTTTGGTCTAAGAGGGTATGTGGACACACTCTCCCCCTCTCGTTGCTATGCATCCCCTAGATAGATCTTGCATGCTCATAGGAATTGTTTTGAAATTGCATGCTACGTTCCCCAACACATTTTAATTATAAAAGTTGCCAGTCGTCGACTTCAGCCCCCACGTAGATGCTACGGGGGTATTCGTCATGACGCGTGACCACACTTTATCCAATGTCTTGGTTCGTAAAGGAGGTGTCCACGAGGTGAACTAGGTAATCAGACTATGCGGCTTTATTACTTTCACTTAGCCATAGGAGTTTGACTGTGGGGCTAAGTACTAGCCCCTTGTGCATGTGCGGCAATCCGGACTAAGGTGCCTTTTCCACGCGGCTGGACGAAGACCAGCCCCTCGTATAACACGGAGTGAATCGCTAATGATTTGTAGTAAGTCGCCGAATCGCCGACCAGCTCTCGCTTATCATGAAAGTCAGTTTTCAGCTTTCTCTACTAAGGTACTTGAGCAGACGAACCAGAAATACAATCGCAGTAGTTCTCCTTTACTACCTTAGACAAACGAGCGGAACGTAAGGTGGTAAGCGCAGGACCCGGGCAACCGAACTATAGACCAAAGACATGACTCGGAGCTGATGCATATAATGCAATATCCGGGACGCCAAATACTACCCTATAGGTGTTCGGACTTGAAAACGCGCGGAGCCGAATACAGCCCCCGATGTTAAGGCCAGACTAAAGCACATGTGCCAATCTGAAGTAAGGAGGGAATACAGATGGCAGTGTGAAATAAATTAGTACGAAACGAGAGTGGTGATCAACTGTTTCCTTTATACCCTGATTAATACGTCGAGACGTGTTATTACAGATAATGCCATAAATATCGAGGCTATTTTACATGCTGAGAGTTTACACAAGGGAAAGTTTTACACAGGGCCTAAAAGTAGTGGTTTGAAGATCCCAATGATGCCCTGCCGCGCGTATGCGACGTTTCTCCTTGGTGAGAAATCCTTTGAAAGGAGAGGTCGATGGTTGTCTGCAAGAAAGAAGGACCTAGAAAAGAGCCCTTGTACAACCATAGAGTGGGTAGGTTTTTAATGAACCTGCAGTGGGAAAATATTAAGGTCCGAATAGGGTCAAGCCATACTAGAGACCTTTTCCGCGGGTGCCTCTGGTGATGCCCAAGGTATTTGAAGTGCGTGATTATGTACGTGCAATACATATGCCACAACCTTATAGGGTGATCGGCGGAGGCTAAACTACTATTCCAGCTCCGGATCCGCCGAGTTGCCGCTCTGTAATGCAGATCAGACTCGCTTAGCAGTGTCATGGGTCTTGATGACCTATGAGCTATTCGGCTTAGTGAGGTCGTTCTGTACCTCAGCTGCTAGGGCCACGGTGTGCTCCTCAGTACGGAGGGAGCGCTCCATATTTCCATTTACTATGATGACACCGCATGGTCGGGGCATTTTGAGCTTCAAATAAGCATAATGTGGGACTGCATTAAAGCGAGCGAAAGTAGTTCGTCCAAGCAGTGCATGATAACCACTGTGGAAAGGGATGATATCGAAGATCAATTCTTCACTTCGAAAGTTATTGTAGGATCGAAAGTATGTCTAGAGGGGGGGGGTGATTAGACTACTTGACCAAATAAAAATCTATCCTTTTCCCAATTTTAGTCTTTGGCAGATTTTAGCTATCTTAGCACAAGTCAAGCAATCTTAACACGATTCATGCAAGCATGCAAAGAGTATATGACCAGCGGAAAGTAAAGCATGCAACTTGCAAGAATGTAAAGGGAAAGGTTTGGAGAATTCAAACGCAATTGGAGACACGGATGTTTTTGTCGTGGTTCCGATAGGTGGTGCTATCGTACATCCACGTTGATGGAGACTTCAACCCACGAAGGGTAACGTTGCGCGAGTCCACGGAGGGCTCCACCCACGAAGGGTCCACGAAGAAGCAACCTTGTCTATTCCATCATGGCCATCTCCCACGAAGGACTTGCCTCACTAGCGGTAGATCTTCACGAAGTAGGCGATCTCCTTGCCCTAACAAACTCCTTGGTTCAACTCCATAATCTTGTCGGAGGCTCCCAAGTGACACCTAGCCAATCTAGGAGACACCACTCTCCAAGAAGTAACAAATGGTGTGTTGATGATGAACTCCTTGCTCTTGTGCTTCAAATGATAGTGTCCCCAACACTCAACTCTCTCTCACGGGATTTGGATTTGGTGGAAAGAAGATTTGAGTGGAAAGCAACTTGGGGAAGTCTAGAGATCAAGATTCATATGGTGGGAATGGAATATCTTGGCCTCAACACATGAGTAGGTGGTTCTCTCTCAGAAAATGTGTATTGGAAGTGTAGATATGTTCGGATGGCTCTCTCCACGAATGAAGAGTGGGTGGAGGGGTATTTATAGCCTCCACACAAAAACTAACAGTTACACACAATTTACCAATCTTGGTGAGACCGAATTAGAAACTCGGTCGGACCAATTTGCTCATTTCGGTGGGACCGAAATGTTACAAAGGGGAAACAGAGAGTTTACATTGCAATCTCGGTGGGACCGATCGCTCATCTTGGTAGGACCAAAACGTTACGAAGGGAAACAGAGAGATTACAACCCCATCTCGGTGAGACCGAGATCCCTATCGGTGAAACCGATTTGCCTAGGGTTTGTGGCAGTGGCTATGACTTCTGAACTCGGTGGCGCCGGATAGAAAGAATCGGTGGGGCCAAGTTTGACTTTAGGTTTAGGTCATATGTGGATGTGGGAAGGTAATTGAGGATTTTGGAGCATATCACTAAGCACTATGAAGCAAGAACCTCGTCAAGCAACACCTCATCCCTCCTTGATAGTATTGGCTTTTCCTATAGACTCAATGTGATCTTGGATCACTAAAATATAAAATGTAGAGTCTTGAGCTTTGAGCTTGAGCCAAACTTTTTGTCCTTAGTATTTTGAGGGGTCCACTTTCCTCTTCCATGCCATGCCATTCATTGAGCTTTTCCTGAAATATTAATCTTGGAATAATGTTAGCTCAATGAGCTATATGTTGTTAGGAATTACCAAAACCACCCAGGGATAGTTGCACTTTCAATCTCCCCCTTTTTGGTAATTGATAACAACATATAGATCAAAGCTTCGACGAATGATAATAAGAGTGAAAAATATTGTCGCTTTGAGAAGTATGTGAAAAGGAAGAGCTCCCCCTAAATTTGTGCATGGTTTAAGATTTGCTTTGGACTGCAAATGCACAATGAGTTAGGATCATGGGTTACTCTTTCATGTCACATACATCTTGGTGGAGCGCTCAAAATGATAATAACTAAATACATGCACTCATCACCAAGCAAAGTGAATGATCATATAGGGATAAAATGATAATGTCATCCAACAAGCATTAATGTAGCATATGATCAAACACATATGATCATCCAAGTATCTCACACAAGCATAAAGTATCTCAATCAAGAAATCAAGCAAATAAAGTTCAATCACCAAAGCAAGAGAGAATAAAAAGCAACGCTCTCTCTCGAAGCCTATGATCTATACATTTTTCTTCCCCTTTGGCAACAAGTTACCAAAAAGTTCATAGAAAATGCATAGCACTAAACCGTCTCTCAGGCTTGGTCTTCAGGTGGTGCTGTCCGGAGAAATCCAAGAACGAAGGCTTCAGTCGATGTAGATGGAGCTGTTGGAGTAGGTGCTGGAGCTGGTGGCACTGAAGCTGTAGCTGGTGCAGATGAAGTGGCTCTGGTGTCTATTACTGGCACTGCAGTTGACCTCTGAGCTCTAGGCACTCTGGCAAATGCCTCAGTGGTTGTCTTGCCCTTCCTCTCCTGCATATCATCCTGAAGTTGCTCCACAACAGACTGGATCTCAGTTACCTTCACATCCATGTCATAGAACTTCTGCTCCATGATTCTTTCCAAGCTCTCCTGGTCTCGAGTCAGGGTGGCCAGTCCTTTCTCAATCCTTAGAGTGGATGCAATCAAGTAGCCAAGCGGATCTTGCTTGCTCTTCAGAAGATACTGATATGCCTCCTCCATGGTTGGCATCTTTGCAGCTTTCTCAGTGTTTGCCTTCTCCCTCTTGGCTTGAACTTGCACAGAAGATGGTTCATCCTCATTCATAACCACTTGGTTATCCTCAAAGTCTGGATAGATAGGCAAGTGCTCCTTGTCCAACAAGTATGTGCCAGTGCCCATCTTGGAGTTAATCAACTCTTGGATCTGTGGGGCATACCCACAGCTTCTCTTTTGGTCAGCAGTTGTCCTCTTCTGACTCAATGGTAAACTTATCGGATTTCGGGTTCCGGCAGACCCTTGAGGTTCGAACACTGGGGTGCGTGCGGAGATCTCTCCCCTACCGACCTACACCCGATCCTCTCGTGCAAACTAAGATGAAAATGAAGAACAACATAAGAGACACGAGGTTTATACTGGTTCGGGCCACCGTTGTGGTGTAATACCCTACTCCAGTGTGTGGTGTGGTGGATTGCCTCTAGCACTGATGATGAACAGTACAAAGGAAGAACAGCCTCGCGAGGGGTGTTCTTGAGCTGGTGCGGTGTGTTCTACTTAGTCTCTACTGGGGTTCTCCTTCAGATTTCTGGATGCCCTCTACTCTGTGGTGGCTAGCTCTATTTATAGAGGCCCTGGGCCTCTACCCGAATAATTGAGCGCGAAGGGCGCCAACAATTGTCCATTTTGAAGGGGAACATCTAGTACAAGTTATCCTGACCAAAGGTGGTCTTCGACTGCCAAAAGCACTGGTGATGACACCGTCTTGGGCTCCACGGTGACCTCCGTCCGGCCGTCCGGCTGGTCTTGGTCTTGTTGCACCGGAATGGTAACCTTTGCGTGATGCCTTGGCCTGTGCTTGCCCCCTTTGCACCAAAGGGGAAACAAGGACTCTGCCTAGGTCGGCGCCCGCCTGGCCTTGATCGTCATGGCTTGCGTCACGGGATCCTCGCGAGGTACCCTTGCATTGATCTCTCCGCCTCCTCGCGAGCCTGCCTGATGAGGACGCTCTTGAGGAGGCTTCCTGTCGTCCGCCCCGCGAGGCTTGGCCCCTCGCGAGGGTCTTGAGCTTGAGCTTGATGAAGATGGGCCGCGCTGGGCCCCCACTAGAGCCACGCCGCAGGCAGCAAGTAGGCAAGTCTGGGGACCCCCGTTCCCAGAATGCCGACAGTAGCCCCCGGGCCCAAGGCACGCGCGGGCTTGGCTTAGCAGAGAAGCAAAGGGGCAAGCGCGAAGCGCCGCGGGCCCTAACAGCCTGCGGCCTTGGGCGCCGCGTCGCGGTTGATTGGACGTGGGCGTCTGCACTTCCCACGATGCCTCGGCGACCGCACGACTTGACAAGTCCCTGCATGTAGAGATATGGGTCATGATTGCCTGCGATCTGGTGCTCGGCGGTTGGTCTTCTCCGGCTATAAGTACAGGGCTGCATGAGCTCCGCCAGTTCACCCCTTTCTGGTACTCCCTTCTTCTTCTTGGCCACTCGCTGTTCTCATGGCTCCGAAGAGATTCTCGGCCGCAGAGAAGGGAAAGGCCCGCCAGGAAGGTCCCAACTCTCCCCCCCCCCCCGGCCAAGCGCAGCCGGGGTCGTCCTCGCAAGCACCCCGCAGTCCCCGTAGCGGCTTCCCGTGGCCACGGAGGCGGTTCCCTGCGTGGTGGTGAGCGCTCGGCTGCCGAGGGGAGGCATGTCGTGACCGCGCGGCTCCCTAGGCCGTGCTTTCGCTCGGCGGAGGTGTTGCCGGAGTTCGTCGTGTGGTCGGTGGACCCGACCAGCACCTGGCTCCAGCTCCCCCGCTTCCTCGTAGGTGAGCTGCCGGCCAGCGCCCGGTGCGGCTTCTGGCTCCAGGCGGATGGTTGCTGCAGCAGGGCCTTCTGGGCTTCGCTGGATGTCTCCCCATCCGGAAATGGGGCCCTGACTCGCGGCTGGCAAACGTTTGCCCACACGCGCGGCCTGAGCCAGCAGTGCACCCTGCACTTCAAGTTCGATGGCGATGCCACCCTCTACGTGAGGGTGTTTGGGGAAGATGGTCGCCGCGCTGGGTGTTGCCCCGAAGATGATGACGGCGGCCGCCTGCCCAGCCCCGGCACCGACCAGGATGAAGACAGCGCCAGGCGTGCTGGCGGCGGTGCTTGGGGCTCGTCAAGTTTCGGCGACTCTCCCTCAGGCAGCCGCTCCTCCAGCGGTGGCCGCGACCAGCCCCCACGCCGTCTCGTCCTCCTGGGTGAAGGCAGCGGGTCCACCCGCCGCCGCGCCCTGGTGAAGCGAGAGGAGGCGTCCGCCTGAGCCCCAGGAGCAGCTGAGCCTTTGTTGTAGGTTGGTGTTGGAATGGTCGTGTCCATTTTGTTTCCTTCCTTTCCTGCGTAAGAAGAAGGTAGTACAGGGCCCGGTGGGGGCGTGTTAGAACTGTTGCTGTCAAGCGTCGCGTTGCCTTTGCCATTTCTGCGCTATGTTTCCGTGCCGCATGTCCATGTGCGGGAGTCATTTGAGCTTGGTGGAGCTTGACGCGGCCCTCGCCTCCCGAGGCCGCGGCCTCGCCGTGCACTTCATGCCCTGCAAGGATTAGTTAGAGGGGTAACCTTTGGTCCCGGCAGCAGGGGCGATCAGCCTAGGTCCTGCGTTCGTGGCGCGATGCCCGTGAGGCATGGACTGGGAGGGGTGCTCCCGCAGAGGACTCAGACAGGAAAGCTCCAGACGATCGGGGCAGAAGACGCTCGCGAGGGCGCCCGCAAACATCCCTCGCGAGACTTGTGCGAGAGAAAACGAGGCGAGTGGATGAAAAAGACAGAGAGTCACAAGCCAGGAACGCTAACAACTCCAATAAGACTTCAAACGGGAATAAACACGCCAACTGCAGAAAGCAAATGAAAAAGCTGTGTCTGGCACCTATTCTAGTCTTCAACGTCTTCTCACCAGCGCGGAGCTAAGTGCTGCCACTGGGCGTGGGCGGGAGCCCCTGACGCCCAAGGGCGGCACTCCGGAGACTCCGGGGCGTGTACAGCCCCACTCATTATTACGTGAGAGTGTCACGGGCGGCGAGCTTCACAGGCGTTTGCCTTCTTCACAGGCACCGGGTCTTTCCCAAAACGCGATAGCTTCACAGGCATTGGCCTTCTTCACAGGCACCGGGCCTTTTCGAAAACGTGATAGCTTCATAGGAATTGGCCTTCTTCACAGGCACCAGGCCTTTCCCAAAATGCGATGACTTCACAGGCATTGGCCTTCTTCACAGGCACCGGGCCTTTCCTAGGTGCTAGGCCTTGCTCAGGGGTAGAACCTCCAGAGATGTTGAATGTTCCATGCGTTCTGGACGGGTACTCCCTCCGGAGTCTCCAAGCACGCGGAGCCAGGCCTGGAAACATGAACAACCTTGAACGGGCCCTCCCACATAGGAGAGAGCTTGTGCAGCCCCTCCCTGGAGAGAACCCGTCTGAGCATGAGATCCCCTGCCTCAAGGGTCCTGGGGCGGATGTTGCGGCAGTGGTATCATCGTAGTGCTAGTTGATACTTTGCCGCTCGCAGTGCGGCTTCCCGACGGCGCTCCTCCCCCAACACGAAATCCATCCCTCGCATGGTGTCCTGCTGAGCCTTGTCGAATGCCAAGACCCGTGCGGAGCGATGCCTGACCTCGTGAGGGAGAACAGCCTCTGCTCCGTAGACGAGGAAGAACGGGGTCTCGCCAGTCGGCTTGGTCGCTGTCGTGCGGATTGACCATAGCATGGACTGGAGCTCGTCGTACCAGCCCCTGCCACAGGCCTCCAGCTTCTTCTTGAAGGTCCTAGCCTTGAGGCCCCTCAGGACCTCCGCGTTGGCTCGTTCAGCTTGGCCATTGCTCCGGGGGTGTGCTACCGAAGCATAGCATATCTGCGTTCCAAGGTTAGCACAGTACGTTTTGAAGAGATTACTGGTGAACTGCGAACCGTTGTCGGTGATGATGCGGTTAGGCACCCCAAACCGGCTCACGAGGCCCTTGATGAACTTGACTGCCGAGCCTGCCGGGATTGTGCGGACAGCTTCCACCTCGACCCACTTGGTGAACTTGTCCACAGCGATGTAGAGGTAGCGATAGCCCCCTGGTGCTCGAGGGAACGGGCCCAGAATGTCCAACCCCCAAACTGCGAACGGCCATGAGAGGGGTATGGTCTACAAACCCCCCGCAGGCTGATGGATCTGTCTAGCGTGAAACTGGCAGGCCTCGCAAGCCTTCACCAGCTCAACGGCGTCGTTGAGTGCTGTGGGCCAGTAGAACCCGCTACGGAACGCCTTGCCGACGAGGGTTCGTGACGACGAGTGGTGCCCGCAGTCTCCGCTGTGTATGTCCGCCAGCAGTTCCTTTCCTTGCTCCCTGGAAATGCAATGCAGGGACACGTCATTTGGCCACTTCCTATAGAGCTCGCCATCCTGGATGCAATAAGCCGTGGCCTGCCGTGCCACACGCTCCGCCTCCTCCTCGTTCTCCGGCAGAATCCCTTGCATCAGGTAGTCCTTAAGCTATGGGATCCAACATCCCTCCTGAGGCTCCAGCACCAGGAGCAGGCGTGCCCCTGAGGCCGGGCCACAGACTAGAGCTCCCGAGGCAGGCGGCTGAGGAGGCTCCTCCCTTGGTTGCGCCGCGCCCGACAGCGACGGCACCGCCGAGGGCTTGAAGAGCCGCTCCTCGAAGACGCCAGGTTCCTGCGGCAGCCGCCTAGATGCCCTCTTGGCAATGTCGTCAGCCTCCTGATTGGTGCCGCAAGGCACATGCTGCAGCTCCAGCCCCTAGAACTGTTTCTCCATCCTGCGGACTTCAGCGAGGTAAGCTTCCATGTGCTCGTCCTTTGGCTCGTATACCTTGTTGGAGAAGTTGACGAGGAGCTGTGAATCGCCCTTGATGGTGAGGCGCTTTACCCCTAAGGCGATCGCGGCTTTCAAGCCTGCTATCAGGCCTTCTTACTCTGCTATGTTGTTGGAGACCTTCTCTCCGTGCTGGAAGCAGAGTTGCATGGCATAGTAGAGCTTGTCCTGAGTAGGGGATACGAGCACCGCTCCGGATCCCGCGCCGAGTCGGGAGAACGCCCCATCTAAGTACATGACCCAGCCGTCCGGCGCTTCACTTCCTGGGGAGAGTGATCGGTCTTTGCCTGCCTCGAGACCCGGTGCTTCTGTCCATTCTACCACGAAATCTGCAAGTGCGGCTCCCTTGATGACTCTGGTTGTACTGAATTCCAGCTGAAATGCTTGTAGTTCGATGTTCCATTCAGCGACTGTCGGGGATATACCCAGCGGCGTAAACGGACAGAAGTATAACCCGGCCGGACTTGGCGGTTTACTTGAGATCCGGCTGACACTTGGCGATTCAGTGGCGACCCGCCCTGACCTGGCGGTTTACAAGCAACCCACCTGGTCATTATGACTCACTGGTGATCCGGCGTACGGGACAGACGGATGACAAGGCCCAAGGCCCAGAAGGCCGGTTCAAGTTTAAGGCTGGGCCTGTTTATGAGGAAAGCGTAAGGACTATTCTCCTATAAAGGAAGCAAGACTAGGACTCCACTTGTAATAGAGTAATCCTAATCCTACTAGGACTAGTCATGTAACCCGCCCCTTCAACATATATAAGGAGGGGCAGGGCTCCCCAAAGAGGGACAAGCTACAAGCAAGAAGAAACAATCTCTAGGGCTAGACACAAAGAGCCGGTAAACCGGCGACTCCCTCATGAGCATAATGAGATCTAGCCTCAAACAACATGTAGGGTTATTACCAGATGATGTTTCCCGGGGCCCGAAGCTATCTAAATCCTTGTCTTGTGTGTTGATCCGCCCTGCATCTCTTGTCCCACTCAACCCCTCTCAAGCTACCACATAGATGCGTTGGCCCTGTGACTAAGTCCTGACACTAAGGACATCTGCCGTGACAATTCCACGATAGTTGGCGCCCACCGTGGGGCTGGTGCACGGTGGTGTTGAGTTCTTGGAGGGATCTCTCCCAGGGATCGAGAAATTCATGATTTTTCGGATGAAGATGTCAACGAGCAGTTGGAACGGTGCGAACAAGGTTGAGACAGCGTGTTGGATTGTGAGTTGGATTGAATTGCTCGAAGCATCAAATCAAAGATGGCCAATTGCTAGTGCTTATAGTCAAACAATGCAAGGAGCTGCTGTTAGATGACCAAGAATCAGCCTGCAGGCCAACAAATCACACGTCACGTGAAATCGGAACCAGGGAAATAGGCAAGAAAAAGAAGAGAACGGCGTTTTCTCGGAAGGATTTTATGCACTCTCGGAATCAAACCATCTGATCCGATCTGGCCTACCGAGCTCTTGCAAGATTGATATGAAAAAAAACAGAGGGGCCACGACCCGGAGAAGGACTTGGACGTTGACCCGGATTTCTCCTCTACCGATGTGGTCCACACCTCGCCTGGCCAGTCCGCCTTTGGCTCGCACGGCCTCGAGCCATGGCCTCGCACAACAGCTTTTACCGCCGGGGGGTCTCCAATCCACCCCGCGTCCAGGACGACTGTGCCGGCCTTCCAAAGCCTCTCGTGTCGCTGCACGCGCGCAGTCTTCATCCCTGCACATGCCTCCTCGGTCTCCACTGCGAGCGAGTCGCCTCGGCGTCGCTCTGAATCGTCAAGTCGCCGGAGTCCTTCGCTGGCCTGGCCTTCATTTTGGAGCCGCCAAGAGGGCCTCCGTCTCGCTCCTGCACCTTCAAACTTTTCCACGGCCCTGCCGACGCGGACGTGCGTTGGGCCTCCATTACCTTGCTCATCATCGAGCCGCCATCGCATGGACATCTCGCCACCCAAGCCGGACGTGGCCGTCCTCCAGCGCCAGCTTCGTTTCTTTCGGTTGTGCCATCGCTGGGCCGCCATGGCCTCGCTTCACCTCTGCCAGCTTCACCGCCGTGCAGCCGAGCTGCCGCACTAGCTTGCCGCCCCTGCTGCAGCCCTCGCCTCCATGGTCGCTGCACCGCCGACTTGCTGGGCGGCTTTTACCCCCGCGGCTGCTGCACTGCCCTGCCGGGTTGCCGCCACTACGCCTGCAAGCCGGCTCTGAACCACTGCCGGGATGCCACTATCCTCGCCTGGCCACCGAGTTTTCCAAGCCACCGGCCTCCGACCTGCCTCTGAATCGCCTCTGAGCCACCGATGCTGCTCATCGCCACACATCAAAGTCCACGTGCAGGCGAGAGTACCTTTTCCCATCATGTCAAAAAAAATCTCATGATGAAGCAGATGCTGGATCGGCTTTTGTAAATTGCTGCGCCTGGACGAGCGACTCCGGTTACCAGTCTGCTATGCTAATCGTCCGAGAAAAACATTAGAGCATGGTTAATAATATAGCCAGCTGCTGGCTATATGATGTTGCCATGTCACATATAGCCAAGATTATAGCCAACAAGTACAATAGCTAGATATAAATATGTACTACTTTGTTGATACATGGCCCACCCTACTCTCTCACAAAGTACCTAGGAGCATGTGCTGCAGCCGGCTGTTAACTAGTAGCCCGCTTCTATTCTCTCTCCTCTTCTCTCTATTCCAAGTAAGCAAGAATATAATATTTAATATCTTACAGCCCGCCTACATCATCTTATTGTACTTGCTCTTATTATTCAGTGTCGATAGCAGCAATGCAGGCTGCATGCATAAGGTAGTACTGATGTGCATCAAGCCCATCAAAACGAAACCCAAGACATTCAAAGGCAATCATTACTTTGGAAAGGGGAAAAGGACAAAGGAGAACCACGTGGGTGCTAGTGCTATATTAAGATTTTGATTTGAGCACGCCCAGCATTATCCACACCAGTATCTGTGATCATCCGACCAAAAATCCAGGTAATACCCATCTCAATATGTTTTATTAGTACATATTGTTTTCGTCAAAGAACGATTACTCTGGTTCGTGATATTTTTTCGCAGGACCATCATTCATTACAAAGGTGTTGCAAAAGGAGCGTGGGCAAATATTACTTTTGCACTACCGCCCGTTCTGCGCAAGGTTGCCACCCCGCCACATCAACACATGCGATTGACTTATTGTCCACGCCCGCGGCCAATTCTCTCGTCCGCACTGGCTTACAACGTCGTGGCCAATTCTCTCGTCCGCACCGGCTTACAACACCGCGGCCGACTCTCCCCGTCCGCACCGGTTTACAACGTCACGGCCGATTCATCTGTCTGTTCCTGTGGCTGACTCACCCATGATTGATTTCAGTGTCACCATGGTGATCATCAACTCCGCGGCGGATAATTTCTGGCCTAACATATCAGGTGACATCTATCTAAGTCTATTTTTGACACATATTTTTTTTGTCAAAAGAACAATTACTCTGGACCGTATATTTTGATATGCAGGACAATTATTCATTATAAAATGTGGTTTATACCATGGGTACGGAGCATACGTTGGCAACGTCCTGCCCGGTGTTCGTCCATGTCATATTACACGGTGAATGGACATGCACAAAGACACCGCCTCTGCAGACCGGTTTACATCAATATGACGTGGCTAATTTGCCTGACCACGCCAGTTTACAACGCCATGGCCGGCTCATCTCTCTGTGCCGCTTCTAAAACTGCGGTCGTCTTTGTTGTCCGTCTCTCTCGGCCTGGTCTACATCAACATACAGGGCCGCACCTGTCTGCATGAGTTGTTTATTGAATATGGGCAAGTCACAGCTTGGGTAGCCCGGTTTTCTTTCAACAAAGTGGAGGCAAATTATCATATACTATCAACCGCCGTCTGCACTGGATGGCTCAGTGGGCAGGCGCACAAGTCGCTGCCACTACAATTTGGTTAACTTCAAATCGCCAGTTGGAAGGAACCATTGGCCGAGTTGCTGACACGGCTCATACGGGATCATTTATAATCCACCGCAATCACCTCAACCTTCTGTGGATTCCCATCGTGCTATCAACACCAATGATATACAAGTTATGCCGGTTTATATCATGGTCAAATATGGAGAGTTTCAGGCCAACTCCTCGAGTCACCTTTGAGACTCAGGGGCTATGATGACATGACTCAGCAAATCTTACCGGTTTCAGCAAATTTAAGAACCCCAGGACGATGGAGGGAAAGACAACCCGGCCCGGAGGCTACTGTTATACTGATGATCATTTAAAGGCCGTCAGAAAATTTCCGGTTTAGAAAGTATATGACATTTACAAAATCCCGGCTCAATGAAGAAGTTCTAGGTCATCAGAAAGGATTCCGGTTTAAAATCCGGTTCAAGGGAAGTCAGTCTAACTGAAGCTCTCAAATATCCGGATTACAGTCCTGTTCAAGGGAAATCTGTCTCCCACAAAGCTCTGAAGCTCTCAAATCCGGTTTAAGAATTTTCGGTTCGAAAAGGAATTAACTTCTTGCAAGTTCGAGTTGAAAGGCCGTCAGAAAATTTCCGGCTGAAAATGAAGATTCCGGTTTAAAATCCGGTTCAAAGGAAAGATGTCTTCCACGAAGCTTTGAAGCTCTCAATATCCGGTTTAACATCCGATTCAAGAAGGATTTATCTCTTGCAAAAAGTTAAAGGGTGCCAAAGAGGACCTGCTGCCATGATGCGCGGTTCAAACATGGGTATCATGCCTTATTGGCTTATCATATTCTTGATCACTTGGGGGCTTTGGTCGTATCCGAACCATAGTCACACCTCTTGATCGGCGCAATGCCACAATATCACTTGGGGGCTTGGTCGCGTCCGAACCATAGCAACGCCATTTGGTAGGCGGAAAGCCACAACATCACTTGGGGACTTGCTCATGTCTGAACCATAGTCACGCCTCTTGATCGCCCTAGTGCCACAGCATCACTTGGGGGCTTTGGTCGAACCCGAACCATCACTACACCTCTTGATCGGCGGAAAGCCACAACATCACTTGGGGACTTGGTCATGTATGAACCATAGTCACGCCTCTTGATCGGCCTAGTGCCACAGCATCACTTGGGGGCTTTGGTCGAACCCGAACCATCGCTACACCTCTTGATCGGCGTAATGCCAACGCATCATTTGGGGACCTGGCTGACTCGAACCATAGCTACGCCTGTTGGGGGCTTGGTCGTGTTCGACCATGGTAATGCCTCTTGATCGGCTTAAAGCCTCATTTGCAAATGATTTATCTTTGCCTTTGCTTGAATTCTGTTCTTTTTTGCTGAAGACTTTTTACTTCTGTTGCATTTTTAAACCGACATTGTTAATCCGGTTCGACTATCAAATTACGAATTGGCAGAACACGGTCAAATCTTAATCCGGAGACTATCTGCCTGGTTTGATTTTATGTTACCATCTTATTATGGAGTAAACCGGTGTTCGTTAATCTGGCTTGACTTTCAACTACAAGTTGTTAGTACATAACCAATTATAATCCGGCGATTATTAACCCGGCCTGGTTTGACTACAAGTTGCCAGTATTATATATGGATAATCCGGTGTCTATCATAACCCGGTACGGTTTTATCATAAACCGGCACAATATGGAAAGAGTTATCAGTACTCAAGATTGGGATTATCACCCTTACTACAAAAAGTTGGTAAAACCAATGATGTGATTCAATGTCACAGGTATGATATATTTTATATTTGATTATTCTTAAGTGCAGCCTTGGTTATAAACCCAGGTTATATGTTGGGCATTATGACCCGTCCGGCGGTAAACCGCCAGGACACTTTAAACTTGTTGTATGCAGAAACAGGTTGAATAAAGCATGATTATAAGTCACCGGTGTTTATTAAACCAGCCTGGCTTTTGACTATAAGTCGCTAGTATGATGATAAATTATCCGGTGTTTATTAAACCGGCCTGGCTTTAAGACAATAAGTCGCCAGTATATGATGAGAAATTATCTAGTGTTTGTTAAACCGGCCTGGCTTTTGACTATAAGTCGCCAGTATATATTTGGATTGCGCCATTGGAATCATGCGCTCATAAATCATTGGATTATATTATTCAAATCTTCGAATAGCCAACATGGCTGGATTTTATTATGGTTATCAATAACCAGTATTATGATTAAGGTTTTCAAAGTCGCTTTAGCGCAATGGCTATTATATTATCAAAGGATATGATTTATTTTACAATTGAAGGAATAGTCCCAAGTCGCTGCAGGCTTACGACCCGGCACTTGGGGGCTACATTATTCAACTTAAGATTATATCAAATATGCAAGTCTCATGTCACTGCAAGCATGCACCATAACACTTGGGGGCTAATGCAAAGTCATTTTTTGCTCATCTTATTGAAGACCCGACTCATCATATCATAATGAGCCGGCCCTTGGGGGCTACACATCACTGCTCAAGTTTACATGATCATATTTATAAAGTCCCTGCTCGTTATTGCATAATGACCCGGCCCTTGGGGGCTGCACTGGTTGAAGTTTTTATGAGTATAAGGCAATTACAAGTCCCAGGTTGCTGCAAGCATGACAACCCGGCACTTGGGGGCTACGTATATGGAGTCTTCAGTTTTTACTCGTGACTGGGATGAACAACATGGATTTCTTCAAAAGTGGCAGTATTTATATTGAAGTAAGTCTTAAACCATCACTTTGTTCTGCTCAAGACTTGGGGGCTACATGTAATATGCATATAAGGAGAAATGTTTTCAAATTCTCTGTTTTGAGCAAACCAGAATGACCCGGTGTCACCAATTATTATGACCCTGAGTCTGCAACCCGGCATCATCAATAATCATGAACCGGCGTTGGCAACAATCATGAACCGGCGTTAGCAACAATCATGACCCAGAATTATCAGTTATTATAACCCGGTAATTTTGGTAATATTAAACCGGCAAGTTTTACATCTTCAAACCGGCCGGATATCAGATGAGTATTTCAAGACCAAAATTTCTTAAGCCGGCGTTTTGCAAGCCAACTCAAGTGGATTATTCTTCACAATATTTTTCTATGAGAAACCAATGTCAGCAATTTAAAGTATGAAGCTAGTTATTGATCCGGATTTTCTAGAAGGAGGGAATGACAAGGACTTAAGGATGATCAAGTGCCGGTCTACAAGAATTCTTAACCCGGAGCACAACCCGCCAAATTTGTTCTTGTGTTTATGTTGCAGATCAGTTTAACATGGACAAATCCAAATTAAACTGGGGGCTAATGTCGGCGATATACCCCGTGGCGTAAACTGGCCGGAAGTATAACCTGGCCGGACTTGGCAGTTTACTTGAGATCCGGCTAACACTTGGTGATTCACTCGTGACCCGCCCTAAGCTGCCGGTTTACAAGCAACCCACCTGGTCATTATGACTCACTGGTGATCCGGCGTACGGGATAGACGGATGACAAGGCCCAAGGCCCAGAAGGCCGGTTCACGTTTAATGCTGGGCCGGTTTATGAGGAAAGCTTAAGGACTATTCTCCTATAAAGGAAGCAAGACTAGGACTCCACTTGTAATAGAGTAATCCTAATCCTACTAGGACTAGTCATGTAACCCTCCCCTTCAACATATATAAGGAGGGGCAGGGCTGCCCAAAGAGGGACAAGCTACAAGCAAGAAGAAACAATCTCTAGGGCTAGACACAAAGAGCCGGTAAACCGGCGACTCCCTCATGAGCATAATGAGATCTAGCCTCAAACAGCATGTAGGGTTATTACCGGATGATGTTTCTCGGGGCCCGAAGCTGTCTAAATCCTTGTCTTGTGTGTTGATCCGTCCTGCGTCTCTCGTCCCACTCAACCCCTCTCAACTACCACATAGATGCGTTGGCCCTGCGACTAAGTCCTGACACTAAGGACATCTGCCGTGACAATTCCACGACAGCAACCCTTCCAGCTGAGTTGGGGCTCCTGAGTATCCTCTCCAAGGGGTATGCCGAGACGACCTTGATGGGGTGGTCTTGGAAGTAGTGTCGCAGCTTGCGTGAGGCCACCAATAGCACGAGGAGGAGCTTTGGAGGCATGGGGTACCGCACCCTCGCGTCCCGTAGCACTGTGCTGACGAAATATACACGATGCTCGACAAGGTTAAGGGTGTTGACGCAGCTTGCATCCTCCAGGGGTCGAGGTGTCTCCTGAGGCAACGGAGCCCCCAGCTCTTGGTCGTCCGAAGGGGCCTCCCCTGCCCCGGGTGCGCCCTCCTACTGCGGCTACCCCTCTCTGGCTGTGGTCGCGGTCCTCGCAAGGCCCTCCTGGCCTCGCTCTGCTTCAGCCTGGTTAGTCGATGCGGCCTTGGCTCGGTGCTCCTCCCTGACCGCCACCAGAGCTGCGCTAGCGGAGTAGGGTGTGGCCGCAAGGTAGAGCACCAGGGGCTCCTGAGGGCGAGGGGCTACCATCACCGGTGGGTTGGTAAGGTACCTCTTGAGTTCTTGGAACGCCTTGTCGGCCTCTTCAGTCCATTCGAAGGGGCCTTTCTTCTTCATCAGCTTGAAGAAAGGCAGCGCTCGTTTCCCTAGCTTGGAGATGAAGCGCCCCAACACAGTCACGCGCCCGGTGAGCTTCTGCATTCCTTTGAGGGTCGTTGGCGGGCTCATGTCCTCGACCGCCTTGACCTTCTCCGGGTTGGCCTCGATGCCCCTGTGGGACACGAGGAAACCCAGGAGCTTGCCTGAGGGGACTCCGAACACGCACTTCTCCGGGTTGAGCCGTAGATTCACTTCATTGAGGCTCGCAAAGGTTTCCTCCAGGTCCTGTATCAGGGTTTTTTCCTCCCGAGACTTCACCATGATGTCATCGACGTAAGCCTCAGCGTTCCTCCCGAGCTGCCGGCCTAAGGCGATGTGCATCAGCCGCTGAAAGGTTGTGCCTGCGTTGCGCAACCCAAATGGCATGCACGTATAGCAGTACACCCCACACGGGGTTAGGAAGGCCGTCTTCTCCACGTCTTCCACCGCCATCTTGATCTGGTGATAGCCCGAGAAGGCATCCAAGAAGCACAATAGGTCACATTCTGCGGTGGAGTCGACTATCTGGTCAATGCAGGGGAGCGGAAATGGGTCCTGCGGGCAGGCTTTGTTGAGGTTGGTGAAGTCGACACACATGCGCTCCTTCCCCCCCTTCTTTGGCATGACAACGGGATTAGCCAGCCAATCGGGGTAGCGGACCTCGCGGATGACCCCTGCCGCTTCCAGTTTCCGGGTCTCTTGAACGATGAAAGCTTGTTTCTCAGTGGACTGCCTCCTTGCCTTCTGCTTCACGGGGCGTATGTTGGGGCACACGTTGAGGTGATGCTCGATCACACCTCTCGGGACTCCCGCTAATTGATCAGGTTCCCATGCGAACACCTTCTTGTTCACGCGCAGGAATCCGGTCAGGGCCTTCTCCTGTTCGGGCTCGAGATTGGCTCCTATGGTGAAGGTGGCGCCGGTGGACCCATCCTCGTCGACCGGTACTTGCTTGGTTTCCGCCTTGTCCTGGGTGAACAGCTGCTTCTTTTTAGCTGGCGCAGCCCCCTTGGGCTCGAGGGCGTCGGTGCTGGCAGGCTGCGCCACCGCGGTCGCCCTGAAGGCGAGCGGAGCACCTGCAGCGCATCCCTTGTATCCCCTGGCACGGTAAGGACGCCGCTGCTCCCGGGCATCTTCATGAGGTTGTACGCCGGGTGAGTTGCCACCATGAACCGGGCCAAGGTCGGGTAGCCGAGGATGGCGTTGTAGGGGAGGCCGATGCGGGCGATGTCGAAGTCGATCAGCTCTGTGCGGAAGTTGTCGTAGGTGCCGAAGGTCACTGGGAGGCGGATCTGCCCCAAGGAAGTGGTGGAGCCGGCTCCGATGCCTGAGAAGGGCCTGCTGGGCTGGAGCCGCTCCGGTGGTACGTGCAGGAGGCTGAAGGCCTCCACCGAGAGCACGTTGAGTCCGGCGCCACTGTCGATGAGGGTCCTGGTGACGGACACTTGGCAGATGGTGGGGGTGCACAGCATCGGGAGCGCGCCCGAACTGGAGGGGTTGAAGGGGTGATCACCTGAGTCAAAAGTTAGATCGGCCTTGGGCGCCGCCCAGCCCAGGGGGGCTTCTTGGCGCTTGGAGGCGGCGCTGATCTGGCGGGTGAACGGCTTGACGTGGTGGCTCGAGGGCGGTGCTTGGGAGCCATCCAGGAGGGCCGCGACGACGGGTGGCGCCGGCACGGTGAAACGGGCAAGGAAGAGGTTGCGTAGCTCTTCCCAAGAGCTCACAAAATCCGCCGGTAGGTGGAAGAGCCACATGCACGGGACACCGGTGAGAGCCATGGGTAAACAGTTGGCCATCACCCGGTCGTCGCCCCCGGCTCTGAGGACGGCCTCCTCGTACGCCAGCAGGAAAACCAGCGGGTCTGCCGCGCCGTTGTAGCGCAGCGGCATCTCGGGCTCGAACAAGGTGGGGGCCAAGGCCGGGAGCCCCCTGGCCCCAGCGCTGGCGTCCGCTGCCGGAGCGGGCGGCACGTTGTCCGCCATGGGGATGAAACACGGTGTTAGCAGAGAGCGGGTCATCGTAAGGAAGAACTCCGACGCACCCCTACCCGGCGTGCCAAAGGTCGGATTTCGGGTTCCGGCAGACCCTTGAGGTTAGAACACTGGGGTGCGTGCGGAGATCTCTCCCCTACCGATCTACGCCCAATCCTCTCGTGCGAACTAAGATGAAAATGAAGAACAACACAAGAGACACGAGGTTTATACTGTTTCGGGCCACCTTTGTGGTGTAATACCCTACTCCAGTGTGTGGTGTGGTGGATTGCCTCTGGGGCTGATGATGAACAGTACAAAGGAAGAACAACCTCGTGAGGGGTGTTCTTGAGCTGGTGCGGTGTGTTCTACTTAGTCTCTACTGGGGTTCTCCTTCAGATTTCTGGATGCCCTCTACTCTGTGGTGGCTAGCTCTATTTATAGAAGCCCTGGGCCTCTCCCCGAATAATTGAGCGGGAAGGGCGCCAACAATTGGCCATTTTGAAGGGGAACATCTAGTACAAGTTATCCTGACCAAAGGTGGTCTTCGGCTGCCAAAAGCACTAGTGATGACGCCGTCTTGGGCTCCACAGTGACCTCCGTCCGGCCGTCCGGCTGGTCTTGGTCTCGTTGCACCGGAATGGTAACCTTTGCCTGATGCCTTGGCCTGTGCTTGCCCCCTTTGCACCAAAGGGGAAACAAGGACTCTGCCCAGGCTGGCGCCCGCCTGGCGCCCGCCTGGCCTTGATCGTCATGGCTTGCATCACGGGATCCTCGCGAGGTACCCTTGCATTGATCTCTCCGCCTCCTCGCGAGCCTGCCTGATGAGGACGCTCTTGAGGAGGCTTCCTGTCATCCGCCCCGCGAGGCTTGGCCACTCGCGAGGGTCTTGAGCTCGAGCTTTATGAAGATGGGCCACGCTGGCCCCCACTTGAGCTACGCCGCAGGCAGGCAAGTCTGGGGACCCCCGTTCCCAGAACGCGGACAAAACTTCATGGTTTCTCCAGTGGCAACCTTCCTAGGTTTGGAAGTGGGAACCCTCCTTGCAGGTCCCTTCTTCTGCATACCTAGCTGAGTGGCTGCAGCTGAGCCATACTCCTTTTTAAGCACTTTCTTTTTGGAAGTGGCCTCATCCTCAACTGCCACATAGTCTTCATCCCCAGACTCATAAGTTTTCTTCTTTCTGGCCCTGGTGGCAGCTTTGGGTAAGTTGCTTGGGGTACTCCTGCTTCCATCATCTGAGCTGCTAGAGGGACTAGTGCCCTCACTCATGTGAACCTGCTCCTCTGACTTGTTCTGACTGTCATTTTGACCAGACATGATGCAAACTCTGACAACTGACCCTGTGAATATATTATAGATGAGGTAGAGTGGATAAGCATCACAAAATACAGAGGTTTTTGCAAAGGAATGAATCAAAAACTTAGTTTTAGTTTTCCTCAGAAAGCATTTCGGATCAACCGATTTGCAAACTCGGTGATACCGAAGCAGCTGTTGGAACCTAAACTAGTGAACTCGGTCAGACCGAGTCACAGTTTGGTGGCACCGAGACTGCTAGGGCTTCACAAAGTCCTGAACTCGGTCACACCGATTTTCAATTCTCGGTCAGACCGAGAATCTCATGTGCGATGGCCTGAGCCGAATCGGTGGTACCGAGTTCCACAACTCGGTTGGTCCGAGATGGTTTCGGCAGAAACCTAACCCTAAATTTTCAAATCATCTCTAATCTACGGAGTGTTTTTGACTAGATAAGATCGTTTCAATCGTGGCAAGATTCATGGCGAACACAGTGTGCTAGGAATCGGATAAGGATAGCACAGTGATCAAGTTCATACCCTAGTTCGGTTATGAACTCGCTACGGCGGCAACGGCAGGGTTGATTTCCGTTGACGGTGGCAGAGACCAGTGGCAGGAGGCAACTGGCGATGAGGAGGACGATCAGGAGACCCTGGAGGCAGAGCAGGCTAAGCGCGGGCGAAAGAGTTCGGAGAAAATTTCCAAAATTTTGCCCGTGGGTATATATAGCCCGACCCTGTCGGTGTGACCGAGTGGAACAACTCGATGGCACCGAGATGCATAACTGCAAGCAGTTACTGCAACTCGGTGTGACCGAAAAGTTCAAATCGGTTGCACCGAGATTGAAAACCTACATCGACTTAGTGATCTCGATATGACCGAAATGGGTGAATCGGTATGACCGAAATGGGTGAATCGGTCAGACCGAAACGCACAAAGAAGTTTTGGAAGTTTAAGTCTATGACGAATCAGGGACTCCGAGTGCTCCTCACATAGAGTGGTTCGAATCTGACTTGATCAAATTTTGTGATGTAGCATGAATAGAGTTTGAGACGAGAAAAGCATAGATAGCTAGAGAAGGTTCTTAGGCATTCTTGTCCATCCACTTGGCAAAAGAAAAGAGAAACCAATCAATCAAAACAACAAGTGGATGTCCTTGAATGAGTAAATTATGCAATCAACATGCTCACACAATAAAATGGCAATTGAAATATGTGGCAAAGCATGCACAACCAATTCTAGCATCTATCAAGCAATTGGCAATGACTAGGTCATCTATATATGAGTATATTGACATAGGAGTCAAATGAGAACATTTGATCGTAGGTCATACTCATCGTTTAAGCACAAGTGGGGTTACCACTTTTACATAAAGTGTTGTTGTTTTCACACCATTAGAGTTGCTTTAGCTCAATTCTTAGAGTAAAGCTCCCCCTAGATGTGAGATCCCCCCTAAGAGGGATGAACTAACCTTGGGTTTTGTCGATGATGACTTCATGTAGATGTTGAAGATGTGGATGCTCAATGTTGATGTAGATCATTTGGAGCTATCCTTTGGGGTGAGTTGCACTTTCAATACCTACATGGGTTAGTCCCACAAGGAACAAACAAGGATATCCATAGACATAGAGTGATGCACACACAAGATGATGTCTATGAAAGCTTTAGGTTACCTTGTCCCTTGTCTTACCAACAAGAGGGTTTGTGACTCCTTGAACTTATGCAAGATGTGGAAGTTGATTGCACTCGTTCTTGCCAAAATGATATGAGTGAAGTATGTTGGCGGAGTCACCCTCAAGAACTATCTAGTTCTTCTTCTTCGGGATCCACACCATCTTGATGGGAATCCTTGGAGTTGTAGTTGTACTTGATGAAGTAGAACTCGATGTAGTCTTGGGAACCCACTTGACCAAGGCCTTGGGAGCTTCTTCAAATGCATCAATTTCCTCTTGAAGCTTGTCCTTGACTTTTTGCTTGTGGTCTTGTGGTGGAAGATCATCTTGAGCTTGTGTCCCCTTGAAAGAAATAGGATCATACTTCTCTTGTTGAGGAACAAACTTCGTTTTGGGGTATTGATCTTCTGCCCACTCAACTCCATTGGCATTGAACTTTCGTTCAAAACCAACACCTTGGTTCTTCCGATGCCTTCCTTGATTGCGTACAATTTCCTCGAATTGCTTACTCCTGGCAAGGCTCTTGTAGACACCTTTCTCTATAATTCCCTTCAATAAGCTATTTTCTTGCTCAAGTGTAACTTGGCTAAGAGAATCATTTGTGGAATCAAGAGAACTACTAGAAGCAACAACATTGGATTTAGCATGATTGTTGTTACTACTAGAGGAAGAATCTTTCTTGTTCTTGTTACTAGACTTGACTTTAGGCATGTAAGTGGACAAGAGTAAACGCTTGGCAATGTAAGAACTTTCCTTACGAAGATCATCATTGATTGCTTTTAAGAACTCATGCTCTTGCTCAAGGTTGAGCTTTTCAAAACGTATCTCTCATGAGTCCTTAAAAGTTCTCGATGATGTTCTAAGATAGTTTCATGAGCTAACTTAAGAGTGTTTAGTTCTTTAGTTAGAGACTCAATCTTCTCCTTATCATTGTCATTCGTTTCATCTTGACTAGCATGATTAATTGATGTTTCATCATAGTATTCATCACTAGAGTTGTCAACAAATAAATCATCATCACCTAACAAGTCATCTTCATCACTATTGAAATCAACATACTCGGGGTGTGATACCTTTGGACCTTTGGCCATGAAGCATTTTGCAGTTCCTTCATTTGGTGACTCAAATATGTCGTAGGAGTTGTTGACACAGGTGCTAGACCGGCAACACCTTCATCTTGAGTATATTTGCAGTCGGAGTGATAGCTTCTCTCGGAGTGATTGTCGGAGTCGAAGCCGGATACCCATTCACCAACATGAGCTTGATGTCTTCGTTTTGTGTAGCTCCTTGATGACTTGTCCTTTCTTTCCGAATCCTTGCTTCTCCGTGAGGGACTTCGTTCATAACGATCATCTCTACTCCTTCTTTCTCTAGGTGGTGATTCTTCTCTTCTACTTCTTCTTTTGGGAGAATCTTCTCTTCTCTTGTAGGGGGTCGTACACTCATTGGAATAGTGTCCGGGCCTTCCACAATGGTAGCAGTTTCACTCTCGACTAGAAGATCTTTTGTCATTGTAGGACCTTGACTTGGAGCTTCTCTCTTTGCTTCTACTCTTGTAGAGCTTGTTGAAGTTCTTCACCATTAAGCTCAATTCTTCATTGAAGGTTTGTTTCTCACTTGATGATGTGGGGGCTTCACATGTGGCTTTGTAAGCACCACTTGATTTGTTGTGAAGTTCCTCTTTGTCCTTGAGTGACATCTCATGAGCAACAATTCTTCCAATGACTTCTGTTGGCTTGAGGTCTTTGTAATTGGGCATCATTTGAATCAACATGCACATGGTATCATATTTTCCATCCAAGGCTCTTAGGATCTTCTTGATGATGAATCTGTCGGTCATCTCTTCACTTCCTAAGCCGGCAATCTCATTTGTGGTAAGAGCAAGCCTAGAGTACATTTCAGCGACACCTTCACCATCCTTAATTTTGAACTTGTCAAGTTGACTTTGAAGCACATCCAACTTGGATTCCTTGACGGTGTCGGTACCTTCATGCATGTCAATCAAAGTATCCCAGATTTCCTTTGCATTCTCAAGACGGCTGATTTTGTTGAATTCTTCGGGGCACAATCCGTTGAAGAGGATATCACAAGCTTGAGTGTTGTATTGCAGCATTTTCAACTCTTCCGCGGTGACTTCACGATTCGGTTCTTTCCCATCAAAGAACTCGCCTTGCAAGCCAATACACACAATAGCCCAAGAGGCGGGGTTATGTCCAAGAATATGCATTTTCATCTTATGCTTCCAACTAGCAAAATTATTACCATCAAAGTAAGGACCTCTACGGTGATAATTTCCCTCGCTAGATGCCATACTCTCCTAGGTTGTGAAACCAAGGCTATGACCACCAAAAGCTATGGAAATCAAAGCAAATGGAGACCAAAGCTCTGATACCACTTGTAGGATCGAAAGTATGTCTAGAGGGGGGTGATTAGACTACTTGACCAAATAAAAATCTATCATTTTCCCAATTTTAGTCTTTGGTAGATTTTAGCTATCTTAGCACAAGTCAAGCAATCTTAACACGATTCATGCAAGCATGCAAAGAGTATATGAGCAGCGGAAAGTAAAGCATGCAACTTGCAAGAATGTAAAGGGAAGGGTTTGGAGAATTCAAACGCAATTGGAGACACAGATGTTTTTGTCGTGGTTCCGATAGGTGGTGCTATCGTACATCCACGTTGATGGAGACTTCAACCCACGAAGGGTAATGGTTGCGCGAGTCCACGGAGGGCTCCACCCATGAAGGGTCCACGAAGAAGCAACCTTGTCTATTCCATCATGGCCATCGCCCACGAAGGACTTGCCTCACTAGCGGTAGATCTTCACTAAGTAGGCGATCTCCTTGCCCTTACAAACTCCTTGGTTCAACTCCACAATCTTGTCGGAGGCTCCCAAGTGACACCTAGCCAATCTAGGAGACACCACTCTCCAAGAAGTAACAAATGGTGTGTTGATGATGAACTCCTTGCTCTTGTGCTTCAAATGATAGTCTCCCCAACACTCAACTCTCTCTCACAGGATTTGAATTTGGTGGGAAGAAGATTTGAGTGGAAAGCAACTTGGGTAAGGCTAGAGATCAAGATTCATATGGTGGGAATGGAATATCTTGGCCTCAACACATGAGTAGGTGGTTCTCTCTTAGAAAATGTGTATTGGAAGTGTAGATATGTTCTGATGGCTCTCTCCACGAATGAAGAGGGGTGGAGGGGTATTTATAGCCTCCACACAAAAACTAACCGTTACACACAATTTACCAATCTCGGTGAGACCGAATTGAGAAACTCGGTCGAACCCATTTGCTCATTTCGGTGGGACCGAAATGTTACAAAGGGGAAACAGAGAGTTTACATTGCAATATCGGTGGGACCGATTGCTCATCTCATTAGGACCGAAACATTATGAAGGGAAAAATAGAGATTACAACCCCATCTCGGTGAGACCGAGACCCCTAGCGGTGAAACCGATTTGCCTAGGGTTTGTGGCAGTGGCTATGACTTCTGAACTCGGTGGCGCTGGATAGAAAGAATCGGCGGGGCCGAGTTTGACTTTTGGTTTAGGTCATATGTGGATGTGGGAAGGTAGTTGAGGGTTTTGGAGCATATCACTAAGCACTATGAAGCAAGAACCTCATCAAGCAACACCTCATCCCTCCTTGATAGTATTCACTTTTCCTATAGACTCAATGTGATCTTGGATCACTAAAATATAAAATGTAGAGTCTTGAGCTTTAAGCTTGAGCCAAACTTTTTGTCCTTAGTATTTTGAGGGGCCCACTTTCCTCATCCATGCCATGCCATTCATTGAGATTTTCCTGAAATATTAATCTTGGAATAATGTTATCTCAATGAGCTATATGTTGTTAGGAATTACCAAAACCACCCAGGGATAGTTGCACTTTCAGTTATCTAGAGAGCCGAATACTACTTCCAGTGTTAAGGATCCCGTGCAGCGGGCCTCCACGTCGGGTATCACTCCTTTAAAGGTAGTGTTACTAGGCTTGATTCTTGACGAGTCAATACCCATCTTATGACAGTGTCTTGATAGATCAAGTTGAGTCTACTTCCGCCATCCATAAGGACTCTAGTGAGATGGTATCCGTCGATGATGGGATCGAGCACTAGGGCCGCGGAACCTCCGTGACGGATACTGGTTGGGTGGTCCCTGCGATCAAAGGTGATCGGGCAAGCCGACCATGGGTTGAATTTTGGGGCGACAGGCTCTACGGCGTAGACGTCCCTTAATGCATGTTTGTGATCCCTCTTGGGATGTGGGTGACATATATCATGTTCACCATTTTCACATCGAGGGGAAACTTCTTCTGCCCCCCTATGTTTGGAGGGCGGGGCTCATCATCGTCCTCGCTTTGAGGTCCTTTCCCCTTATGTTCGGTATTTAATTTACCCATCTGTTTAAAAACCCAGCATTTTCTGTTGGTGTGGTTGGCAAGCTTGTCCGGGGTGCCATGAATCTGGCAAGGCCTATCTAGTATTTTATCCAAATTGGATGGACCATCCCTATTTCCTTTGAACGACTTCTTCCATTGACCGAGTTTAGAGCCATTGAATCTGGTGATTACTGCCATATCCTCAGTTTCTTCGTTGTTGTTCCAATGCTTATTTTTGCTGCGTCGTGGCCTTCCATTGAAATCCCTGGCCTCAGAGGTGTCGGGGTCACTGGTACTGTTGCTTCTACGAACCAACCAGCTATCTTTGCCTACACAGAAGCGAGTCATAAGTGCAGTAAAAGTTGCCATAGTCTTCGGCTTTTCCTGACCGAGGTGTCAGGCGAGCCATTCGTCAGGGACGCTGTGTTTAAACGCCGCTAAGGCTTCAGCATCCGGATAGTTGACGATTAGATTCTTTTTAATTAAGAATCGAGTCCAAAGTTTGCGGCTGACTCTCCGGGTTGCTGGACTATGTGACTCAGGTCATTAGCGTCCGGTGGCCAGACATAAGTGCCCTGAAAGTTGTCTCGAAAAGCGTCCTCTAAGTCCTCCCAACTGCCAATGGAATTCTCTGGGAGGCTATTCAACCAGTGCCGTGCTGGTCCTTTTAGCTTTAGGGGGAGATGATCTCCCAGAGAATAGCCTCCCAGAGAATTCCATTGGCAGTTGGGAGGACTTAGAGGATGCTTTTCGAGACAACTTTCAGGGCACTTATGTCTCGCCACCGGACGCTGATGACCTGAGTCACATAGTCCAGCAACCCGGAGAGTCAGCCCGCAAATTTGGACTCGATTCTTAATTAAAAAGAATCTAATCGTCGACTGTCCGGATGTTGAAGCCTTAGCGGCATTTAAACACAGCGTCCGTGACGAATGGCTCGCATGACACCTCGGTCAGGAAAAGCCGAAGAGTATGGCATCTTTTACTGCACTTATGACTCACTTCTATGCAGGCGAAGATAGTTGGTTGGCTCGTAGAAGCAACAGTACCAGCGACCCCGGCACCTCTGAGGCCAGGGATTGCAATGGAAGGCCACGACGCGGCAAAAATAAGCGTTGGAACAACAATGAAGAAAATGAGGATACGGCAGTAACCGCCAAATTCAATGGCTCTAAACTCGGTCAATGGAAGAAGTCGTTCAAAGGAAATAGGGACGGTCCATCCAATTTGGATAAAATACTAGATAGGCCTTGCCAGATTCATGGCACCCCGGACAAGCCTGCCAACCACACCAACAGAAACTGCTGGGTTTTTAAACAGATGGGTAAATTAAATACCGAACATAAGGGGAAAGGACCTCAAAGCGAGGACAATGATGAGCCCCGCCCTCCGAACACAAGGGGACAGAAGAAGTTTCCCCTCGATGTGAAAACGGGTCGTGCTGGTCCTCTACGGCGAGGGGGCGCGGGCTGGTATTTGATACGTCTCCAACGTATCTATAATTTTTGATTATTCCATGCTATTATATTATCTATTTTGGATGTTTTATATGCATTAATATGCTATTTTATATGATTTTTGGGACTAACCTATTAACCTAGAGCCCAGTGCGAGTTTTTGTTTTTTCTTTGTTTTAGAGTTTCGCAGAAATGGAATACCAAATGGAGTCCAAACGGAACGAAACTTTCGCGATGATTTTTCTTGGACCAGAAGTCATCCAGAGGGCTTGAAGTGCACGTCAGGAAAGCCACGAGGCGGCCACAAGGTCAGAGGGTGCACCCAGGGGGGTACGGCGTGTTGAGAATGTAGCATGCAATTTCAAAAAAATTCCTACCATCACGCAAAATCTATCTAGGAGATGCATAGAAACGAGAGGGGAAGAGTGTGTCCATGTATCCTCGTAGACCGAAAGCGGAAGCGTTAGCTTAACGTGGTTGATGTAGTCGAACGTCTTCTCGATTCAACCGATCAAGCACCGAACGTACGGCACCTCCGAGTTCTGCACACATTCAGCTCGATGACGTCCCTCGAACTCTTGATCTAGCAAAGTGTAAAGGAAGAGTTTCATCAGCACGACGGTGTGGTGACAGTGATGGTGATGTGATCCGTGCAGGGCTTCGCCTAAGCACTACAGCAATATGACTAGAGGAGTAAACGATGCAGGGGGGCACCACACACGGCTAACAAACAATTGATGTGTCTACAGGTGCCCCCCTGCCCCCGTATATAAAGGAGGAGAGGGGAGTAAGCCGGCCTAGGCGGGCCCCCAAGTGGGGAGGAGTCCTATTAGCACTCCAAGTCCAATTCGGACCCCCTTCCTTTGACCGGAGAGGGAAAGGGGGAAGGAGAGGGAGAAGGTGAAGGAAAGGGGGGCGCCGCCCCCTTCCCCCTCCAATTCAGACCCCTTCCAAGTGGGGGGGCGCCAGCCCCTTGTGGGCTAGTGTGCCTCCCTCCCAAGGACCATGTGGCCCATTAGTTCCCCCGTGGGGTTCCGGTAACCCCCCAGTACTTTGGTAAGTACCCGAAACACTCCGGAACCATTCCGATGTCCGAATACCATTGTCCAATATATCAATATTTACCTCTCGACCATTTCGAGACTCCTCGTCATGTCCGTGATCTCATCCGGCACTCCGAACAATATTCGGTCACCAAAACACATAACTCATAATAGAAATCATCACCGAACATTAAGCGTGCGGACCCTACGGGTTCGAGAACTATGTAGACATGACCGAGACACATCTCCGATCAATAACCAACAACGGAACCTGGATGCTCATATTGGTTCATACATATTCTACGAAGATCTTTATCGGTCAAACCACAATGACAACATACGTCATTCCCTTTGTCATCGGTATGTTACTTGCCCGAGATTCGATCGTCAGTATCTTCATACCTAGTTCAATCTTGTTACCAGCAAGTCTCTTTACTCATTCCATAATGCATCATCCCGCAACTAACTCATTAGTCACATTGCTTGCAAGGCTTATTATGATGTGCATTACCGAGAGGGCCCAGAGATACCTCTTCGATACTCGAAGTGACAAATCCTAATCTCGATCTATGCCAACCAAACAAACACCTTCGGAGATACTTGTAGAGCATCTTTATGATCACCCAGTTATGTTGTGATGTTTGATAGCACACAAGTTGTTCCTCCAGTATTCGGGATTTGCATAATCTCATAGTCAGAGGAATATGTATTAAGTCGTGATGAAAGCAATAGCAATAAAACTAAACAATCATAATGCTAAGCTAACAGATGGGTCTTGTCCATCACATCATTCTCCTAATGATGTGATCCCGCTCATCAAATGATAACACATTTCTATGGTCAGGAAACATAACCATCTTTGATAAACAAGCAAGTCAAGTAGAGGCATACTAGGGACACTCTGTTTTGTCTATGTATTCACACATGTACTAAGTTTCCGGTTAATACAAGCATAAATAACAAACATTTGTCATGATATAAGGAAATATAAATAACAACTTTATTATTGCCTCTAGGGCATATTTCCTTCAGTCTCCCACTTGCTCTAGAGTCAATAATCTAGATTACATTGATATGATTCTAACACCCATGGAGTCTTGGTGCTGATCATGTTTTGCTCGTGGAAGAGGCTTAGTCAAGGGTCTGCAACATTTAGATCCGTATGTATTTTGCAAATCTCTATGTCTCCCTCCTTGACTTCATCACGGATGGAGTTGAAGTGTCTCTTGATGTGTTTGGTTCTCCTGTGAAATTTGGATTCCTTCGCTAAGGCAATTGCTCTAGTATTGTCAGAAAAGACTTTCATTGGACCCGATGCACTAGGTATTACACCTAGATCGGATATGAACTCCTTCATCCAGAGTCCTTCATTTGCTTCTTCCGAAGCAGCTATGTACTCCGCTTCACACGTAGATCCCGCCATGACGCTTTGCTTGGAACTGCATCAACTGATAGCTCCACCATTCAATATAAATACGCATCCGGTTTGCGACTTAGAGTCATCCGGATCAGTGTCAAAGCTAGCATTGACGTAACCATTTACGACGAGCTCTTTATCACCCCCATAAATGAGAAACAAATCCTTAGTCCTTTTCAGGTATTTCAGGATGTTCTTGACCGCTGTCCAGTGATCCACTCCTGGATTACTTTGGTACCTCCCTGCTAAACTTATAGCAAGGCACACATCAGGTCTGGTACACAAAATTGCATACATGATAGAACCTATGGCTAATCCATAGTGTCGTGGAATTGTCCAATCAGGAATAGCATGAAGAGCCGCCACCAGTTGTGCTTCTGGGTCAGGAATAGCAAGATCTTCCTCTGTAGGAAATTTGACTGAAGGGTGCTACCTCTTGAGCACTGCGTTGGTTTTCCCCGAAGAGGAGAGGATGATGCAGCAAAGTAGCGTAAGTATTTCCCTCAGTTTTTGAGAACCAAGGTATCAATCCAGTAGGAGGCTACATGCAAGTCCCTCGTACCTACACAAAATCAATAGCTCCTCGCAACCAACGCGATTAGGGGTTGTCTATCCCTTCACGGTCACTTACGAGAGTGGGATCTGATAGAGATGATAGATAATATTTTTGGTATTTTTGGTATAGAGATGCAAAGTGAAAAGTAAAAATCAAAGTAAAAAGCAAAGCAATAATAAAGTGATGGAGATTGATATGATGAGAATAGACCCAGGGGACATAGGTTTCACTAGTGGCTTCTCTCAAGAGCATAAGTATTTTACGATGGGTGAACAAATTACTGTTGAGCAATTGACAAAATTGAGCATAGTTATGAGAATATCTAGGTATGATCATGTATATAGGCATCACGTCCGAGACAAGTAGACCGACTCCTGCCTGCATCTACTACTATTACTCCACTCATCGACCGCTATCCAGCATGCATCTAGAGTATTAAGTTAAAAACAGAGTAACGCCTTAAGCAAGATGACATGATGTAGAGGGATAGTTTCATGCAATATGATAAAAACCCATCTTGTTATCCTCGATGGCAACAATACAATACGTGCCTTGCTGCCCCTTCTGTCACTGGGAAAGGACACCGCAAGATTGAACCCAAAGCTAAGCACTTCTCCCATGGCAAGAATAACAAATCTAGTAGGCCAAACCAAACTGATAATTCGAAGAGACTTGCAAAGATAACCAATCATACATAAAAGAATTCAGAGAAGATTCAAATATTATTCATAGATAGACTTGATCATAAACCCACAATTCATCGATCTCAACAAACACACCACAAAAATAAGATTACATTGAATAGATCTCCACGAGAGAGGGGGAGAACATTGTATTGAGATCCAAAAAGAGAGAAGAAGCCATCTAGCTAATAACTATGGAACCGAAGGTCTAAGGTAAACTACTCACACTTCATCGGAGAGGCTATGATGATGTAGAAGCCCTCCGTGATGAAGGCCCTATCTAGTGGAGCTCCGGAACAGGCCCCAAGATGGGATCTCGTGGATACAGAAAGTTGCGGCGGTGGAATTAGGTTTTTAGCTCCGTATCTGATTGTTTGGGGGTATGTAGGTATATATAGGAGGAAGGAGTACGTCGGTGGAGCAACAGGGGGCCCACGAGGCAGGGGGCGCACCCTGGGGGGCACCCCCCACCCTTGTGACCGCCTCTTTTACTTCTTGGAGTAGGGGCCAAGTCTCCTGGATCACGTTCGGTGAGAAAATCACGTTCCCGAAGGTTCCATTCCGTTTGGACTCTGTTTGATATTCCGTTTCTTCGAAACACTGAAATAGGCAAAATACAACAATTCTGGGCTGGGCCTCCGGTTAATAGGTTAGTCCCAAAAATAATATAAAAGTGGGAAATAAAGCCCAATATAGTCCAAAACAGTAGATAATATAGCATGGAGCAATCAAAAATTATAGATACATTGGAGACGTATCAAAGGGTTATGCAGAATATCTAGGAAAGTGTTAGGTGGCACCGGCTTACGCTGGGACCCTAACCGGCTCAAAGCATCAGCCGCCTCATTTTTCCTGCGATCAACATGTTCAACTTGGTAACCCTTGAAGTGACCCGCAATAGCATCAACCTCCTGACGGTAAGCCGCCATGAGTGGATCCTTAGAATCCCAAGTGCCAGAAACTTGCTGAGCTACCAGATCGGAGTCGCCAAAACACCTCCCCGGCTTAAGTTCATCTCCTTAGCCATCCGAAGACCATGGAGCAAGGCCTCATACTCAGCTGCATTGTTAGTACAAGGGAACATCAACCAGAGAACATAGGAAAATTTATCACCTCGTGGGGAAGTCAAGAAAACTCCAGCCCCCGAGCCCTCCAACTACCTGGATCCATCAAAATGAATAGTCCGATATGTGCTATCCAGCATTTCCTCAGGCATCTGCAACTCTGTCCAATCATTGATAAAATCCACAAGTGCTTGAGACTTGATGGCTGTGTGAGGCACATACTTCAAACCATGAGGTCCAAGCTCAATGGCCCATTTGGCTATCCGACCTGTGGCTTCTCTGTTTCGAATGATATCCCCTAAAGGAGCAGAACTAACCACAGTGATGGGATGACCCAAAAGATACTGCTTGAGCTTTCGGCTAGCCATGAACACCCCATATAGAAGCTTCTGCCAATGTGGATACCTCTACTTGGACTCAATAAGCACCTCATTGATGTAGTAAACCGGCCGTTGAACTGGATGCTCCTTGCCTGACTCCTTCCTTTCCACCACAATGGCTACACTGACAGCTCGGCTATTGGCAGCCACATATAACAACAAAGGCTCTTTATCAATGGGAGCTGCAAGAACCGGCAGCTCAGCCAACTGTTTCTTCAACGCCTCAAATGCCTGATTAGCAGCATCACTCCAAACAAAGTGGCATGTCTTCTTCTTCATCTGGTAAAGAGGGATGGCCTTCTCACTCAACCGGCTTATGAACCGGCTTAAGGCTGAAATACGGCCCGCCAAACGCTGAACATCATTGATACACGCCAGTTTAGCCAGAGAGGTGATGGCCTTTATCTTCTCCGGGTTAGCTTCAATACCTCGTTCTGAAAAAAGAAAACCCAAGAGCTTGCCTGCTAGCACACCAAAGACACACTTGGCCGGGTTAAGCATCATCTTGTAGACCCAGAGATTATCAAAGGTCTCTTTCAAATCATCTATCAAAGTTTCCTTCTTCCTGGACTTCACCACAATATCATCCACGTAGGCATGAACATTGCACCCAATCTGATCATGAAGACAATTCTGCACACACCGCTGGTAAGTCGCCTGGGCACTCTTGAGCCCAAAAGGCATAGACACATAACAGAAGGCTCCAAAGGGAGTGATGAAGGTTGTCTTCTCCTGATCCTTAACTGTCATCTTGATTTGATGATTACCAGAATAAGCATCCAAAAAGCTCAAACGCCCACAACCTTCCGTAGCATCAATAATCTGATCAATACGGGGGAGAGCGAAGGGATCAGCCGGACAAGCCTTGCTTAAGTCCGTATAATCCACACACATGCGCCAGGTGCCGTTTTTCTTAAGTACCAGCACCGGGTTAGCCAACCACTCAGGATGAAAGACTTCAACAATAAACCCAGCCGCCAAGAGTCGGGCCACTTCTTCACCAATAGCCTTGCGCCTATCCTCACTGAAACAGCGAAGAAATTGCTTGACCGTTTAAACTTTGGATCAATATTGAGAGTGTGCTCAACGAGTTCTCTTGGTACACCTGGCATGTCTGAAGGCTTCCATGCAAAGATGTCCCGGTTCTAACAGATGAACTCGATGAGCGTGCTTTCCTATTTCGGATCAAGATTAGCACTGATGCTGAACTGCTTGAATGAGTCGCCAGGAACAAAGTCAACTAGCTTAGTGTCATCCGCCGATTTAAACTTCCACAAGGGGTCATGCTCTATGGTCGGCTTCTTCAAAGATGTCATATCCGTCGAATCAACATTATCCTTGTAAAATTTCAATTCCTCTGTTGCACAGACAGATTTAGCGTAAGCAGCATCACCTTTTTCACACTCCAAGGCTACCTTGCGACTTCCATGCACTGTGATGGTGCCCTTGTGACCCGGCATCTTAAGCTATAAGTAAACATAACAAGGCCTTGCCATGAATTTAGCATAAGCCAGCCGCCCAAACAGAGCATGATACGAGCTTTGGATCTTGACCACTTCAAAGGTCAAAGTTTCTGCTCTGGAATTATGTTCATCCCCAAAGGCTACTTCCAAAGTGATCTTGCCTACAGGATACGCCGACTTACCAGGCACCACTCCATGAAAACAGTATTGGACGGCTTAAGATTTTTGTGAGTCAATCCCATGTGACGGAAAGTATCATAGTAAAGGATATTGATGCTGCTGCCTCCATCCATGAGTACCTTAGTGAACTTGTACCCCCCAACCTGAGGCGCTACCACCATTGCCAGGTGACCCGGATTATCAACCCGGGGCGGGTGGTCCTCACGACTCCACACAATGGGCTGCTCAGACCAGCGCAAGTAACAGGGAACCGCCAGCTCAACAGCGTTCACTGCCCTTTTATGGAGCTTCTGATCCCACTTACATGAAATTGTGGTGAAGACGTGGTACTGCCCACTATTCAATTGCTTTGGGTTACTCTGATAACTAGATTGCTACTGCTGCTGAGCCCCCTGACCAGACTATTGACTAAAACCACCCTGATTGCCTTGGCCCTGAAAGCCGGAACGAGAACCGCCACCACCGTAACTCGGATCGTGACAGCCGGGTCCTGAGCCGCCGTCCGGCCCATGATTGTTCTGAAAAAACTTTGAATTTTTATACTCTCTCATAATGAAGCAATCCTTCCAAAGGTGAGCGGCCGACTTTTCCCATGTACCATGCTTTGGGCAGGGCTGATTCATCATCTCCTAAAGGTTGAAATTTTTCCCTCCAAACTGAGGGTTTGGCTTTCCCTTACGATGCTGACCATTATTCCGCATGTTGGTGTTAGCCACAAAATCCAAACTACTATCAGCCTTGCGCTTACCATTGCCCCCCCCCCCTGATTCGCCGGGTTATGCTGTTGCCCTTTGGTGTTGCTACTCTTCTTTCCCTTACCCGGCCTTTCCTCATCAGTCTCGGGGTCCTTGGTACTATCAGAGTCGGCATACTTGACTAGAGCCGCCATGAGCTCCCCCATGTCACTGCAGTGGCGCTTGAGCCGCCCCAGCTTCTGCTTAAGAGGCTTAAAACGGCAGTTTTTCTCCAACATTAGAACTGCTGAACCGGCGTTGATACGGTCTGATGAGTGCAGGATGGCTGAGACCTGGTGCACCCAATGGGTTGTTGACTTGCCCTCTTCTTGGACACAGGAGTCCAAATCCACAATTGACATAGGCTGCTTGCACGTGTCTTTAAAGTTCTGGATGAACCGAGCTTTTAACTCGGCCCATGACCCAATGGAGTTGGATGGCAACCCTTTCAACCAAGTATGAGCCATTCCATCCAACATCATAGTGAAATACTTAGCGCATGCAGCATCGCCAACATCCAACAATTCCATTGCCATCTCATAACTTTCAACCCAAGCTTCAGGGGGCTGATCTGCTGTGTAGTTAGGTACCTTATGAGGGCCCTTGAAATCCTTGGGCAACCACATGTTACGTAGAGCCGGCACTAAACATGGTACACCCAAGGTTCTGGAGGTCACGCCTGTCTCCACCAAAGTTGTCGAATAAATCAGAGAATGCTGATGAGCCGCTTGCTGAGCCGCCAGCTCAGCCTCCCGACATGCTCTGCCCTAGTCCACCAAAGCCTGGACATCATTACCAGCGTGTGGCGGGTTAGGTCTATGAGGCTGATTGCGGTGTCGTCCACTGCTTGACACGGTTGGCTCATCAATATGCCTGCTATAACTCCTGCTTGGACGTGGTGTTGAGTGGATACGATCCCGACTGTATGAATAAGCCGCCTATTGGGCTACAACCATCTGGAGCCGTTCTCCGGCTCGTCGTATTTCCATTGCTGCCGGTGATTCGCCTTCAACCGGTAGAGCCGCCAGCCATGTCGTCGCAGCAATCATATTATCCAAAGGGTTAGAATAATGACCCGGCAGTGTCGGTACATACTGAGGCAGAGTAGTATTCAAATGGGGCGGCTCCATCGTGTGCGGCTGAGCTGGCGCTTCAGCCCCAGGCACTTCAACCCGGTTTATCTCCGGTGGGTTACTGGTCCCAGCTCCAGGCGTGTTGAAGAGGATCTTTGCATCATAAACCAGGGGCAAATGACTCTGGCGTCTCCTTCTCATGACCTCGTTTGAGGAGTTCTAATCCATCGTGAGCTGGAAAGACTCTGCCTGAATTCGTTGCGCCTGAGCATCTAGAGCAGCCCGCTCCGTGGCCATCCTGGCGTTCTCTGTATTCAGCTCCTCTTTGGCCTGCGTTATCTCGTCATGCAATTATGCAACCTCCGCATTATGCTGAGCTTGATTTGCCGGGTTAACCTCCGCCATTAACAATGTTGTCAGAGTGTCCAACAAGTCAGACAAGACCTGAGCCGGCGGGCGCACAGGGCCTCCTACCCCGGCAGCCATTGCCATTGCTACTACAGTCGTAGATTTCTGCCTGGCTGTGTACCGGCCATGAAAATCACGACCCTATTCGGCGGCTCATAGGGGGCCGGAATACTATCGCCATCGTAATAGCCCCAAAGCCGGCCGTCTTGCAATTGATACAATGACTAAGTCTCGCCGGTGGATGATTCATCATCAGAGTAGATGACCGTCTCACCGCCAGACACAGATCTATCCTCAAATTCCGCCCCATGGATGAACCCAATGAAGGCGCGTTTCACGGCGGGCTGAACTCGGGCGGGTCGTGCACACTGAGCCATCTCGATGATGTCGGTGCAGATGTCTAGCTCAAGACCCGGTTCGCCGATCTTGCCGATGAAGACGTTGATTCCGCCGAAGGGGACCCGGTATCCATACTCAATTGAGCCGGCCTCGGGGCCCCAGCCTGCATCGTTGATGTAGAGCTTGCCGCGATGACTCTTGGTCATCCGGCCCACAACGTATCCCTTGATCCCTTCAAAGCTGCCCTGTAAGAACTCGAAACCACCGTGCCTGGCCCCACGGTGGGCGCTAACTATCGCGGAATTGTCACGGCAAATGTCCTAGCAGAAGGACTTAGTCCTGGAGCCATCGCGACAAGGTTAGCTTAAAGGCGTTGAACAGGACAAAGGACACAGGGAGTTTATACTGGTTCGGCCCCTTGCGGTGAAGGTAAAGGCCTAATCCAGTTTGAGGTGGTATTGCTTATGTTTTGATTACCAGGGAGCGAATACGCTTGACCTAGCTTTCGATTTGTTGTTTCTTGCCCTAAGCCACCGTCGGGTCGTCCCTTTATATACACAGGTGGACGCCCGACGACTCACAGAGTCCCGGCCGGCTCATAATCAACGTGTCCGGCTCGGTGACTAATTACACTTGCCTTACAATCCAAGTCATACATATATGGTGGTTTACACCTATTGGCCTTAAGTCGCCTTTGGGCTTCGGGCCCTTAGCAAGTCTGCTTCATGAACCGCCACCTTCAACATCTTCATGGGATTTGTCTTGATGAACCGCCATTGGTATAACCCGGCCCCTCCTGGGCGGGTCATACCCAATAGTTATCCCCAACACATAGGGAATGACTTTCATTTTCTCTCTATCTTCTGAAGTGGTCGGGCATTGAGTCTTACTCAACTTCACACCTTGTAACACAGGCAAGAACCCTTTCTTTGACTGATCCATTTTGAACTTCTTCAAAACTTTATCAATGTATGTGCTTTGTGAAAGTCCAATTAAGTGTCTTGATCTATCTCTATAGATCTTGATGCCCAATATATAAGTAGCTTCACCGAGGTCTTTCATTGAAAAATTCTTATTCAAGTATCCTTTTATGCTATCCAGAAATTCTATATCATTTCCAATTAACAATATGTCATCCACATATAATATTAGAAATGCTACAGAGCTCCCACTCACTTTCTTGTAAATACAGGCTTCTCCGAAAGTCTGTATAAAACCATATGCTTCGATCACACTATCAAAGCGTATATTCCAACTCCGAGATGCTTTCACCTGTCCATAAATGGATTGCTGGAGCTTGCACACTTTGTTAGCACCGTTAGGATCGACAAAAACCTTCTAGTTGCATCATATACAACTCTTCTTTAAGAAATCCATTAAGGAATGCAATTTTGACATCCATTTACCAAATTTCATAATCATAAAATGCGGCAATTGCTAACATGATTCGGACAGACTTAAGCATCGCTATGGGTGAGAAGGTCTTGTCATAGTCACTCCTTGAACTTGTCGAAAACCTTTCGCAACAAGTCGAGCTTTATAGACAGTAACATTACCATCAGCGTCAGTCTTCTTCTTGAAGATCCATTTATTCTCTATGGCTTGCCGATCATGGGGCAAGTCAACCAAAGTCCATACTCTATTCTCAGACATGGATCCCATCTCAGATTTCATGGCCTCAAGCCATTTCGCGGAATATGGGCTCATCATCGCTTCCTCATAGTTCGTAGGTTCGTCATGGTCTAGTAACATGACTTCCAGGACAGGATTACCATACCACTCTGGTGTGGAACGTACTCTGGTTGACCTACGAGGTTCGATAGTAACTTGATCTGAAGTTTAACGATCATCATCATTAGCTTCCTCACTAATTGGTGTAGGCATCACGGGAACAGTTTTTTGTGATGAACTACTTTCCAATTCAAGAGAAGGTACAATTACCTCATCAAGTTCTACTTTCCTCACACTCACTTCTTTTGAGAGAAACTCCTTCTCTAGAAAAAATTCATTCTTAGCAACAAATATCTTGCCTTCGGATCTGTGATAGAAGGTGTACCCAATAGGTTCTTTTGGGTATCCTATGAAGACACACTTCTCCGATTTGGGTTCATCTTATCAGGCTGAAGATTTTTCACATAAGCATCACAACCCCAAACTTTAAGAAACAACAGCTTAGGTTTCTTGCCAAACCACATTTCATATGGTGTCGTCTAAACGGATTTAGATGGTGCCCTATTTAACGTGAATGCAGCCATCTCTAATGCATAACCCCAAAACAATAGTGGTAAATCGGTAAGAGACATCATAGATCACACCATATCTAATAAAGTACGGTTACGACGTTCAGACACACCATTACGCTGTGGTGTTCCAGGTGGCGTGAGTTGCGAAACTATTCAACATAGTTTTAAATGAAGACCAAACTCATAACTCAAATATTCGCCTCCATGATCAGACCGTAGAAACTTTATTTTCTTGTTACGATGATTTTCTGCTTCACTCAGAAATTCTTTGAACTTTTCAAATGTTTCAGACTTGTGTTTCATTAAGTAGATATACCCATATCTGCTCAAATCATCTGTGAAGGTCAAAAAATAATGATACCCACCGCAAGCCTCAACACTCATCGGACCGCATACATCAGTATGTATTATTTCCAATAAGTCAGTGGCTCGCTCCATTGTTCCGGAGAACAGAGTCTTAGTCATCTTGCCCATGAGGCATGGTTCACAAGTATCAAATGATTCCAAAAGCCCATCCGCATGGAGTTTCTTTGTGTGCTTTACACCAATATGACCTAAACAGCAGTGCCACAAATATGTTGCACTATCATTATTAACTTTGCATCTTTTGGCATCAATATTATGAATATGTGTATCACCACAATCGAGATTCAACAAAAATAGACCACTCATCAAGGGTGCATGACCATAAAAGATATTACTCATATAAATAGAACAACCATTATTCTCTGGTTTAAATGAATAACTGTCTCACATCAAACAAGATCCAGATATAATGTTCATGCTCAACGCTGGCACCAAATAACAATTATTCAGGTATAAAACTAATCCCGAAGGTAAACTATAGGTAGCGTGCCGACGGGGATCACATCGACCTTGGAACCATTTCTGACATGCATCGTCACCTCGTCCTTAGCCAATCTTCGTTTAATCCATAGCCCCTTTTTCGAGTTAGAAATATGAGCAACAAAACCAGTATCAAATATCCAGGCGCTACTACGAGCATTAGTAAGGTACACATCAATAACATGTACATCAAATATACCTTTCACTTTTCCATCCTTCTTATCCACCAAATACTTGGGGCAGTTCCACTTCTAGTGACCAGTCCCTTTGCAGTAAAAGCACTCAGTTTCAGGCTTAGGTCTAGACTTGGGCTTCTTCCCGGGAGTAGCAACTTGCTTGCTATTCTTCTTGAAGTTCCCCTTCTTTCCTTTGCCTTTTTTCTTGAAACTAGTGGTCTTGTTAACCATCAACACTTGATGCTCCTTCTTGATTTCTACCTCCGCAGCCTTGAGCATTGCGAAGAGCTCGGGAATCATCTTGTTCATCCCTTGCATATTATAGTTCATCACGAAGCCTTTATAGCTTGGTGGTAGTGATTGAAGAACTCTGTCAATGATACTATCATCCGAAAGATTAACTCCCAGCTGAGTCAAGTGGTTATGGTACCCATACATTCTGAGTATGTGTTCACTGACAGAACTATTCTCCTCCATCTTGCAGCTATAGAACTTGTTGGAGACTTCGTATCTCTCAACTCGGGGATTTGCTTGAAATATTAACTTCAACTCCTGGAACATCTCATATGCTCCATGACGTTCAAAATGTCTTTGAACTATCGAGTAGTCATCAGATTTAGCATGGCACACTGAACTATCGAGTAGTTATCAGATTTAGCTTGCCAGACGTTCATAATGTCAGCAGTTGCTCCTGTAGCAGGCCTTGCACCTAGCGGTGCATCTAGGACATAATTCTTCTGTGCAGCAATGAGGATAATCCTCAAGTTACGGACCCAGTCCGAGTAGTTGCTACCATCATCTTTCAACTTAGTTTTCTCTAGGAACGCATTAAAATTCAAGGGAACGGTAGCACGGGCCATACATCTATAACATAGATATGCAAAAACTATCAGGACTAAGCTAACGATAAATTAACTTCAATTAATCATATTACTTAAGAACTCCCACTTAGATAGACATCCCTCGGGTCATCTAAATGATCACATGATCCATATCAACTAAACCATGTCCGATCATCACGTGAGATGGAGTAGTTTTCACTGGTGAACATCTCTATGTTGATCATATCTACTATATGATTCATGTTCCACCTTTCGGTCTCATTGCTCTGAGGCCATGTATGTACATGCTAGGCTCGTCAAGTTTAACCCGAGTATTCTGCACGTGCAAAACGGTCTTGCACCCGTTGTATGTGAAGGTAGAGCTTATCACACCCGATCATCACGTGGTGTCTCGGCACGATGAACTATCACAATGGTGCATACTCAGGGAGAACACTTATACCTTGAAATTTTAGCGAGGGATCATCTTATAGTGCTACGGCCGTACTAAGCAAAATAAGATGCATAAAAGATAAACATCACATGCAATCAAAATATGTGACATGATATGGACATCATCATCTCGTGCCTTTGATCTCCATCTCCAAAGCACAGTCATGATCTCCATCGTCACCGGCTTGACACCTTGATCTCCATCGTAGCGTCGTTGTCGTCTCGCCAACTATTGCTTCTACAACTATCACTCACGCATAGTGATAAAGTAAAGCAATTACATGGCAATTGCATTTCAGACAATAAAGCGACAACCATAAGGCTCCTGCCAGTTGCCGATAACTTTTACAAAACATGATCATCTCATACAACAACGTATATCACATCATGTATTGACCATATCGCATCACAACGTGCCCTGCAAAAACAAGTTAGACATCCTCTACTTTGTTTTTGCAAGTTATACGCGGCTGCTACGGGCTTCTAGTAAGAACCGTTCTTACCTACGCATCAAAACCACAATGATGTTTCTTCAAGTTTGTTGTTTTAACCTTCAACAAGGACCGGCCGTAGTCAAATTCGATTCAACTAAAGTTGGAGAAACAGACACCCGCCAACCACCTCTATGCAAAACAAGTTGCATGTCTGTCGGTGGAACCGGTCTCATGAACGTGGTCATGTAAGGTTGGTCCAGGCCACTTCATCCAACAATACCGCCGAATCAAAATAAGATGTTGGTGGTAAGCAATATAACTATGATCGCCCACAACTCTTTGTGTTCTACTCGTGCATATCATCTATGCATAGACCTGGCTCAGATGCCACTGTTGGGAATGTAGCATGCAATTTCAAAAACTTTCCTACGATCACGCAAGATCTATCTAGAAGATTCATAGCAACGAGAGGGGGAGAGTGTGTCCACGTACCCTCGTAGACCGAAAGCAGAAGCATTAGCTTAACGCGGTAGATGTAGTCGAACGTCTTCTTGATTCAACCAATCAAGCACGGAACGTACGACACCTCCGAGTTCTGCACACGTTCAGCTCGATGAAGTCCCTCGAACTCTTGATCCAGCAAAGTGTCGAGGGAGAGTTTCGTCAGCACGATGGTGTGGTGACGGTGATGGTGATGTGATCCGCGCAGGGCTTCGTCTAAGCACTATGACAATATAACCGAAGGAGTAAACGGTGGAGGGGGCACCGCACACGGATAAGAAACAATTGATGTGCCTAGAGATGCCCCCCTGTCCCCAGATATAAAGAAGGACAGGGGAGGAGGCCGGCCTAGGCGCCCCAAGTGGGAAGGAGTCCTACTAGGACTCCAAGTCCAATTCGGACCCCCCTTCCTTTTACCGGGGAGGGAAAGGGGGAAGGAGAGGGAGAAGGAGAAGGAAAGGGGGGCGCCGCCCCCTTCCACACTCCAATTTGTACCCCTTCCAAGTGGGGGGCGCGCCAGCCCCTTATGGGCTAGTGTGCCTCCCTCCCAAGGCCCATGTGGCCCATTACTTCCCCCGGGGGGTTCCGTTAACCCCCCGATACTCTGATAAATACCCGAAACACTCCGAAACCATTCTGATGTACGAATCCCATCGTCCAATATATCAATCTTTACCTCTCGACCATTTCGAGACTCATCGTCATGTCCATGATCTCATCCGGGACTTGATAATCCCCGAGTGAAAGGAATCATCGTAGCAATTTCCAAAGGTGGAAGTGATAAGTATGGAGTGTCGAACCCACAAGGAGCTAAAGGTAAGATCAATATTCTCTCAAGCCCTATCTGCCACTAATACGACTCTACGTACACCGAACGTTTGCTTCCAACTAGAAACGAGAAATAAAACTACGTTGTGGGTATGAAGTGGATAACTTTGTATGATATCGGATAGCTAAAATATAAAAGTAGGTGTTGTTATCATAAAGTTAGAATATGTTACTAAATAATATAAATAGCGAGTGTGGAATAATGGTGGATCGGTGTGCGGAATTGTCATAGGCAATTGTTAACAAGACCGATAGTCATCATTGAAATTTCATATGAGGGAGAGGCATAAGCTAACATACTTTCTCTACTTGGATCATATGCACTTATGATTGGAACTCTAGCAAGCATCCGCAACTACTAAAGATCATTAAGGTAAAACCCAACCATAACATTAAAGCATCAAGTCGCCTTTATCCCATACGCAACAACCCCCTTACGCGGGTTTATGCTTCTGTCACTCAAGTAACCCACTATAAGCGAATCATAAACATATTGCAACACCCTACAGCGGGAATCCCTCACGCTTGCACGACACGGAGGGCACAATAGGATAGCACCAAAATAAAACATACAACTCGTACCAATGTAGATCATCAATCAACCCAAAGACAAAGGATATCTACTCAAAACATCATAAGATAGCAACACATTATTGGATCATAATATGTGGCATAAAGCACCATGTTCAAGTAGGGATTACAGCGGGGTGCGGGAGAGTGGACCGCGTAAAAGAGGTGAGGATGGTGATGATGGTGGTGATGTTGATGAAGACGATCACCACGGCGATGATTCCCCTCCCGATGGCACTCCAGCGCCACCGGAAGAGAGGAGGAGAGGTTATCCCCCTTGTGCTTCCTCCTCCATGGCCTCCCCCTAGATGGGGAAAGGTTCTTCCTCTGGTACTTGGCCTCCATGGCGATGATGGCCTCTCTGGGATACTCCTCTACGGCCACCGGTGATGATGGCCCCCTCCGACAGGGTGCCGGAGAGGGCCTAGATTGATTTCTCGTGGCTACAGAGGCTTCTGGCGGCGAAACTCCCGATCTAGGTTAATTTTCTGAGGTTTCTGTATTTATAGGAATTTTTGGCGTCGGTCTCACGACAAGGAGGTGCCCGAGCTGTCCACGAGGCAGGCCCACGCGCCCAGGGGGTGGGCGCGCCCCCCACCCTCGTGGGAAGCTCGGGACTCTTCTGGCCCAACTCTGATGCTCCGCGGTCTTCTTTTGGCCCATAAAAAATCATCAAAAATTGGCACGTCAATTGGACTCCGTTTGGTATTCCTTTTCTGCAAAACTCAAAAACAAGGAGAACATAGAAACTGGCACTGGGCTCTAGGTTAATAGGTTAGTCCCAAAAATCATATAAAATAGCATATAAATGCATATAAAACATCTAAGATGGATAATATAATAGCATGAATACTTCATAAATTATAGATATGTTGGAGACGTATCAGCATCCCCAAGCTTAATTCCTGCTCGTCCTCGAGTACGTAAATGATAAAATAAATAATTTATGAAGTGTGAATGCTAGCAGGTGCACAAGTTTGATCAATGATAATTTCAGTCACCTCTTCTAGCATCATTATATGTCATAATAGTAGCTCATCTCATAAAACTTCTCATGATAAAGTAACAAGCTATTCACATGTTAAAGTATAGATCATAAACTTTCTTGAAAACTAACAAACCGTGTTATTAGTCATCAAACAATCACAATTCATCTTATTTTCAGGAAGAGTCTATGTTAGAGCTTTGATTTAGCAAACTCCACATACTCAACTATCATTTAGTCCTTCACAATTGCTAACACTCACGCGATATTTATGGGTTCAAAGTTTTAATCAGACACAGAGAAAGATAGGGGCTTATAGATTGGCCTCCCAACCTTTTACCTCAAGGGTAATGTCAACAATAATAGTTCATGATGCCTTACATCCAATTGGATATATATATCAGAATCTTTCCAACACAATGTGCTTGCCAAAAGGATAAAATGTAAAAAGGAAAGGTGAAAATCACCATGACTCTTGCATAAGGGTAAGAGATAAAAGTAAAAGATAGGCCCTTCGCAGAGGGAAGCAGAGGTTGCCATGCGCTTTCAGGGTTGGATGCACAATATCTTAATGCAAAAAAACGTCACTTTATATTGCCACTTGTGATATGGACCTTTATTATGCAGTCCGTCGCTTTTATTTCTTCCACATCACAAGATCGTATAAAGCTTATTTCCTCCACACTAATCAATCATACATATTTAGAGAGCAATTTTTATTTCTTGCACCGATGACAACTTACTTGAAGGATCTTACTCAATCCATAGGCAGGTATGGTGGACTCTTATGGCAAAACCGGGTTTAAGGGTATTTGGAAGCACAAGTAGTATCTCTACTAAGTGCAAAGAATTTGGCTACCATGAGGGGGAAAGGCAAGCTCAACGTGTTGGGCGATCCATGACAATATATTTTATTTCAGATATAAGAAAACATAACCCATTATGTTGTCTTCCTTGTCCGACATCAACCTTTTAGCATGGCATATTTTAATGAGTGCTCACAATTACAAAAGATGTCCAAGATAGTATATTTATATGTGAAATCCCTCTTCCTTCAATATTCTTTCATGAATTGTTCAAGTGACCAATTCTACGTTTGCTAACTTTCAATAAGTTTACTACCTATACTTATTATGTGTGAAGTCATTACTCCCCATGTTATAAGCATATGAAACATATATAAATTCAGATTTATGCCGTTCAATTTATCCAACCGTTTACTCATAGGATATACGTGAAGCACATGAGTAAATGACAAACTACTCCAAAAGATATGAGTGAAGAACACTAAGTAGTCAAATAATTAACTAGCCATTGGAGGATTATTTTTCATTCAATATTTCAGATCCAATGATTTTATTCAAACATCAAGTAAAATTGAAAATACGCTCCAAGCAAAACACATATCATGTGACGAATAAAAATATAGCTCCGAGTAAGGTATACCGATAGTTTTGAAGACGAAAGAGGGGATGCCTTCCGGGGCATCCCCAAGCTTAGGTACTTGAGTCTTCCTTGAATATTACCTTGGGGTGCCTTGGTCATCCCCAATCTTAGGGTCTTTCCACTCCTTATTCTCCTCATATCTATATCTCACCCAAAGCTTGAAAACTTCAATCACACAAAACTTAACCAAACTTCGTGAGATAGGTTAGTATGATAAAGAGTAAACCATTCACTTTGGTATAGTTAAGGACAAGTTTCATAATTGTTCTCACACAATGCCTACTGTACCATATCATTTCTACAATTTATATTGAGAAATATAAGTCATAGAGACTAGAAAACAAGCAAGCTATGCAATGAAAACAGAATCTGTCAGAAACAGAACAGACTGTAATGATCTGAACATAAACCATACTTCTGCGACTCCAAAAATTATGAAATAATTGTTGGACGTGAGGAATTTGTCTATTAATCTTCTGCAAAAAGAATAAACTAAAAATCACTCTTCTGCAAAAAATGACAGCTAATCTCGTGAGCACAAAGTTTCTGTTTTTTACAGCAAGATCACACTGACTTTCTCCCAAGTCTTCCCAAAGGTCTTACTTGGCACTTTACTGAAACAAAAGCTATAAAACATGATTAATACAGTAGCTTAATCATGTAAACACACAAAAACAGTAGGGGTAAATATTGGGTTGTCTCCCAACAAGCGCTTTTCTTTAATGCCTTTTAGCTAGGCATGATGATTTCAATGATGCTCACATAAAAGATAAGAATTGAAACACAAAGAGAGCATCTTGAAGAATGTGACTAGCAAATTTAAATCTAACCCACTTTCTATGCCTAGGGATTTCGTGAGCACACAACTTATGGGGACAAGAATCAACTAGCATAGGAAGGCAAAACAAGTATAACTTCAAAACTTTAAGCACATAGAGAGGAAACTTGATATTATTCCAACTCCTACAAGCATGTATTCCTCCCTCATAATAATTTTCAATAGCATCATGGATAGCAATTTTGTTCTCATACTCAATTGGAACCTCTTCCGAAATAGTGGAATCATTACTAGCTAAAGTTCACACTCTTCCAAATCCACTTTCATAAATATCACACTAAGATTCAACGCCCTCCAAAATAGTGGGATCACTAATTCCTAAAGTTGACACTCTTCCAAACCCACTTTAAATTATAGTATTATTCATACTCCAAAAGATATAAGTGAAGTTCATGGAGCATTCTACAATTAATATAGACTAACCAATATCCAAGCTCAAAATGTATAAGTGAAGCACATGAAGCATTCTATAAAACCATACTCAAAAGATTTAAGTGAAGCACAAAGAGAAATTCTATAAGATCATACTTAAAAGATTTAAGTGAAGCATATGAAGTATTCTATAAATCAATGAAGGGCTATCTCATGCTAGCATGGTTCTTAAAGGAAAAACAAAAACACAAAGGACACAAATCATGTGAACAAAACAAAAACCGAGGTATACCGATATTTGTTGAAGAAGAAAGATGGGATGCCAACCGGGGCATCCCCAAGCTTAGATGCTTGAGTATCCTTTGAAATATTTACTTGGGGTGCCTTGGTCATCCCCAAGCTTGAACTCTTGCCTCTCTTTATTCTTTGCATATTGATAGCTCCTCGACCTTCGGACACTTCATCCACACAAAACTTTCACAAAAACTTGTGAGATCCGTTAGTGTAATAAAGCAAATCACTACCTTTAGGTACTGTAATGAACTTATTATTTATTTATATTGGTTTTAAACCTACTGTATTCGAACTTCTCTATGGTTCCTACCCCCCCCCCGATACTAGCCATAGATTCATCGAAATAAGCAAACAACACACGCAAAACAGAATCTGTTAAAAACAGAACAGTCTGTAGTAATCTGGAAGTTTCGTAAACTTCTGTAACTCCTAAAATTATGAAATAAATATGAAAATTTGACCAATTTGTACAGAAGTAATGTGCAAAAAGTTTCAGACCCATTTGACTTTCCAGTAAAAAATGTAAATTCACACACTACAGCCAAAGTTTCTGTTTTTGTTCTGCACATAGTAACAAGCAATCTAATCATCCTAAAACCAAAGCTTGGCACATTATTTTTATAATAAAATGGATGTATACAAGGGGATAATTATTTACAGAGAAACTTCCATGAAAAATTCTACATTGTTTCCGTGAGCATGAACACAAGTGCTCAAGGTCGACCCTCACTTCTTCAATGCATAACTTTCCAATCACTTCTCTTTTTGAAAAACTTTTTAGGCATGAGGGGCAAGTAATAATTTTTTGTATTTTCATTCTTTTAAATTTTTTGTTATGTTTCACCCACAACTAAACAGAAACAAAAAAGGACAAACAAAATCTACTTAGTGAAGAAAGCAAACAAGCACACACGAGAATATCAACCCCACGCTATTGCTCCCCGGCAACGGCGCCAGAAAAGAGCTTGATAATCCCCAAGTGAAAGGAATCATCGTAGCAATTTACAAAGGTGGAAGTGATAAGTATGGAGTGTAGAACCCACAAGGAGCTAAAGGTAAGATCAATATTCTCTCAAGCCCTATCTGCCACTGATACGACTCTACGTACACCGAACGTTTGCTTCCAACTAGCAATGAGAAATAAAACTACGTTGTGGGTATGAAGTGGATAAATTTGTATGATATCGGATAGCTAAAATATAAAAGTAGGTGTTGCTATCATAAAGTTAGAATATGTTACTAAATAATATAAATAGCGAGTGTGGAATAATGGTGGATCGGTGTGCGAAATTGTCATAGGCAATTGTTAACAAGACCGATAGTCGTCATTGCAATTTCATATGAGGGAGAGGCATAAGCTAACATAATTTCTCTACTTGGATCATATGCACTTATGATTGGAACTCTAGAAAGCATCCGCAACTACTAAAGATCATTAAGGTAAAACCCAACCATAGCATTAAAGCATCAAGTCCCCTTTATCACATACGCAACAACCCCCTTACTCGGGTTTATGCTTCTTCACTCAAGCAACCCACTATAAGCAAATCATAAACGCATTGCAACACGCTACAACGGGAATCCCTCACGCTTGCGCGACACGGAGGGCACAATAGGATAGCACCAAAATAAAACATACAACTTATACCAATCTAGATCATCAATCAACCCAAAGACAAAGGATGTCTACTCAAAACATCATAAGATGGCAACACATTATTGGATCATAATATGTGGCATAAAGCACCATGTTCAAGTAGGGATTACAGCAGGGTGCGGGAGAGTGGACCGCGTAAAAGAGGTGAGGATGGTGATGATGGTGGTGATGTTGATGAAGATGATCACCGCGGCGATGATTCCCCTCCCGATGGCACTCCGGCGCCACCGGAAGAGAGGAGGAGAGGTTCTCCCCCTTGTGCTTCCTCCTCCATGGCCTCCCCCCTAGATGGAGAAAGGTTCTCCCTCTGGTCCTTGGCCTCCATGGCGATGATGGCTTCTCCGGGATACTCCTCCATGGCCACCGGTGATGATGGCCCCCTCCGGCAGGGTGCCGGAGAGGGCCTAGATTGATTTCTCGTGGCTACAGAGGCTTCTGGCGGTGGAACTCCCGATCTAGGTTAATTTTCCGAGGTTTCTGTATTTATAAGAATTTTTGGTGTCGGTCTCACGTCAAGGAGGTGCCCGAGCTGTCCACGAGGAAGGCCCACGCGCCCAGGGGGGTGGGCGCGCGCCCACCCTCGTGGGCAGCTTGGGACTCTTCTAGCCCAACTCCGATGCTCCGTGGTCTTCCTTTGGTCCATAAAAAATCATCAAAAATTGGCACGTCAATTGGAATCCGTTTGGTATTCCTTTTGTGCAGAACTCAAAAACAAGGAGAAAACAGAAACTGGCACTGGGCTCTAGGTTAATAGGTTAGTCCCAAAAATCATATAAAATAGCATATAAATGCATATAAAACATCTAAGATGGATAATATAATAGCATGAATACTTCATAAATTATAGATACGTTGGAGACGTATCAGGACTCCGAACAATCTTCGATCACCAAAACACATAACTCATAATACAAATCGTCATCGAACGTTAAGCGTGCGGACCCTACGGGTTCGAGAAGTATTTAGACATGACCGAGACACATCTCTGATCAATAACCAACAGCGGAACCTGGATGCTCATATTGGTTCCTACATATTCTACAAAGATCTTTATCGGTCAAACTGCAATGACAACATACGTCATTCCCTTTGTCATCGGTATGTTACTTGCCCGAGATTCGATCATCGGTATCTTCATACCTAGTTCAATCTCGTTTCTGGCAAGTCTCTTTACATGTTCCGTAATGCATCATCCCGCAACTAACTCATTAGTCACATTGCTTGCAAGGCTTATTATGATGTGGATTACCGAGAGGGCCCAGAGATACCTCTCCGATACTCGGAGTGACAAATCCTACTCTCGATCTATGCCAACCCAACAAACACCTTCAGAGATACCTGTAGAGCATCTTTATGATCACCCAGTTACGTTGTGATGTTTGATAGCACACAAGGTATTCCTCGGTATTCGGGAGTTGCATAATCTCATAGTCAAAGGAATATATATAAGTCATGAAGAAAGCAATAGCAATAAAACTTAACGATCATTGTGCTAAGCTAACGGGTGGGTCTTATCCATCACATGTCTATGGTTAGGAAACTTAACCATCTTTGATTAACGAGCTAGTCAAGTAGAGGCATACTAGGGACACTTTGTTTTGTCTATGTATTTACACATGTATCAAGTTTCTAGTTAATACAATTCTAGCATGAATAATAAACATTTATCATGATATAAGGAAATATAAATAACAACTTTATTATTGCCTCTAGGGCATATTTCCTTCAAGGCGCGCCCCCACCCTTGTGGGCCCCTCATGACTCCACAGACCTATTTCTTACGCCCATATATTCTCAAATATCCCAATATCTTCCAGGGGAGCCACGAAACCACTTTTCCACCGCCGCAACCTTCTGTACCCGTGAGATCCCATCTAGGGGCCTTTTCCGGCATCCTATCAGAGGGGGGTTTGATCATGGAGGGCTTCTATATCAACACCATTGCCTCTCCGATGAAGCGTGAGTAGTTTACCACAGACCTACGGGTCCATAGCTAGTAGCTAGATGGCTTCTTCTCTCTCTCTTTGATTCTCAATACCATGTTCTCCTTGATGTTCTTGGAGATCTATTCGATGTAATACGCTTTTGCGGTGTGTTTGCCGAGATCCGATGAATTGTGGATTTATGATCAGCTTATCTATGAATATTATTTGAATCTCCTCTGAATCCTTATATGCATGATTTGATATCTTTGCAAATCTCTTCGAACTATCGATTTGGTTTGGCCAACTAGATTGGTTTTTCTTGCAGTGGGAGAAGTGCTTAGCTTTGGGTTCAATCTTGCGGTGCTCCATCCTAGTGACAGAAGGGGAACCGACACGCATTGTATTGTTGCCATCGAGGATAACAAGATGGGGTTTTCATCACATTGCTTGAGTTTATCCCGCTACATTATGTCACCTTACTTAATGCGTTACTCTGTTCTTATGAACTTAATACTCTAGATGCAGGCAGGAGTCGGTCGATGTGTGGAGTAATAGTAGTAGATGCAGGTAGGAGTCGGTCTACTTGACACTAACGTGATGCCTATATTCATGATCATTGCCTTAGATATCGTCATAACTTTGCGCTTTCTATCAATTGCTTGGCAGTAATTTGTTCACCCACCATAATATTTTCTATCTTGAGAGAAGCCTCTAGTGAAACCTATGGCCCCCAGGTCTATTTTCCATCATATAAGTTTCCGATATACAGTTTTAGTTTCCTATTTACTTTATTTGCAATCTTTTACTTTCTATTCCATAAACCAAAAATACCAAAAATATTACTTTACCGTTTATCCATCTATATCATATCTCACTTTGCAAATAACCATGAAGGGATTGACAACCCATTTGTCGCTTTGGGTGCAAGTTGGTGTTTGTTTGTGCAGGTATTCGGTGGCTTGTTGCGTTGTCTCCTACTGGATTGATACCTTGGTCCTCAAAAGATGACACAAATACTTACTCTACTTTGCTGCATCACCCTTTCCTCTTCAAGGGAAAAACCAACGCAAGCTCAAGAGGTAGCAGTATTCGGCGTAATTAGCCGTTTTGTCCCGTCCACGTGGTGGTTGGTCCGGTTGATCAACATGATTGTATTTTGACGGTATTGGCTCGAAGGCTTCATCGTCGAATTGTGGTAGTAGCCTGTGTTTTGGGTAGCTCTCTGTCGGGCGCTCGAGGTCGTATCCTTCGACAGCCAGGACCCTTGTCCATCTGTCGTTGAGCATATCCTGTTTGGCTTGAAGTTGTTGTTGTTTCTTTTTCAAGCTTCGCGCAGTGGTGATGAGCTGTCACTTAACGCGTTCTTATTCAAGTGGATCCTCTAGCATGATGAAATCTTTGTTACCGAGGCTAATATCCTCTTCGGAGGCCGGTAGATAGTTACTATCTTCCGAATCCTCATGATCGATGAGTTCGTCGGGGTTGACTTGTCCCTCTTCCCTCTCATCCTGCTCGAACGCAGGCTCAACAGGGTGGTCGGAGTCTTCGGCATAGTCCAGAATGTCATTATCTCCGGTGTCGGTGTTGCTTTCCCTTGCCCGACACGATGACGTCAGCGTTTTGGTGCTTCATCGACGGGCTTATCCTCATATGGGTCTTGAGTGCCATCGTCGTTCTTCTTCTCGAGTTTGTCCACCATGTATACATCGTAAGTAGAAATGGCCGTCTAGCACCCAATGATAGGCGGGTTTTGACCTGGTTCGGCTCCGGCATCGTCGTCCATCGCATCGATGTCCTCGGAAGCGTAGTCTAGCATGTCGGTTAGATCCTTGGAGGTGGTGGGTGGGACATAAAATTCCCTGCTCTTAGCCCCCAGTTTAGGCTGGGCGTAGTTCGGAGGTGATACTTCCGTGATGGCGAGAGATCGCAATTGTTCCAGTGTCTTGTTTAAGAGTGAAAGCTGGACGGGCGTATGAGGATCTATGGAGCTAGGTTAGGTAATAACCACTCGACCGAGCCCGATGGATGCAGACCTCGAGAGTTTGGAGTTGACGTCCAGAGGCAAGTCCTGCTTCCCGATGACAGGGAGAGTCTCGTTTGACTCCGGGTCCGCTGACGGCATGGTTGCATCTGGGTCTCCAGTAGGAAGCTCCATAATGGGAGAGAGTCCGGCGGGGTTTATCCTCCCATCTTCGGACAAAGTGGTCCGATTTGGATCTAAGGCCAAGGCAGGCATGAGAGTCAATCCCAGAACGGGATTTGATGATGGATCCGAAGGGCCTTCTTCGTATGGGTGGGGAGCGGTGGCCGAGGCCGTGAACCCCTCGTAGATCAGATCTCCTCGGATGTCAGTGATGTAGTTCAGGCTTCCAAACCTGATCTGGTGACCAGGGGCATAGTTGTCGACCTGCTCAAGGTGGACGGTCGAGTTGGCATGTAGCATGAAGCCGCCAAACACGAAGAGTTGGCCAGGGAGAAAGGTCTCCCCGGGAACAGCGTCGTTGTTGATGACGAGGCGAGCCATCGATTCTTCTATCGACAACATAATGGGACTCTCAATGAAAGCACCAATGTCGGTGTCAAAACTGACAGATCTCGGGTAGGGGGTCCCGAACTGTGCATCTGAGGATCAAGGGTACCAAGGGACGATGGGACGCAATGTTTACCCAGGTTCGGGCCCTCTTAAAGGAGGTAAAACCCTATGTCCTGCTTGATTGTATTCGATTAGTATAGGGGTTACAAGAATTGATCTACCTCGAGATCGTAATGGCTAAACCCTAGCTGTCTAGCCTATGAGAATTATGATGGCCTCTATGGACTAACCCCTCCGGTTTATATACACACCGGAGAGGCCTAGGGTTGTACAGAGTTGGTTTGTAAGGGAAGGAAATACCATATCCAGACACCAAACTTGCCTTTCACGCATATAGGAGTCCTACCCGGACACGGGGGAAAGTCTTCTGCTTTTATCTTCACGGCCCATCAGTCTGGCCCATATAAATAGTCCAGACACCCAAGGACCCCTAATCCAGGACTCCCTCAGTGATCTTGGGGACAGCTAAGCGGCCGCCAAAGCTGCAAGTAACCACACATTTTAAAAATTGTGTCAGTCGAGCGCCAAAGGAGAATGCGTTGAATCACAAGCTTATTGTGGACCATCCACAGCGTCCACGCAAGGACCCCAATCGCTAGCCACCTAATGTCGCGGCTAGACTAGGGTGAGGCCTGAACCTCGGCGAAAAGATCCGGGAAGTTTGTGTTGCACGAACGACCACTGACCGACTCACGGAGGAAACTCCACAGGAATTGGGCAGAGATGCAGCAGAAGAAAATGTGATTGGAGTCCTCGAGTGTCCCACATAGGGGGCACATCCCATCTCCGGGGCCATTACGCTTCAGCACTTCAACTCCTGACGGGACGCGTCCACGGGTAACTCAAACGGACAAAATGGATCGCTCGGTTCGAGTTGCTCTTAGAGCATGTTTTGTACTATACTGGTTTTGTTTGTATCCTGGCCTGAACCTGCCTGGCCTGAAGCCTCCCTGGAAGTCACCTGGATATCGTTTGGTTTATACTCCTTTTGTCATGAAGAAAAAGGGGCTAGTCTGCCCTGAGTCATCGAGGGGATACTTAGCCTGGTGAAAAAGTTGTTGGCCTTGCTTAGCCTGGCCCACGCAACCGAAACTGGACGCCTGGGATGACTGACCACAGCTGCCTGGGCCAAATCAAGTGATTTCTTGTACACTTGTCAAAGACTAGTTGTACCTCACCACCTGTGTAACACATTCTCTAGGCCAGGTCCTCCGCCAAACAACATTTACTCAGGCGTGCCTGACCAGACAAAAATGGACAGATTGTCAGGCTGCTCCCACGCTGCACTTTCTGCCAGGCACGCTGGCCAGGGATCCAACCAAACTAGCCCTTAAGTCATGGCGGTAGATCTAAGGGAAACTCCAACTCGCGACCCCATTTTATCTGTGTGTGACCTAAATGGATAGACCGTACGACCCAATGCACGGCCCCATCCTCATTTTTTGTCTGTTTCACGTCTGACCCGTCCCATTTTCTGCTCAAACTTGCGTCAGCTTTGCGTCCACACGAACGACGAACAAACGCCCATGTTCCCGCTCCGCGTCCTCCTTAGGCCCACGTGGTAGCCGCCCGCCTACTACCCACCGCCCACATTTACAGCGCACGAGCGGGCGGCCCCACCTCACAGCCACCCCGGCCAAGATTCCGCAAAATGGCTTGAGGCCATGAAATCTGAGATGGGATCCATGTATGAGACCAAAGTATGGACTTTGGTTGACTTGCCCGATGATCGGCAAGCAATTGAAAATAAATGGATCTTCAAGAAGAAGACTGACGCTGACGGTAATGTTACTGTCTACAAAGCTCGACTTGTTGTGAAAGGTTTTCGACAAATTCAAAGGATTGACTACGATGAGACCTTCTCACGCGTAGCGATGCTTAAGTCTGTCCGAATCATGTTAGCGATTGCCGCATTTTATGATTATGAAATTTGGCAAATGGATGTCAAAACTGCATTCCTGAATGGATTTCTGGAAGAAGAGTTGTATATGATGCAACCGGAAGGTTTTGTCGATCCAAAGGGAGCTAACAAAGTGTGCAAGCTCCAGCGATCCATTTATGGACTGGTGCAAGCCTCTCAGAGTTGGAATAAACGCTTCGATAGTGTGATCAAAGCATTTGGTTTTGTACAGACTTTTGGAGAAGCCTGTATTTACAAAAAGGTGAGTGGGAGCTCTGTAGCATTTCTAATATTATATGTGGATGACATATTGTTGATTGGAAATGATATAGAATTTCTGGATAGCATAAAGGGATACTTGAATAAGAGTTTTTCAATGAAAGACCTCGGTGAAGCTGCTTATATATTGGGCATTAAGATCTATAGAGATAGATCAAGACGCTTAATTGGACTTTCACAAAGCACATACCTTGACAAAGTTTTGAAGAAGTTCAAAATGGATCAAGCAAAGAAAGGGTTCTTGCCCGTGTTACAAGGTGTGAAGTTGAGTAAGACTCAATGCCCGACCACTGCAGAAGATAGAGACAGATGTTCCCTATGCTTCAGCCATAGGCTCTATCATGTATGCAATGCTGTGTACCAGACCTGATGTGTGCCTTGCTAAATGTCTAGCAGGGAGGTACCAAAGTAATCCAGGAGTGGATCACTAGACAACGGTCAAGAACATCCTGAAATACCTGAAAAAGGACTAAGGATATGTTTCTCGTTTATGGAGGTGACAAAGAGCTCATCGCAAATGGTTACGTTGATGCAAGCTTTGACACTGATCCGGACGATTCTAAATCGCAAGCCGGATACGTGTTTACATTGAACGATGGAGCTGTCAGTTGGTGCAGTCCTAAAAAAAGCGTCGTGGCGGGATCTACGTGTGAAGCGGAGTACATAGCTGCTTCGGAAGCAGCAAATGAAGGAGTCTGGATGAAGGAGTTCATATCCGATCTAGGTGTCATACCTAGTGCATCGGGTCCAATGAAAATCTTTTGTGATAATACTGGAGCAATAGCCTTGGCGAAGGAATCCAGATTTCACAAGAGAACCAAGCACATCAAGAGACGCTTCAATTCCATCCGGGATCTAGTCTGGGTGGGAGACATAGAAATTTGCAAGATACATACGGATCTGAATATGGCAGACCCGTTGACTAAGCCTCTTCCACGAGCAAAACATGATCAGCACCAAGGCTCCATGGGTGTTAGAATCATTACTGTGTAATCTAGATTATTGACTCTAGTGCAAGTGGGAGACTGAAGAAAATATGCCCTAGATGCAATAATAAAGTTATTATTTATTTCCTTATATCATGATAAATGTTTATTATTCATGCTAGAATTGTATTAACCGGAAACATAATACATGTGTGAATACATAGACAAACAGAGTGTTACTAGTATGCCTCTACTTGACTAGCTTGTTGATCAAAGATGGTTATGTTTCCTAGCCATAGACATGAGTTGTCATTTGATTAATGGGATCACATCATTAGGAGAATGATGTGATTACCATGACCCATTCCTTTAGCTTAGCACACGATCGTTTAGTATGTTGTTATTGCTTTCTTCATGACTTATACATGTTCCTATGACTATGAGATTATGCAACTCCCGTTTACCAGAGGAACACTTTGTGTGCTACCAAACATCACAATGTAACTGGGTGATTATAAAGGAGCTCTACAGGTGTCTCCAAAGGTACATGTTGGGTTGGCGTATTTTGAGATTAGGATTTGTCACTCCGATTGTCGGAGAGGTATCTCTGGGCCCTCTCGGTAATGCACATCACTTAAGCCTTGCAAGCATTGCAACTAATGAGTTAGTTGTGGGATGATGTATTACGGAACGAGTAAAGAGACTTGCTAGTAACGAGATTGAACTAGGTATTGAGATACCGACGATCGAATCTCGGGCAAGTAACATACCGATAACAAAGGGAACAACGTATATTGTTATGCGGTCTGACCGATAAAGATCTTCATAGAATATGTGGGAGCCAATATGAGCATCTAGGTTCCGCTATTGGTTATTGATCGGAGACGTGTCTCGGTCATGTCTACATAGTTCTCGAACCCGTAGGGTCCACACGCTTAACGTTTCGATGACAGTTATATTATGAGTTTATATGTTTTGATGTACCGAAGGTTGTTCGGAGTATCACGGACATGACGAGGAGTCTCAAAATAGTCAAGACATGAAGATTGATAAACTGGAAGCCTATGTTTGGATATCGGAAGTGTTCCGGGTGAAATCGGGATTTTATCGAAGTACCGGGAGGTTACTGGAACCCCCTGGGAACTTAATGGGCCTTAGTGGGCCTAGGTGGAAGAGAGGAGAGGAGGCAAGGGCTGGGCCGCATGCCCCTCCACCCCTAGTCCAAATAGGACAAGGAGAGGGGGCGGCGCCCCCCTTCCTTCCTTCTCCTCCACTCCTCCCCCCTCCCAAGTCCTAATCCAACTAGGAAAGGGGGGGAGTCCTACTCCCGGTGGGAGTAGGACTCCTCCGGCGTGCCTCCTCCCTTGGCCGGCCGCACCCCCCCCCCCTTGCTCCTTTATATACGGGGGCAGGGGGCACCCCATAGACACAACAATTGATCAAGTTGATCTTTTAGCCGTGTTCGGTGCCCCCCTCCACCATAGTCCACCTCAATAATACTGTAGCGGTGCTTAGGCGAAGCCCTGCGTCGGTAGAACATCAACATTTTCACCACGCCGTCGTGCTGATGAAACTCTCCCTCAACACTCGGCTGGATCAGAGTTCGAGGGACGTCATCGGGCTGAACGTGTGCTGAACTCGGAGGTGCCGTACGTTCGGTACTTGATCGGTCGAATCGTGAAGACGTACGACTACATCAACCGCGTCGTGCTAACGCTTCCGCTTTTGGTCTAGGAGGGTACGTAGACAACACTCTCCGCTCTTGTTGCTATGCATCACCATGATCTTGCGTGTGCGTATGAATTTTTTTGAAATTACTACGTTCCCCAACAGTGGCATCCGAGCCAGGTTTTATGCGTAGATGTCATATGCACGAGTAGAACACAAGTGAGTTGTGGGCAATATAAGTCATACTGCTTACCAGCATGTCATACTTTGGTTCGGCGGTATTGTTGGATGAAGCGGCCCGGACCGACAATACACGTACGCTTACGCGAGACTAGTTCTACCGACGTGCTTTGCACACAGGTGGTTGGCGGGTGTCAGTTTCTCCAACTTTAATTGAACCGAGTGTGGCTACGCCCGGTCCTTGCGAAGGTTAAAACAGCACCAACTTGACAAACTATCATTTTGGTTTTTGATGCGTAGGTAAGAACGCTTGCTAAGCCCGTAGCAGCCATGTAAAACTTGCAACAACAAAGTAGAGGACGTCTAACTTGTTTTTGCAGGGCATGTTGTGATGTGATATGGTCAAGACATGATGCTAAATTTTATTGTATGAGATGATCATGTTTTGTAACCGAGTTATCGGCAACTGGCAGGAGCCATATGGTTGTCTCTTTATTGTATGCAATGCAATCGCCCTGTAATGCTTTACTTTATCACTAAGCGGTAGCGATAGTCGTAGAAGCATAAGATTGGCGAGACGACAACGATGCTACGATGGAGATCAAGGTGTCGCGCCGGTGACGATGGTGATCATGGAGGTGCTTCGGAGATGGAAATCACAAGCACAAGATGATGATGGCCATATCATATCACTTATATTGATTGCATGTGATGTTTATCTTTTATGCATCTTATCTTTTTTTGATTGACGGTAGCATTATAAGATGACCCCTCACTAAATTATCAAAGTATAAGTGTTCTCCCTGAGTATGCACCGTTGCGAAAGTTCTTCGTGCTGAGACACCACGTGATGCTCGGGTGTGATAGGCTCTATGTTCAAATACAACGGGTGCAAAACAGTTGCACATGTGGAATACTCAGGTTAAACTTGACGAGCCTAGCATATAACAGATATGGCATCCCAACACGGAGGCCAAAAGGTCGAGCGTGAATCATATAGTAGATATGATCAACATAGTGATGTTCACCATTGAAACTACTCCATCTCACGTGATGATCGGACATGGTTTAGTTTATTTGGATCACGTGATCACTTAGAGGATTAGAGGTATGTCTATCTAAGTGGGAGTTCTTAAGTAATTTGATTAATTGAACTTAAATTTATCATGAACTTAGTACCTGATAGTATCTTGCTTGTCTATGTTGATTGTAGATAGATGGCCCGTGTTGTTGTTCCGTTGAATTTTAATGTGTTCCTTGAGAAAGCAAAGTTGAAAGATGATGGTAGCAATTACACGGACTGGGTCTGTAACTTGAGGATTATCCTCATTGCTGCACAGAAGAATTACGTCCTGGAAGCATCGCTGGGTGCCATGCCTGCTGCAGGAGCAACACCAGATGTTATGAACGTCTGGCAGAGCAAAGCTAATGACTACTCAATAGTTTAGTATGCCAAGCTTTACGGCTTAGAACCGGGTCTTCAACGATGTTTTGAACGTCATCGAGCATATGAGATGTTCCAGGAGTTGAAGCTAATATTTCAAGCAAATGCCCGAATTGAGAGATATGAAGTCTCCAATAAGTTCTACAGCTGCAAGATGGAGGAGAATAGTTCTGTCAGTGAGCATATACTCAAGATGTCTGGGTATAATAATCACTTGATTCAACTGGGAGTTAATCTTCCGGATGATAGCGTCATTGACAGAATTCTCCAATCACTGCCACCAAGCTACAAGAGATTCGTGATGAACTATAACATGCAAGGGATGGATAAGACGATTCCCGAGCTCTTCGCAATGCTAAAGGCTGTGGAGGTAGAAATCAAGAAGGAGCATCAAGTGTTGATGGTCAACAAGACCACTAGTTTCAAGAAAAAGGGCAAAGGGAAGAAGAAGGGGAACTTCAAGAAGAACAGCAAGCAAGTTGTTGCTCAAGAGAAGAAACCCAAGTCTGAACCAAAGCCTGAAACTGAGTGCTTCTACTGCAAGCAAACTGGTCACTGGAAGCGGAACTGCCCCAAGTATTTGGCGGATAAGAAGGATGGCAAGGTGAACAAAGGTATATGTGATATACATGTTATTGATGTGTACCTTACTAATGCTCACAGTAGCACCTGGGTATTTGATACTGGTTCTGTTGCTAATATTTGCAACTCGAAACAGGGGCTACGGATTAAGCGAAGATTGGCTAAGGACGAGGTGACGATGCGCATGGGAAATGGTTCCAAAGTTGATGTGATCGCGGTCGGCACGCTACCTCTACATCTACCTTCGGGATTACTATTAGACCTAAATAATAGTTATTTGGTGCCAACGTTGAGCATGAACATTATATCTGGATCTTGTTTGATGCGAGACGGTTATTCATTTAAATCAGAGAATAATGGTTCTTCTATTTATATGAGTAATATCTTTTATGGTCATGCACCCTTGAAGAGTGGTCTATTCTTATTGAATCTCGATAGTAGTGACACACATATTCATAATGTTGAAGCCAAAAGATGCAGAGTTGATAATGATAGTGCAACTTATTTGTGGCACTGCCGTTTAGGTCATATCAGTGTAAAGCGCATGAAGAACTCCATACTGATGGACTTTTGGAACCACTTGATTATGAATCACTTGGTACTTGTGAACCATGCCTCGTGGGCAAGATGACTAAAACGGCGTTCTCCGGAACTATGGAGAGAGCAACAGATTTGTTGTAAATCATACATACAGATGTATGTGGTCCGATGAATGTTGAGGCTCGTGGCGGATATCGTTATTTTCTCACCTTCACAGATGACTTAAGCAGATATGGGTATATCTACTTAATGAAACATAAGTCTGAAACATTTGAAAAGTTCAAAGAATTTCAGAGTGAAGTTGAAAATCATCGTAACAAGAAAATAAAGTTTCTATGATCTGATCGTGGAGGAGAATATTTGAGTTACGAGTTTGGTATACATTTGAAACAATGTGGAATAGTTTCGCAACTCACGCCACCCGGAACACCACAACGTAATGGTGTGTCCGAACGCCATAATTGTACTTTACTAGATATGGTGCGATCTATGATGTCTCTTACTGATTTACCACTATCATTTTGGGGTTATGCTTTAGAGATAGCCGCATTCACGTTAAATAGGGCACCATCGAAATCCGTTGAGATGACGCCTTATGAACTGTGGTTTGGCAAGAAACCAAAGTTGTCGTTTTTGAAAGTTTGGGGTTGCGATGCTTACGTGAAAAAGCTTCAACCTAATAAGCTCGAACCCAAATCGGAGAAATGTGTCTTCATAGGATACCCAAAGGAGACTGTTGGGTACACCTTATATCACAGATCCGAAGGCAAGATTTTTGTTGCTAAATTCGGAAACTTTCTAGAGAAGGAGTTTCTCTCGAAAGAAGTGAGTGGGACGAAAGTAGAACTTGATGAGGTAACTGTACCTGCTCCCTTATTGGAAAGTAGTTCATCGAAGAAACCGGTTTCTGTGACACCTACACAAATTAGTGAGGAAGTTAATGATGATGATCATGAAACTTCAAATCAAGTTGTTACTGAGCCTCGTAGATCAACCAGAGTAAGATCCGCACCATAGTGGTACGGTAATCCTATTCTGGAAGTCATGTTACTAGACCATGATGAACCTACGAACTATGAAGAAGCGATGGTGAGCCCAGATTCCGCAAAATGGCTTGAGGCCATGAAATCAGAGATGGGATCCATGTATGAGAACAAAGTATGGACTTTGGTTGACTTTCTCGATGATCGGCAAGCAATTGAAAATAAATGGATCTTCAAGAACAAGATTGACGCTGACAGTAATGTTACTGTCTACAAAGCTCGACTTGTTGCGAAAGGTTTTTGACAAGTTCAAGGGATTGACTACGATGAGACCTTCTCACCCGTAGCGATGCTTAAGTCTATCCGAATCATGTTAGCGATTGCTGCATTTTATGATTATGAGATTTGGCAAATGGATGTCAAAACTGCATTCCTGAATGGATTTCTGGAAGAAGAGTTGTATATGATGCAACCGGAAGGTTTTGTCGATCCAAAGGGAGCTAACAAAGTGTGCAAGCTCCAGCGATCCATTTATGGGCTGGTGCAAGCCTCTCGGAGTTGGAATAAACACTTTGATAGTGTGATCAAAGCATTTGGTTTTGTACAGACTTTTGGAGAAGCCTGTATTTACAAAAAGGTGAGTGGGAGCTCTGTAGCATTTCTAATATTATATGTGGATGACATATTGTTGAGTGGAAATGATATAGAATTTCTGGATAGCATAAAGGGATACTTGAATAAGAGTTTTTCAATGAAAGACCTCGGTGAAGCTGCTTATATATTGGGCATTAAGATCTATAGAGATAGATCAAGACGCTTAATTGGACTTTCACAAAGCACATACCTTGACAAAGTTTTGAAGAAGTTCAAAATGGATCAAGCAAAGAAAGGGTTCTTGCCTGTGTTACAAGGTGTGAAGTTGAGTAAGACTCAATGCCCGACCACTGCAGAAGATAGAGAGAAAATGAAAGATGTTCCCTATGCTTCAGCCATAGGCTCTATCATGTATGCAATGATGTGTACCAGACCTGTTGTGTGCCTTGCTAAATGTCTAGCAGGGAGGTACCAAAGTAATCCAGGAGTGGATCACTGGACATCGGTCAAGAACATCCTGTAATACCTAAAAAGTACTAAGGATATGTTTCTCGTTTATGGAGGTGACAAAGAGCTCATCGTAAATGGTTATGTTGATTCAAGCTTTGACACTGATCCGGACGATTCTAAATCACAAACCGGATACGTGTTTAAATTGAACGGTGGAGCTGTCAGTTGGTGCAGTTCTAAACAAAGCGTCGCGGAGGGATCTACGTGTGAAGCGGAGTACATAGCTACTTCGGAAGCAGCAAATGAAGGAGTCTGGATGAAGGAGTTCATATCCGATCTAGGTGTCATACCTAGTGCATCGGGTCCAATGAAAATCTTTTGTGATAATACTGGAGCAATAGCCTTGGCGAAGGAATCCAGATTTCACAAGAGAACCAAGCACATCAAGAGACCCTTCAATTCCATCCGGGATCTAGTCTGGGTGGGAGACATAGAAATTTGCAAGATACATACGGATCTGAATATGGCAGACCCATTGACTAAGCCTCTTCCACGAGCAAAACATGATCAGCACCAAGGCTCCATGGGTGTTAGAATCATTACTGTGTAGTCTAGATTATTGACTCTAGTGCAAGTGGGAGACTGAAGGAAATATGCCCTAGATGCAATAATAAAGTTATTATTTATTTCCTTATATCATGATAAATGTTTATTATTCATGCTAGAATTGTATTAACCGGAAACATAATACATGTGTGAATACATAGACAAACAGAGTGTCACTAGTATGCCTCTACTTGACTAGCTTGTTGATCAAAGATGGTTATGTTTCCTAGCCATAGACATGAGTTGTCATTTGATTAACGGGATCACATCATTAGGAGAATGATGTGATTGACATGACCCATTCTGTTAGCTTAGCACACGATCGTTTAGTATGTTGCTATTGCTTTCTTCATGACTTATACATGTTCCTATGACTATGAGATTATGCAACTCCCGTTTACCGGAGGAACACTTTGTGTGCTACCAAACATCACAACGTAACTGGGTGATTATAAAGGAGCTCTACAGGTGTCTCCAAAGGTACATGTTGGGTTGGCGTATTTCGAGATTAGGATTTGTCACTCCGATTGTCGGAGAGGTATCTCTGGGCCCTCTCGCTAATGCACATCACTTAAGCCTTGCAAGCATTGCAACTAATGAGTTAGTTGTGAGATGATGTATTACGGAACGAGTAAAGAGACTTGCCAGTAACGAGATTGAACTAGGTATTGAGATACCGACGATCGAATCTCGGGCAAGTAACATACTGATGACAAAGGGAAGAACGTATGTTGTTATGCGGTCTGACAGATAAAGATCTTCGTAGAATATGTGGGAGCCAATATGAGCATCCAGGTTCCGCTATTGGTTATTGACCGAAGACGTGTCTCGGTCATGTCTACATAGTTCTCGAACCCGTAGGGTCCGCACACTTAACGTTTCGATGACAGTTATATTATGAGTTTATATGTTTTGATGTACCTAAGGTTGTTCGGAGTCCCGGATGTGATCACGGACATGATGTGGAGTCTCGAAATGGTCGAGACATGAAGATTGATATATTGGAAGCCTATGTTTGGATATCGGAAGTGTTCCGGGTGAAATCGGGATTTTACGGGAGTACCGGGAGGTTACCGGAACCCCCCGGGAACTTAATGGGCCTTAGTGGGCCTAGGTGGAAGAGAGGAGAGGAGGAAAGGGCTGGGCCGCACGCCCCTCCCCCCTAGTCCGAATAGGACAAGGAGAGGGGGCGGGGCCCCCCTTCCTTCCTTCTCCTCCACTCCTTCCCCCTCCCAAGTCCTAATCCAACTAGGAAAGGGGGGGAGTCCTACTCCCGGTGGGAGTAGGACTCCTCCGGCGCGCCTCCTCCCTTGGTCGGACGCACCCCCCTTGCTCCTTTATATACGGGGGCAGGGGGCACCCCATAGACACAACAATTGATCAAGTTGATCTTTTAGCCGTGTGCGGTGCTCCCCTCCACCATAGTCCACCTCGATAATACTGTAGCGGTGCTTAGGCGAAGCCCTGCGTCAGTAAAACATCAACATCGTCACCACGCCGTCGTGCTGACAGAACTCTCCCTCAACACTCGGCTGGATCGGAGTTCAAGGGACGTCATCGGGCTGAATGTGTGCTGAACTCGGAGGTGCCGTACGTTCGGTACTTGATCGGTCGGATCATGAAGACGTACGACTACATAAACCGCGTTGTGCTAATGCTTCCGCTTTCGGTCTACGAGGGTACGTAGACAGCACTCTCCCCTCTCATTGCTATGCATCACCACGATATTGTGTGTGCGTAGGAAATTTTTTGAAATTACTATGTTCCCCAACACATCGGACCTCATCGACAACTACAGGTACGCCATTGACTCGCCGCTATGGAATACGTGGCTCCGTGACGAGCATGACATCCGCCGGTAGTCTTAATTCGTCGGTCGTCCATCGAGCCCGCGACGCGGGCACACTCTCAGCCCGCCCCAGGCATGCGGGAGCAGGGTGATTCGTGGCATGACTCCAACATCGTTGCCATCTCCGTCCCCGCCACCACCCGAGCCAATGACGGACGAGGAGGAGGAGGAGAACCTCATGAGGCAGGTGATGGAGGACTCCCTCCACACCTAAGACGAGCGCCGATAGCAGGGCCTTGAGGAGATGATGGCCCTGTCAACGGCTGGCGACGTCGCCTTCCCAGAGCACGATGCCTACGTCAAGGAGGAGGCCATGGAAGACATGCATGCAGAGGCGTCGAGGGAGGAGCCGACGGGATGGAACCCGGCCTTGGTCGGGCAGTCATGGACGTGGGCGGAGACCATGTCGTGCATGCCTGACGTGAACGTCGGTCCGTCGTCACCTTGACCGCCACGGGAAGAGGTTGTCCAGGCGCCACCGCAGCCACCACAACAGACGCCTCCGGTGTGGCAGGGGCCGTCAGCCCACCTTTGGCAGCCACCTCCGTACGTCGACCTCACTGGAGGCGGCGGCGACGACGATGAATAGGATGGCGCCTACGGAAGATGATGGTAGCGACGACGACGACGGCAACCCTTATCAAGTTTTCTTTTATGTCTTTTTAAGTTTATGGTTATATTAATATGATGAACTTGGCTACCATGGACGTCCTGACGTTTATATTAATGTTTTATATTATTTGCATTGTCAAATTAGGATTCTTTTGTGTTAAATTTCTAGTCCGAAAAACAGACAGTTTCGAATGCGGCGGGCCGGTTGGACGCGCCGACGGCTGCACGACCGCAAGTGGACGGGCGTGTCCATTTGCCACCCCCAAACGGATGAAATCCGGATGAAACGGACGTCCGTTCGGGGTTGTGCATTGGAGTTTCCCAACGCACAACCCCAAATCGTCCGGGCGCGTCGGTTTGGGGGTAAACGGACAGAACAGGCGACCGAACACGCGGGGGCAAACGAACCAATGTCCGTTTCCGGTCTACTTAATTCCCGGCCCAACTTCGGGCCGCGTTTGCGGCCAAACAGACACGCGCGAACGGGCGCGACACGTGCCCTTGTCCTCCCCCTAGCCCGCCCGTCAGGGACACATGCACCCCTTTTTCTATTCCTCTCCCCCACTCCAGCCGCACCCCCGCCCCACTCCCCTCTTGTCCCTAGCTGCCTGCCACCATTTTTCTCGGTCGTGTCGTTGTCCAGCACGGCTGCGCACTCGCCCCCTACCCTTGTCGTAGCGCACGTTTTCTCGACAACCCGAGTTGTCCAACCCCGGCCGCCTGATTTCAACGCATCCGGCGGCCGGATTTGGAGCGGGTCCGGACGGATTTGAGCTCACCCGGTTGCCGAAGGCCGCGCCGTGCCATGGATTGGCTGGGTACCGGACCGCACAGCCCCAACAACGCCCCCAGGACACATACAGGTATTGACTCCGCCTCGAGCCGCTCGAATCTACCCCGTCGCCGGTTCGCTGGCAAATACACCAATGACCGTCTTCCGGGCTCGATGCTGGCCCAAAGGCTCGTCGGTGCACCGTTGCCGCTTGTAAAGTTCGACAACTCTTCACGGAAGTTCATGCGCCATGTGTCTACAATGCCGGAACATCCCGGATATGTGTTCGTCAAGTGCAAAAATGATGGGGTATGTGCTAGTTTAGTTTCGGTTGTGCTCTCGGATTTGGTGCATTTTGCTTATACTCAATTTTTTATTGTGTAGAAAGGATGCGACTTTTGGTATTGGGAAGAAGAATACATCGATTATTTGACAAAACAAAATTCGTAGATGTTCGTGCACTTGTTGCTAGCAATAGAGGCTGGTGATGACACTAGATGCGAAGAAGCAATGTCTACTTCTTTAGACTCGAAGAAAAAAGAAGCATGCAAGATCGAGAATATGCAGATCAACAATGAAGGCATCAAGAAGATGCTAATCCAACTTGCGGGAGCAGTTATGAAAGTTGGATATATTTTAAAATGTCTTCTTGTGGTTCTTTTGTGGCACTGATACGAACATGACATACATGAAAATGTTGTCCAATTTACGATTGTGCACGAATTGTGCAACATTTACATGAAAAGCATAAAAAATAGCAAAAATGTTGTCCAATTTGGGCCATAATGGTGCTCAGAAAAATTTGAAACTTATACAGGAAATCAATCATATGTGTGGGGAGTAATCTGGGAAATTTTGAGCTCATTTCGATGAGCCATTTGAGAGAAACTTAAAACTGAATTTCAAACAGCAAAAGTTTTCAAAATTTCCTAAGTTCTCAGAAAAAATGATTTTTTTACAGAAATCAATGATAAGTATGGGAGTAATATGTGAAATTTTGAGCTCATTTGGATGACACATTTGAGAAAAACTTCAAACAGCAAAAGAATTCAAAATTTTCAAAGTTCTCAGAGAAAATTGAATTTTTCGAAGGATATCAATAATAAGCATGGGAGTAATCTGGGAAATATTGAGCTCATTTGTATGAGCCATTTGAGAGAAACTTCAAACTGAAATTCAAACAGCAAATGTTATAAAAAAATCAAAGTTGTCAGAAAAACTCGAATTTTGCACATAAATTGAGTCCTTCATTTCTGACTAGTCTGGGAAATTTTGAGCTGATTTTGATGAGCCATTGGGGCAAAAAATAATAATGAAATAACAAAAAAAATCTAATCCCTGGGCTTGAACCCAGGCCCTATTGGAACCGGGGTAAGGAGAGAACTCTGAACATTTTACCCATCTCCCGTTCTTTAGGTAAAATTTCTCGCCCACTGTATCATCTATTCAGCCATCACCCAAGCCCTGTTTTGCGTAATTTGTAAAAAGAGCAGGCGGTTTTTTTGCCAAAAGGGAACGCGTGTGGCGCACCTTGCGGCATCAGACGCGGACAGTGGACCAGGTATGCCACGCTATCACCTCATACGAATCCATACGGGATTTTTATGTTGCATGCATCCGGAAGTTATATGACTGGATTAATGTACAGTATTTTACTACTTTTAGCACTAAAGTGAACATCAGATGCAAATTTTGTGACTATCAATGATATTACCTCTTTGTTTTTCTATATACAAGTATTAGTTCGAGGAGCCAAAATGATTTTATTCTGTTAAACAGTTTTCCTAGTTTGTGGGCCTATGTCTCGCTTTATGCGATACGGTTGCTAGTCTCACCTCTAGAGACCCCGTAGAGGGCCGGCATGTTTTGTTTTTTTCGTTCAGTTTTTCTTTTATATATATATATATATATGAAATAATCTAAATCAATATATTTCAAAAATTAATTTACTAAGTTTGAAAAGTGTTCATCATACATTAAAAAATGTTCATGCACTGCAAAAAATTTGTTCACATAATTTTTTAAACTATTCGTGAAATTTAAGAGATGTTAATGCATTTCAGTAAATATGTTTGTTACATTTTTAAAAGAAGTCTACACAATGTAAAAAAATCACATAATTTTTAAAACAAATTTTTCATGCCATTCAAAAGAATTTTGTGTTATTTAAACTAAATATGCACGCATTTCAAAATATTTTTGTGAAAGTTTACATAATGTTTATACAATATGAAAACTAGATAATTAAAAAAATGATTTGTACCAATCAAAAATGTTCGTGACATTTAAAATGATGTCCGCGTGTTTCCAAAATAGAAGAGGAACCGAGGACAGACCCTGAGGCGAGCGGTCCTTATAGTAGCTTCTGTTGGGTTGGCCCGGTAGCCAGTTCCTCTCCTTTTATTTTTTGACAGTAGCCGGTTCCACTTCCGTTTTCATCGTACGTTTGTTTCTTCATCATCAGTTCTGCGTCTGTTGCTTCGTTCGCTCGTTTCTTTTTCTTTTTTTTAACTATGTTTATATTTTCAAAATTTTATAATACAGTGTAAGGAATTTATTTATTAAAGTGTTATGGAACATTTAGAAAACGTTCATGCAATGTAAAAAAAAAGTGCAACATTTTCAAAATGTCCGTACTATTCAATAAAAAATGTTTGTAAAATGTAAAAAATGTAATTATAAAAATATTGCATAAAATTCAAAAAGTGTTCATACGTATCAAAATTTGTTCTTGATATTTTAGAAAAAAGTTTATATAATGTAAAACAATGTTCAGGTAATTTTTAGGAAAATGTTTGGACTTAAAAATATATATTAATGTTACTTAAAAAAGTTCTAATAACACTTAAAAAATGGTTTGCATATTTAAAAGAAATGTTCATGGAATTTAATGAAAAAGGTTAAACATGTGTAAAAAAAATCACCATGTATTTAGCAAATGTTTAATATGTGTTATAAAATGTTTACTGTGTATTAAAGAAAGTTCAATGTGCATTTGACAAATATTCAGCGTGTATTTTGAAAAATGTTCTACATGTATTTAAAAAATGTTTAGCGCCTATTTGAAAAATGTCCGCATGTATCGAAAAAAGAAAAAAAAACACCCAACAGGAAAACCAAAAGAAATAAAAATAAAAAGAGAGATGAAAATCTATTAAAAAACACTTAAACCACACAGAAGCTTTTAAATAGGCCGACCCTTTTCGCACTGGAAGCATTGATTTGGCCCGGTCCATTTAGGGCATCTTCTACGCCAACCCGCAAACCGGACACCGCATCCGTCCACGGAGAGGAGGGACCAATCCACGGACAAAAATGCGGGAGCCAGCCATCTTAAGCTTGCCGCATATGTCTGGTTGCATTTTCAGTCGAAATATAATGAAATTCAAAAAAATGATGCATATTTAAACAATTCGGACGATATTCATTCATGTTTAGATAACTTTTTTTACATAAAATCAGCTGGTTTTTGACATATTTGAATTAGAGCAGACTCTAAACCTAGCCTAAATGGTCGTCGAGCTTGTTCCCCATGTCCGGCAGGCCACAAGGAACTAAAGCTTCGCCTCCGCCTCCGCAGCCTGCAGGGGGTTAGTTAGCCGACGATGATGAGCCCACTAAGCTTGACTTCAGCAGGAGCTAAGGAGCGTTGGCATTCCAAGGACTCGACCGTCGGTGACCTCCAATGCTCTACTCTCCCTTGCTGCTAGTGGCGCCCGCAGACAGGCCGGCTTCGTGGGCGTGATGGCAGGGCGCGGCCATGGCGCTACTGGCGACCTTGTCCTCCCTCTTATCGTAGACTTCATTCGCTGCCTCACCGATCTCGTTGATGGCAGCTTCTAACTACGCGCGAGGGACGCGGAACTACCAGCGGTCGCAGCGGATTTCATGGGCGGTGCAGAAAGATTAGAGCAATGCCTTTTGCTCGCCCACGTCCACGTTTGACGCAATGGCCAGACCGGTAGCGTGTTCCTCCTCCGCGTGCCAGTGCTTATCGAGGAGGCGGAGGTTGTACTCCTAGTCCGCCTGCGCCTGCTGGAACGTGGCTCGATGCTCTTCCAACACCATCTCGATGTATTGAGCACGGGCACCACCCATGGGGATGTCGGCATTCGCCAGCAATGATGGGGGCGCTGGATCGTTGTCGGCCGTCTCTTCCATTGGCGTGCCCGCCTCCATCTGCGTGCCGATCTACCAGCCGGCAGCAATGGCGGCAATCTCCGTCTTTTGCTCGGGTGAGAGGCTGCCACAAATGGCTTTGGAGCTCGAGGATACCATGATGGGCATGGTGCGGAGAGGACAAAGGGAGCGGAGGAGGACGGATACGGCTATGGCTGGGGCTGGAGTTTAAGGGTGTGTTCCCCAACCATGCCATTCCATTCCACTTCGTTCCCCAACCAAACACATCCTAAATAGCGGGTGGATGGCAGGTCAAGCGGCGGGGTGATTAATGGTGGGCGGTTGATGGACGAACGGGTGGCGCAAGAGTAGGTTCCTTGGCAACCGCGCATGTTTAATGTAGGGAGGCGGAACAATAGGCTATCGTTTGAATGCGGAGGAGTCGCGTGCATTGGAAAGCGGCGCGGGCGGCGCTCTCGGTTGGTGCATCGTTTCAATGCCAGAGCGCCAGTGAGAGGCCGCGTTGCTCTAAGCCGGCATGAATACGACATGTGTTCTTTGGAGCGGCGCTGACGGCTTCGGGCGGGAAAGGGCGCGTAGCGGGAGGGTTTCTTATGTGGCTCAAGGCAGTCAGAAGGGGCGTGGTAGCGGTCCGGACGCCCGCAAAGCCCCCAGTTTGTTTTCGGTTTACGGGAAAAATCACGTTCAGACCGGTCGGCGAACCAATACAGGGCTCGCGTTGGATGACAAAACACGTTTGAACCGTGTGGTCCGGACGGTTACGGTCGGTTTGAGGTTCGGCATTGGATATGCCCTTAAGAACATTCTCCATTGGTGTTTTTGTTGTTTTTCTCTACCCGGCTTTTCTGGGTTGTTTTTCTCTGCCTGGTTTTTCTGGTTCTTTTTTTTATGCTTGAAGTTTTTAAGATAACTTTAAAAAATCACAATCAAAAAAATTGTTTGGGTTTTTAAAAAATGTTTATAAATTTCAAAAAATGTTGACTTGTTGACTTGTTCGTGTGTTTTTTGGATAACCGAACGAAATGACTGCCTCCACGGGCCACCTTCGTTCGTTGTTCGCGCCAGACACCACGAACGTTATTCTGCCCAAACCGTACGAGCTTTGCAACGGCGAGCACGTCGCCAGCCTCAGGCACGGGCCTTCGTCCGGTCGCCACCACAGATCGACGGTGCGACGCCGACGGCAACTCAGTCGGTTCCCATGCCGTCTTCTGCAAGTGTAGCTTCCGTGTTATCAGGATTCTCCACAAGTAGGGTATTCTTCAGAGTTCCGTGGGTACTACCGGAATTTCCATGTCTATACGTTCTGTCCAGGTCATGAACATACGCAGTATTACTTACTCTTTTTTTTTTTTAAGAAGAGGGTGTACGTACATACTTTCATGTGGATACGTATAGCTCCTGTAGGTTTAGTAGCCAGTAGTAGGTCAACGTCGATATGATGTACCATCACAAACAGGTGAAAGTAGCTTAAGCGAAGACAATGGCAAAAGAAAAAAAGCCTTGTTGAGACTTGAGAGAAGACATAGCTTTCATTAGGACATTTTCAAACATCAGAACTTTGAAAACATTGTAACGAAAGCACGCGTTAATACAGTAAGAACACATATGCATAATAGAAAAATTAGATAACGCGTGCCTTACATAGATTTCATTGGCTCTCGGACCCCCGACCCCCGAGTCGCTCCCGCGAGCGTCCTCGGGGGAAACCCTAGCCGCCGCCCCTCGTCCCCCCGTCGATCTCTCTCCCCCCGCCGCCACCGCACAGCGCCACCGGGCAAAGACCGGCCGGCGTTGGTGGCGGCGGGGATCTTGCCCCTCTTCTCGCGGTTGGCGTCTGGCGCGGGACGGCGCGGCGCAGGACGGCGCTGGGCTGGGCGGGGCCTAGCGGAGCGGCGGAGGGCGTGCTGGGTGGCGGCGACTCTGCCTGGCGGCGGTGCAGCTGCGGCTTGAGGCATATCCAACACGCGGCGGCTGTGGCTTCTCTGGCGGCGGCACGAGTTTCCGGCGGCGGCTTGGCAGCATGGCGCGGCGGAGCTCCGGCGAGGATTCGGCGGCGGGCTGGAGGGCTAGGCATCGTCCAGTGGTGCTGCCTCCGTGGCGGTTGCGGCTTGGGGCCCTGGACCCCGATCCGATCTAGATCTGGTGGTGCCGAGGTCTGGGCCATGGCGGCTGGCGAGGCATGGGATTCGTCGAGGCTTGTCGGCCTCTAGGCACCATGGGGGTGCCGGCGGCGACGCGTGCCCGGCGTGGTGAGACTGCTGGACGTGGTGGTCATCTTCTTCCCGAGATGGCCGACCAGAGGCTTGGTGATCGGATCTCGAGATCCATCATCTTGTCCCGGCTGCGAGTAGGGGAGATATGGTTGCTGGTGAAAACCGTGCCGACGGCAGGCGATGGCGGCGTTCTCGCCGTTACCTTGATGAAGGCATCGTCGTGTAACTATTGTCGACCCACTCGTGCTGCTCCGGGGGAAACCCTAGGATCTGGTGTTCCAGATCGGACGATGGCGGCACTGCGGTGTCGTTTCTCTCTTGGGAGCATCGTTTGCGGAGCAGCGCTGGATGTCAGAGGCAGGAGGTGGAGCGGCTTCGTCTTACACGGAGCTTCGGGGGTGATGTCAAGTCATGCCTGACCGACAGGTGCTACGCTTTGTCATGCCTGGTCGGCAGGTGCTACGCACGACAAATCTTCCAAGGACTTCAAGCTGTGTCGGCTGGTGATACCTGGCAGCATGGCGCTGAGGTGTATCAGTGGCGACCGTGACGTGCTAAGCTGTTTGCGCGCAGGGAGGAGGTGCCGTTTGGCGCCGTGGTGGCGTCGATGATAGCTAGACCGAGCAAGGTTGATGCATCAGTACAGTTTTGAAGATGGAGCGATGGCAGTTGGCGGCGGCGGCATCTGAGTGCACGCCGGAACGGTGAGACCCATGCCCGGCAGGCGTCCTGGATGGGTTCTTAGGTCTTAGATGTTAGGTTTGGCTGCGATGTCTGTTTGGTATTAGGCCCAGGCTATCTGCGCCCCTTCATCAGCTGGATAGAGGTGCTTAGACGGCGGCTTTAGTCTTACTGTTGTATTACTTTGTAAGGTCTTGTGAGAATAATTAATAAAGTGGCCGTATGCATCGCCCAGATGCAGAGGCCGGGGGTCATCCTCCTTTTCTAAAAGAAAAACATAGATTTCATTTCTTTTGACTAGCCAGAATTATAAAAACTCAAAAGCCATAGTAAGTACAGCCAAATCAGATTCAAAGCACACACAAAAATCAGATTCAAAGCACACTGAGAAATATCGGTGTGGATTGTAGAAGTTTACTGTCATCTCCTTACAACTAAAATCAAAGAGAACTTGCTCCTTTCCTTCGAATCAAACGAATAGTGTCCTCAGCAGAAAATTTCCTCTGTTTCTCCAACAAACCAAAGGAACACTAATAGGCATTCGAAAAGTGCCCTTGATGGTTCACACTGCTACCCAAAGGTTACTTCATTCACTCTCAAGAAATCTTCTGAAAGTGAAACAAAGTTGCCTCTCACAAACCTTGCAGCAACCACAGCCTCATACACTCGTACGTGCGATAATGTGCGCTATCATGCATGTCCTCTCTGTCTGGGGCTCTGGTTTCCATTTCATCGGTACTTACGCTTTGCTTACAGCATCACCAGGTCATCCATCCAACACACCTCAGTAGGAGTACATGACTATGACACAAATCTTACCGATTTCCTATAAAATGACAGCCCCTTTGGACTTTATCACGGTCAAATCACTCTTACCTAATTCGGTCGATACTAACCGCTAGTCCCTATAGGTGGTTGAAAGTGAAAGACAATGGCCTGTTGTTCAAACACTACACAAGCTAGATCATCTTGCCTGAGACTTTTCTGTTGCATAAGGTAGAATGAGTAGTTGATGACTTGGTTAGTATTTCTGTTGTCCATGAGTGCAAGCCATTTTATAAGGGAAACACAATAATTCAGTATTTGTTCCATCTGCAATTGTAAAGTACCACTAACTGTAATTAATTTTCCATGATTGAAGTGCTAAGAGTGCATTATTCAAGAGCTATTAGAGAGAACAAAAGGGCGAGAGTGTTTGTCTTCAAGAGCTATTAGATTGTTGAGAGCTATTAAGCCCTCATTTTGTTTGCACAATACAGACATATTTTAGCCCAACATTTGTAGCTCCACAATTCTTCCTACAAAATATGCATATAGAATTTTGCGATGAATTTGCGAAACATGTAGTCGTGGATGCTGAATGTTTAAAAACACCCAGCTGCATATGCGCCGGGTACAGAAAGTGCACACTCAGTTCGTCCGTCTCCTATCTCTGGCAACCCTAAATATATATCACCGTAGATCCTCACATTATAGGTGTACGAAAAGTTGGCTGCATTGTCCTTGCGCTGCAACATTTTCTATGTCTGTCTATATGTATGTCCACACTTCAACATCACCCAACTAGCTTACTCTTTTGATCAACTGAGCCAAGGTTGTTAACAGATAGGTTTGTAGCTGCGTGTCATGTACGTATAGCGTACGAACCATGTAACGAACTATGTAATCTAGACAGGTGGTTAGAGTAGATATGATCTCATCTCATGTATAGCTTGGAGTATGGGTCAAGACTAACAACCACCTGCCGATCCTTGTACTTGTTGATGATTATATAACACGTACGCGTCCCTGCAAGTTAGCATACGCTTCCACCATCGTAGTTTTACATGATAACCAGAGCCATCCTCGAACAACTCCATGGCGTCCTCAAGTTCCTTCTCATCCTCGCCGTTCGCACACGCCGCCACCGAGAAGCTCACGAAGGGCAACCAGGCTCTGTGGCGGGCTACGGTGCTCTCGGCCATCCAAGGAGCACAGATGGCCAAGTACATCGACGTCGAGCAACCGCCGCCACCCATGCAGATCGATGTGGCATCGTCAGACGGGAAGACGACGGTGAAAGGGCCGAACCCTGCTTTCCAAACCTGGTATGCTCAAGACCAACAAGTCTTCTCCTATCTCCTGACGACACTTCCGCGTGAGATAGCTATCCAGGTTGCTTCATGCCACACCGCTGCTGAGCTCTGGAACACGGTGGAAGGGATGCTTGCATCCCACACTCGTTCCCAGACCACAAACGTCAGGATAGCCCTCGCCAATCTGCAGAAGGGCAACTCATCCATCACCGACTACGTCGGGAAGATCAAGTCCCTCTGCGACGAATTGATCGCTGCGGGGAAGAAGGTGGACGACGACGACATCGTCTCCCACATACTGGCCGGGCTCGATGAAGATTTCGATCCGGTGGTTTCTGCCATGTGTTCCCGGGTGGAGCCGGTGACCGTGGCAGAACTGTTCTCACAACTGCTGAGCTTTGAAACAAGGCTCAATCTTCGGGGCGGAGGGTCTCAATCCTCTGCCAACGCAGCCACCCGAGGTCGTCGAAACGGCGCTGGCGGTGGTGACCGCGGTCGCCGCCAAGGTGGCAATGGTGGTGACTGCGGCGGGCGCGGCGGCGGCTACTCCAAATCTGGAGGGCGTGGTAGCGGACACGGCAACAACAACAGCAGCGGGGGCAACTACAACAACAACCATGCCTCTGCTCCGAGGGTCCAGTGCCAGATATGTGGCAAGATGGGCCACCCATCCTAGAAGTGCTGGAAACGGTACGATGAGTCGTACCAGGGCATGGAGGAGAAGTCAGCCAACCTTGCTGCACCGTAGTACGGGGTGGACACGAACTGGTACCTGGATAGTGGCGCCACCGATCACATCACAGGAGACTTGGAGAAGCTGACCGTGCGAGATCGCTACACTGGAAACGAACAGATTCATACTGCCAGTGGATCAGGTATGGTTATTAAACATATTGGTCATTCAGCCATCCATACCCCTGAACGTGATCTTCTTCTAAATAATATCCTTCATGTACCGCAAGCCAACAAAAGTCTAATCTCCGCTAGTCGCCTTGCTATTGACAATAATTCCTTTGTTGAAATTCATCCCCATTCTTTTCTTGTCAAGGAACGGGGAACGAAGAAGGTGCTCCTTCGAGGCAGGGGTAGAAGAGGACTCTACCCAGTTAGGCACACGGGATCCGACGCCAAAAAGCACATGCTCAGTGCCGCAAAACTATCCTTGGATAGGTGGCACCGGCGTTTAGGCCATCCATCTCCTCTTATTGTTAGCAAAGTCATTAGCAAGAATAATCTCCCGTGTGCAAATTCGTTCAATAAAGATTCAGTATGTGACGCATGCCAAAAAGGCAAAAGTCACCAGTTGCCTTATCCCAAGTCAATAAGTGAATCAAAATTTCCATTAGAACTTGTGTTTTCTGATGTTTGGGGTCCTGCTGTTGAAACAGTAGGGAGGAAAAAGTATTATGTGAGTTTCATTGACGATTTCAGTAAATTCACTTGGATATACTTGATCAAACACAAGTCTGAAGTGTTCCAAAAATTTCATGACTTTCAACATCTAGTAGAACGTCAATTTGATCGCAAGATCCTTGCTCTACAAACAGACTGGGGAGGGGAGTATGAAAAGTTGAACTCCTTCTTTACCAAAATAGGTATATCTCACCATGTCTCGTGCCCTCATGCTCACCAACAGAACGGGTCGGCAGAGAGAAAACATAGACATATTGTCGAAGTAGGTTTATCCCTTCTTGCTCAAGCCTCTATGCCTTTGAAATTCTGGGATGAGGCCTTCATTGCTGCAACTTATTTGATAAACCGAGTTCCTAGCAAAGTCCTCAAGTTTGAAACACCGTTTGAAAACTATTCCATCCTCAGGGTTTTTGGGTGCGCCTGTTGGCCGAACCTTAGGCCCTACAACAATCACAAACTTCAATTTCGTTCTAAGCAATGTGCTTTCCTTGGGTATAGCAATCTCCACAAAGGGTTTAAGTGCCTTGACATATCTACTGGACGTGTTTATATTTCCAGAGATGTAATCTTTGATGAAAATATTTTTCCTTTTGCTAGTCTCCACCCAAATGTCGGTGCTCGCCTTCGTGCTGAAATTTTGTTACTCTCTTCGGAGCTGTTAAACCCTTCTGATCACGGGGGTGAATCTCATGCTGATGATCATGTGTTTAATAATCCTAATCCTTCCACTAATGAGGCCTGTACTGATGAAAACAGGGAAGAAAACAGTGCTCCACACTATGATTTTATGCAGCAACAGAGATGTACAGGTGCCAGACATGAGGTAGATCCGGCTGACAGCGCTGATCCCGAGAGATCTCATGCAGAGACAGAGGCAGGCGGGACCGGCGCGGATCCCAGGAATGATTCGCCGCCGCCAACACCGCGTGGGTCTGGCGCGTCAGCGCGCGCCACGGAGTCCGGCGCGCCAGTCCAGACGGGCGGGGGCAATTCGCCTGTGTCGTCACGTGTGACGCGTCAAGAAACGGTTGGGGCTGGGGCGGCGGTCCCACAGAGCAATGATGACTCCAGCGGTCCCGCGCGGACCCGTGGCCGTGGGTCGTTGTCACCAGCCGACAGGATCGCAGATCCGCAGCAGGATGAGCGCGCGGATGACCAGGAAGATTCGCCACCGCTTTCTGTGTCAGTACGAGGTACGGGATCCTCTGCGGCTGCTACTGGATCTGCTGTGGCTACTCCAACTATAACGACGCGAGTCACTCGTTCACAGCGAGGTATTACCAAACCATTAGTGCTCAAGGATGGCACGGTCAGGTACGATAAACACTTCAAGTTTGCAAATTTTGCAGCCACTGGTGAGCCGCAAAACGTACTTGAAGCCTTGCATGATAAAAAATGGAAAATGCTATGCGTGCTGAATATGATGCTTTAGTAAGGAACAATACCTGGCACTTAGTTCCACCAAAGCCAGGGAGGAATATTATAGACTGTAAATGGGTATATAAAATCAAAAAGAAGGTAGATGGAACAATAGATAGATACAAAGCTAGATTAGTAGCTAAGGGTTTTAAACAACATTATGGTATTGATTATGAGGACACCTTCAGTCCAGTAGTGAAGGCTGCTACTATCAGACTTGTTCTGTCTATTGCTGTTTCCAAGGGATGGAATCTTCGCCAATTGGATGTTCAGAATGCGTTTCTACATGGTGTTCTCGAGGAAGAGGTCTATATGCGGCAGCCACCAGGTTTTGAGAATACATCCAAACCTAATCATGTATGCAGGTTGGACAAAGCCTTGTATGGCTTAAAACAGGCACCAAGGGCATGGTATTCAAGGTTGAGTGTTAAGCTACAACAGCTTGGATTCTGTCCATCAAAGGGAGATACTTCCCTATTCTTTTTCAAGAAGGGCAAGGTGATTATATACATGCTTATTTATGTTGATGACATAATTGTAGCAAGTTCTTCGCAAGATGCCACATTAGCGTTGCTAAAGAATTTGAAAAGTGAGTTTGCTTTGAAAGATTTGGGAGAATTACACTATTTCCTAGGCATTGAAGTTAAAAGGATACAAGATGGTATTTTACTCACTCAAGAGAAATATGCTTCTGATATTTTGAGTCGTGTAGGGATGAAGGATTGTAAACCTTCTAGTACACCCATGTCAACTACAGAAAAATTGTCATTGAATGAGGGCACACTACTAAGTCCAGAAGAAGGGACAAAATATCGAAGTATAGTTGGAGCACTTCAATATCTCACACTGACAAGGCCTGATATATCTTTCTCAGTTAATAAGGTTTGTCAGTTTTTGCATGCACCAACTTCTTTGCACTGGACAGCTGTAAAGAGAATACTGAGGTATGTTCAGGGCAGCAAGGGAATAGGACTAAGCATATGCAGGTCTCCGTTAACCACGGTGAGCGCCTTCTCTGATGTAGACTGGGCAGGGTGTCCAGATGATAGGAAGTCCACAGGAGGCTTTGTAGTATTTCTTGGTCCCAATCTTGTGTCATGGCAAGCAAAAAAGCAAGCAACTGTCTCAAGATCCAGTACTGAAGCAGAGTACAAGTCATTAGCAAATGCTACGGCTGAGGTAATGTGGGTGGAAACACTACTTGATGAATTGGGTGTATACAGGCCACATGTGTCACGCTTATGGTGTGATAATCTAGGAGCAACATATCTTTCTGCAAATCCTGTGTTCCATGCAAGAACAAAACATATCGAGATTGATTTCCATTTTGTTCGTGAAAGAGTTGCTCAGAAGAAGTTGGAGATAAGGTTCATACCAACTGGAGATCAGGTAGCTGATGGTTTTACTAAGCCACTGCAAGTTCGACAGCTCCAAGCCTTCAGGAACAATCTAAACCTTGACACGTTGAGATTGAGGGAGGATGTTAACAGATAGGTTTGTAGCTGCGTGTCATGTACGTATAGCGTACGAACCATGTAACGAACTATGTAATCTAGATAGGTGGTTAGAGTAGATATGATCTCATCTCATGTATAGCTTGGAGTATGGGTCAAGACTAACAACCATCTGCCGATCCTTGTACTTGTTGATGATTATATAACACGTACGCGTCCCTGCAAGTTAGCATACGCTTCCACCATCGTAGTTTTACAAAGGTCCCTGTTCCATTGTCATATTGAATGAACCAGAGTTGGCACACGTCGTCGTTCAGAGAAACGGAAAAATTGCCTTAGGTTTGACCAAGAAACTTAGCAAGTAACTCACTCTAACTACAGGAATGATCAAACATTGAAGATTGTTGAGAGGGTTATCATGCCTCATGCCTCATGCTGAAACTAGAAACCAGAAGAGTATAGGAATGCGAGGACTATATAAAGCTTCCAGACAGAGCATATAAAAGTCCAAAGCTACCATCAGAACTAGTTGGGCACACTTTATACTAACTGCATAAGTTCCAGGTTCTACCCATCCCAAAGTTCTTCTTTTGTTCATTCATAGGAAATAAATATCCAATACTTGATTGGCAAGCTAGGCCCCCACGCCGACGGTCCTCAAAATTTAAGTCTTTTCATTGCAATCCACTGTAACCCATCTTGGAAGGCCACCATTCCGCCAATGCACCGGGCATCGCAACACCTTCACCAAGACACATCCAATTTTCCAAAGTTTGTTGTTTCGTACTAGTATATAGGCAGAGTCAAACTTTAGAAACTATGAGTGCTGAAACCTTCTAAAATATTTAAACCGGATACTTGACAAAAATATACGCAAACGTATCCTGAGAAGCACTAGATTAATTTACATATATTGCAATACAAATTAGCCACACAAAGTATGCATTTTGCAAACCTTGCGAACGCTTCAAGCGACAACATTTTTTAGTGCTGGGCTTTAGGTTGTTTGCTTAGCTATATCTAGCTAGAACAGTGAATCACAGGTCATCAGTACCCATTGCCGGGCACAGCCACTGTAGCTGAGAGATGTCCGTAGCTGAGGGTTCCTACTGTTTTCACTGTCAAAAAAAACAAAAAACTGTAGTTGAGAGATGTCTGAAGCAACTTTCAGCACATGCTCCAAAACCCTGGGTGATCTTTCGCACTCGCTTCGGTTTGTCTTTCAGTTGTAAGGTCAAATTGTACAGTGTATACGACCCCTTGAAGCTTGTGTAAACACGTGCTTTTTTAATCGGGAGACTGGACAAGGAGATAGGTACTTGTTAGCCTTATGATTATGTTAACTGATCACTGGTATATCGAAGACTTATGCTTACTGGTGGACTTATGTTTACTAGTACATGATAATCGGGCCACTCGACAAGGAGATGGATACTTGTTGGTCGTATGGTTATGTTAACTGGTCACTCTAGTAGATCGAAGACTTGTTTTTACTATAGCTACGAGTGGACCTGTGTTTTGTATATGATACCGATGTTAGCGGTCATGATCGCAATACCCTGTTTAATCTCATGGACCGCGCCATAGGTCTTCTCTATCAAGCTTTTTTAAGGAACAATGTGTAAATGTAAGTACATTAATCAACTACTCCCTCCGTAAACTAATATAAGAGCGTTTAGAATAATAAAGTAGTGATCTAAACGCTCTTATATTATTTTACAGAGGGAGTACTACTTTGACGTACTTGCAATCGTAACT
>NC_041391.1:525166005-525168024 GCF_002162155.2 Triticum dicoccoides | reverse complement strand
GCCGTCGTCAGCAGGGTGGACGGCCTGGGCAGGAGCAGATCCCGCTCCCGTTTCACTCCCTTCTCTCCCCCAAAAAATCTCCTGGTCATCTCAACCCGGTCGTGATTTACGCCTTGCACCCTTGATCCAGCACCTTGTGTGCTTCCCCATTGTCGTGTAGTGATACCTGCCCTGGTGTGCTCCTGATATGGTTGCAAGGTGCCTCCCTCACAATGCGCCGTTTATGTTGCGTCGTGGGATCCCCTGTTGTCTGTCCAGGGCGGTGTGAGGTGACTTGAGGCAATGGTAAAGGTTGTGAAGCCACGGCGGCGTCGAGAAAGGCATATAGAATCGGGATTCTAAAATCTAAGTCAAATCGGAGCTCCGATGATAGGATCGCAACCGTGGAATCTTAACTCTCAGAATCATATAAATATAGATTATACTAACCAAAAATTTTAGGATCATTGGTGTTAATTTGGACCGTGAAGTCGTAGAATAAAATCATGACCCTGACTACTTTGGCATCGAGAATAGCCGGCGAGTATCGTCTCACCATACCGGATATTCCTCCTTGGTATGTTGGTAGATCGGTGATTTGTTGCCACAGGTGAGGCAAGCAAGCAAGAGGCGGCGTATGGTGGTGTTGTCCGATACACATCTGACACCGACTGCCACCTGGAAGGATGGTGTGGGACCACCAGTTTTGGTGGTGCTGGTGGCTTTCCTCCCTCGGCAATGCATTTGTCGCGCGTGCGAAGGCAAGCTTTCGTCATTCCATGCTTTTTGTACCCAGCAGCTCTTGTTGTGACTCATTTTCCTGCTAGTGCGAGCATGGCATTACTTGCGTGGAATCTCACTTCATGACCTTGCGTGTATGTAGTTGTTGGGATCACAGAAAGTGGAAGCGAATACATAGGTGAACTTTGATTTGGTGGTTCTTCTTGAGTACCTAGTCAGGAGCTCTGCGGTGAAAGCCCTAGGTTGGCCCGGCTGGCCATACCTGGCAATTGCAGCTTCTGGATTGTTACCTTGTTGACGGCATTGTGTGGTGTGTATCATACCCTTCCTGGAGGCATTCTTTTGGAGGACCGTGATCGTAGTCATTGCGTTGTCATTGTTGGTGCCGAATGTCGTCTGCATTTCATCGATTGTTGTTTCGATCACTTCATTTTTTTCCTTTTCCCGCCTAGGCATAGCTCGCATTTGACTCAACAAGTGCAAAGGTAAGGAAGCTAGTCGAGTCTAGGAGGATTCACTTAGGTAGTTCGAACGTAGGGTCTCTGACAGGGAAGCTTCAGGAGCTAGTTGATGCAGCGGTGAGGAGAAGTGTTGATATCCTTTGCGTTCAAGAAACCAAATGGAGGGGTCAGAAGGCGAAGGAGGTCGAGGATACTGGCTTCAAGTTGTGGTACACGGGGACGACTGCAAACAGAAATGGCGTAGGCATCTTGATCAACAAGAGCCTCAATGATGGAGTGGTAGGCGTCAAGAGACATGGGGACCGGATTATCCTGGTCAACCTGGTAGTTGGGGACTTACTTCTCAATGTTATCAGCGTGTATGCCCCGCAAGTAGGCCATAATGAGAACAACAAGAGGGAGTTCTGGGAAGGCCTGGAGGACATGGTTAGGAGTGTACCGATTGGCGAGAAGCTCTTCATAGGAGGAGACCTCAATGGCCACGTGGGTACATCTAACACTGGTTTTGAAGGGGTGCATAGGGGCTTTGGCTATGGCATCAGGAATCAAGAAGGAGAAGATGTCTTGAGCTTTGCTCTAGCCTATGACATGATCGTAGCTAACACCCTCTTTAAAAAGAGAGAATCACATCTGGTGACTTTTAGTAGTGGCAAACACTCTAGCCAGATTGATTTCATCCTCTCAAGAAGAGAAGATAGGCGTGCGTACCTAGATTGTAAGGTGATACCTGGCGAGAGTGTTGTCCCTCAGCATAAGCTGGTGGTTGCTGACTTCCGCTTTCGGATTCGTGTTCAGCGGGATAAGTGTGCCAAAGTCGCTAGAACGAAGTGGTGGAAGC
>NC_041391.1:525150469-525165793 GCF_002162155.2 Triticum dicoccoides | reverse complement strand
GTTCAAGGAGAGGGTCATGAAAGAGGGCCCTTGGGAGGAAGGAGGAAATGCGGACAATGTGTGGATGAAGATGGTGACTCGCATTCGTAAGGTGGACTTAGAGGAGTTTGGAGTGTCCAAGAGAAGGAGAAGCGAAGCTAAGAATACCTGGTGGTGGAATGATAATGTCCAGAAGGCGATTAAGGAGAAGAAAGATTGTTTCAGATGCCTATACCTGGATAGGAGTGTAGACAACATAGGGAAGTACAAGATGATGAAGAAGGCCACAAAGCAAGCTATCGGTGAAGCAAGAGGTCGGGCGTACGAGGGCCTCTACCAACGTCTAGGCACGAATGAAGGCGAAAGGGACATCTACAAGATGAACAAGATGCGCGAGAGGAAGACGAGGGAAGTTGGCCAAGTCAAATGCATCAAGGACGGAGCAGACCAACTCCTGGTGAAGGATGAGAAGATTAAGCATAGATGGCGGGAGTACTTTGACAAGTTGTTCAATGGGGAGAATGAGAGTTCTACCATTGAACTGGACGACTCCTTTGATGAGACCAGCATGCGTTTTGTGCGGCGGATAAGTCTGAGATCAAGGAGGCTTTAAAAAGGATGAAAGGAGGAAAGGCGATGGGCCCTAATTGTATCCCCATTAAGGTGTGGAAAGGCCTCAGGAACATAGCGATAGTATGGCTAACCAACCTTTTCAACCTCATTTTCGGGCAATCAAGATGCCAGAAGAATGGACACGGAATATATTAGTACCAATCTTCAAGAATAAGAGGGATGTTCAGAGTTGTACTAATTATCGCGGAATTAAGCTGATGAGCCATACAATGAAGCTATGGGAGAGAGTCATTGAGCACCGCTTAAGAAGAATGACAAGCATGACCAAAAATCAATTTGGTTTCATGCCTGGGGGGTCGACCATGGAAGCCATTTTCTTGATACGGCAACTTATGAAGAGATACATGGAGCAAAAGAAGGACTTGCATATGGTGTTCATTGACTTGGAGAAGGCCTATGATAAGATATCACAAAATGTCATGTGGTGGACCTTGGAGAAACACAAACTCCTAGCGAAGTACACTACCCTCATCAAGGCCTTGTATGATAATGTTGTGACAAGTGTTCGAACAAGTGATGTCGACACTGATGACTTCCCGATTAAAATAGGACTGCACCATGGGTCAGCATTGAGCCCTTATCTTTTTGTCTTAGTGATGGATAAGGTCATAAGGGATATACAAGGAGATATCCCATGGTGTATGCTCTTTGCGGATGATGTGATGCTAGTTGACGATAGTCGAACGGGGATTAATAGGACGTTAGAGTTATGGAGACAAACCTTGGAATTGAAAGAGTTTAGGTTTAGTATAACTAAAACCAAGTACATGATGTGTGGTTTCAGTACTAGTAGGCGCGAGGAGGAGGAGGTTAGCCTTGATGGGCATGTGGTGCCTCAGAAGGACACATTTTCATATTTGGGGTCAATGCTGCAGAAGGATGGAGGTGTTGATGAAGATGTGAACCATCGAATCAAAGCCGGATGGATTAAGTGACGCCAAGTTTCTCACATTCTCTGTGACAAGAGAGTGCCGCAAAAGCTAAAAGGTAAGTTCTACAGGACGGCAGTTTGACCTGCAATGTTGTATGACGCTTGAGTGTTGCCGACTAAAATGCGACATGTTCAACACTTAGGTGTGGCGGAGATGCATATGTTGAGATGGACCCCAACTTGTTTGGGACTAAAGGCTTCGTTGTTGTTGTTGTCCCTCCTAGGCATAGTTTCGATCTTGTATGACTGCTTTTTTGCCGATGTGATCTTTTGTGTATGCACATTGGTGTTGGTTGTGTGCATCATAATAATGCAGAAGCCAAATGTGTTCTCATAGTGTTTATATCCCCTTGATGTTTTATCATGTGTAATAAAAATTGTTCTTTGTCGGAGAAAACGAGAAGGCCCTGCATGTCATAATTAACTCAAAATGTTGCTAATGATATTCGTCTAAACAATAAACTAGCCAAACGAGAGAGAAAAGTGTGTCAAAATTGTGCATTATGTTTACCCTTATAGGCCTATAATTACACCAATATTGTGGTTGTAGTTTGGTACAAGTGACGATTAGCAAGCACATTAATTTCAAGCTCCCGCGAAAACAAATCAAGCACATTTCAGGAAAGACGTAAACTGGAAATTTAGAGGTATTCTTTGGTGTTGGGCTATAAAGAAAAAGCAAAATATTAGAAAAGTCAAGAACATGTTGGAAAAAGAAAACTGACCATGACTGGCCATGGCAAAAACAGGAAAATTGATAATAGGTGCAAATAATATCAATAAAAAGGTAACGTGGTTGTTTTTCATGAATAAAAATAAATAAATTGCGAGATTACTAGGATTCCCTAGTTACTCTATAATACTTCATTTTTTTTCCTATTCTACATGTTTTTCTATTATATAATACAGAAAAACAATTGTCGCCTTTCAAGAATTCTTTTAATATTTTTTGATTTTCAAGAAATTGTTTTATTTATCACTTTGCTGGTTCTTTTCTTGACTTTTTCACATGGTTTAAAAATAGCATTTTTAAAGAACATTATTTGTTGAACTTTTGGGGTTCAGAGTTTACACATGAAAATCATAAAGCCATGCCTTAAATTAATAAAGCTCCAAAGATGTTGATGAACAATCTACAAAGCAACACAAATCAACAAGCAATCAAAATATTAAAAAAGAGGACATCTTGAAATCATTGAAGCCCTCTTTCGTGATCGAACCCCTAGGCAAAGGAAGAAGCTGACTCACGAAGGAGACCGGTTGCCCACGACGACATGCCATTTCATGCACCTGAGCGTCGTGCATTACAGTGCCATCATGTTCCATCGCTGAAGGAGGCCCCTTGCCTTCTTGCCATGTATCAATGGGCATCACATCATCGGGCGACGGAGACTCTCACCATGGAGCTTGGACCCCATGACCTTTGAGGTGAAAAAAAATTCAAGCACTACTACCTTGTCGAACCACGAATACATAGAGAACAACATCGTTGTTGTCCACATATTTTTTTCACACAAAGAAAAGAAAGCTATTATCGTTGAAGAAGAGGAATCTACTGAGCGGCAACATCAAATGTCTAGAAAGATGGTTGGAATCCACAGGAAGAAGCATCATGCACTCGCATCCTCTGCCCCCTGCTAACATCGGAAGAGGTGAACCCTATCCCCTATTGCTTGGGCTCGTGAAAGTTGATCGACGGCCAACTGAGGCACACATAGAGGTTGAGAGCACCGGAAAGAGTTGAAGGAATCAAATGTGTAGCCATCGGCATTGATGACTACACTCTAACCAGACCCCACACAGCAGTATGCCTTTGAACCATGTTGTTCCCAAGACGACGCCTCCAAGATGGATGTCATGCTAGTAGCAGCGACATACATCCAATCTAAATGGATTTAGGGTTTTCACCCGGAAGACAAAAGCGGGAAGACAAAAGAGAGACAGGAGATAGGAAGGGAGGAAGGGAGGAAGGAAGACAATGCCCTCAGGTGTCGCCTCCGTCGAGGCCGACACATGACTAGGGATTTCTTCCAGCCACTGGTTTGCACCACTAACACCCCATCTGGTATGAGATCCGGCGAGGTGGGACATGCAAAAATAGGGAGTAAGTAGAGGCCTTGGGCCGACGAGACGACCCATCAGACCACGATGGGCACCCGCTCTGATACCTCTCCGTCCGTACTACCGAGGACATGCTAGCCCCACACCACGCGTGAACTGCTTGCCGCGGAGCCGGGGCCACCTCTCCACACTAGGTCACTGCCTTGGCGCCCAAAGCCCTCCACGCGAGAGCAGAAGGAATGAAGCCCACCGCCACCTTCCTCTGCGACCTCGCAGGCTTTCCCGACGGCTATTTCTGATGGTGGCAAGGGAAGGGTGACAAGGAGAGGTTGTGGTCGCAGGCTAGGGTTTCGTTGCCACATGTGTCGCCCCGGAGAGGAGAGATGCAGAGGAGTCAAAACGTAATCTCGGTGTTCAAAGTTAAGGGTAAGAATTTTCTACGTTTTCAAACTAGGACTAGAAATAAATCCGAGCGATAGTTGAGTGAACAAAAGGTTTATCCCGGCTTTCAACATCCTGCTCTATTTGTGGATTTCGATCCAAGGGCAACCAAATTGGCAACCACTTCAAAGCTCGGGGATCTCGTTTTCAGTGCCAAGTTCAATGTACTATCCGTTGCGCAGAATTGCTCAACAAACCAAGCATGATATTATTGAAATTTTGGCCATGACAAGGGACTTCCACAGGAGTACAATTTCTGAACACTAACTGGTCAAACCGAGAAACAGACAGATATGGCTGGTAGTTACACAAGACAAGCTGCCATTCAAACGAGTCAATCAATATCGGTCGCAGAGAACACAAAGGCAATTGATTCTGTAAAATACGAGAATATGCCAATGTCAAAACATGAATCTTTCAAAGCCGTGTTCACACGTGGCTTTCAGTTTTCCCTGGGGAAACACCCCGGCTCGGCAGCGCGACGTTTTCAGTAGTTCCAGCGCTCTATGCAGGACATAGTCAGGGATAAACGAGTAAACAAAGGGCAGCCCCAGGAAAAAAGTGCGGCTGCAGAAGCAAGAAGAGACACTCCATGGCCGCAAGTTCGAGTTAAAACAAGAGTCTATGGGTTGGGCAGCCCGGCCACCTATAGAATCTCCAGATGCACCGAACGGAGATGCAGTCAGGTCCTCCCGTCGGACTAATTATTTAACTCTGTTGAAAAGAAACCACATCATCTCTGACCGTTCTTCGCAGTGGTTAGCAGCCTACGTGAATCAAGAACTCAAGGGAGTACAGTCCGCCAAACAAAAACAAAAATGGGCGCAGTCTGCCTCGGTGACTTCGGAGCTTAACCGGGAGTCTAATGATTGTTTGCATCCGTGGGTTTTGTAATCGGAAGCGAACAGATCGTGCGTAGTTATACATAGAGATGATTATCGCACCGCGCGACAGGCAAGGAAGTCGTGACAGGTAAGGTACACTAGTATAACCATGTATACGACGCACATGATGCAGTTCCTTGCAGGAGAAGGTGACGGGAGAGGGTACGTAGTACGCGCTGAAACAGACCGCGGGTTCAACCAGCAGACAGCACTGTTGTGGAAGCAGCAGGAGTGGGTCTCCCGGAAGGCCGGAACCCTGAGGGCGAGGGGACGAGCAAGTGACCAAACGTACCGGCGTAAACAGTAGGAATTACCAGCGTCGCTAGCATGGCGCGTTGTGGCACGACGTTCCTGTATCGCCGCGGCGCCCGTCGCCTTTCTCCCTTCACTTCACCGTCGGCCGGCGGCTTCCGTCTCGGTCGTGAGCGTGCCGGTCCCCGTCCTACAGAGTTGTCGATCACCAACGAGGCAACAACTCCACGATCATCATACAAAGAGCGCGCTAGCTATAGTTGTGAATGCTGGACAAGGAGTACGTGGATGCCCCCAACACCGCGTATGCTCGCGGTGCGCATGATTCCCCCGTTCTAATTGTCTGCATGAGAGTGCAGGAATATGGACCTCACCTCTTCTACAAATGCCGCTACACACGAAGGCTTTGGTCTTTGATCATTCACAAATACCATATTCTTGGTCTTCACACCAACGGTTGGCCCCTGTTCGACTCAGTTGAGGCTTGGTGGGCAAGTACCTGCGACAACGCCACTCCAAACCGCCAAGCTAAGGCGTCCCTCACCATGCTTATTTCGTGGACTGTCTGGAACGAGCGAAACGCAAGGGTCTTCAAGCACAAGAGCGCTCCTCCAACTATTTTGCTTGCCTCCATACAGACCGAGGCCAACCTTTGGGTCATCGCCGGTGCCAAAAAATTAGGGTCTATTATTTCGCGAGAGTGATGTCATGCCGTGTATTGAGTGACTTGTAACAAACTCTATTCTCTCTTATTTAATGGATGAGGCAAAGCTTTTGCCTCCGTTTCAAAAAAAAATTGTACACTGGCCGGTCAGTTAGACGCCGGCATGGAAAATAATGCACAATTAATAATCGTATAAACAAAGAGCACTTTTCTGCACTAACCAGCTAGTGCTTCCGTGCATGGTGTGCAAAGGCTTTGCCAAATAACAATTGTTTCGCGTCGTCGTTGCCTTGTCCCATGCTTGGGTACTTGGATATTATTCGCAGCTAAAGTAGGATTTATTTGTCGTCGGTTGCCGTTCTATATGCAAAAGGGAGTGCACACCAATGTCATGCAATACGTTTAGGGGCTCTTTTTTTCAACACATGATTATGGGAACGTAAGAATATAACAAAAACATGCAAGTATATGCCATGGCTGAATGGATTATCTTACCCAAAAAAAAGACAATAAAATTGCATCAAATGTACCATCGACCGTCACCATGTCTCTTCAGTGATTAAGTGTACGTGCAGGCGACGACGAGGGGTTAGATGGAACATCAATCGACTGTAGGTACGTAAGGGCAAAGAGCTTTACTTAAAGTCCAGCGCGCTGATTGGTCTCCCTCAACAGTGCAACATCCTGAACACATACGCACAGTGACCTAAAGCGAAAAGAGTACTACCTATTCGACACATGATTAATTCCAACACGGGGCCCGGTCCACCCAAGACACGTCAAGAGTTAGGTGCGAAGGAGGCAGTAGTAAAACCGGCGAGGTCCTGGTCACCACTCACTCACACACTCTAACTCAATGACTTGAGACCTTGTGCCACACTTGGAAGTAGGGCTGGGCATTCGGTTTATATGGTTAATACGGTTCGGTTTATTCGGTGTTTTATAATTTCGATTTTGAAGAAATGGAAACCGAATTAATCACACAATATTTAGAAACCGAACCATATTAACCATAATATATTGGTTCGGTTTATTCGGTTAACCGAAAAACCAAAGTACGTGCAATCATCAGTATATATCACAAGAGCTAGCAACCTTAACATGTGTTATGTACGGAAGAATATATGTGATGCGTGTAAACTAAGCAACTCATGCACTAATTGATACACCAATTGCTAGTTACTTCCATAACCAAGCGCCGGGCATGCATACATACTCCTACGAGTACTAGTTAGATTGTGAGATTAGAAACTCATCTAGCGGCTGGCCTGACGTCTGCCACAACCAACAAGTATTTGCCAGAGGACGCGCCCCCGCTGCACTTTCAAAAACAAGGTATTGCATGGGGTATCGTACATATCGGTTTTTTCGGTGTACTCGGTTTTTGGACACTGGAAACCGAACAAAAACCAAACATCAAACAACCTTAAAATTTCCCACCGAACAAAAAATCGAATCACCGAATTAATAGATAAATCGGTTAATATGGTTCGGTTCGGTTCGGTTTTTCGGTTTTCGGTTCAAAAGTGCCCACCCCTACTTGGAAGCAGCCTTTGGCCCGGAAAAGGACCGGCCGGTTGTTGAAAGCCACACCGAATCAGCACCCCATCACCGGCCGCCTGCCGAGATGCACGCAACGTCGTCCATGTATACACGAGGGATACGGGGAGTGGGACAAAGATTGCAATCTGCGGTTGGGAAAATGTGTCTCACATTTCGTAGCTACTGCTGCCTCAATAGAAATACGGCTGGGCTTTAGACTTCTCAATCAGCTCTTCTTTACTTTTGGAGTTGCGGTTTGTACAACATGCATTTTTCCGTAGTTATCTGAAAACTCTTCTTAAAGATGTACTACTCCCTCCGTTTCTAAATATAAGTCTTTGAAGAGATTTCATTATGGACCACATACAAAGCAAAATGAGTGAATCTATACTCTAAAATGCATCTAGATACATCCGTATGTGGTCCATGGTGAAATCTCTACAAAGACTTATATTTAGAAACGGAGGGAGTAGTAGTTTAGTTTTTCTAATGATGGTGTCTGGTGCAATTGTGCAAGAAATAATGTGTACTTTAGTTTTTAAGTGTTTAGACCCACCTGAATTATGCTATTTTACAACTAGCCATTTTTTCCTAGAGAACAAGAAACTACTCCCTCCGTCCCAAAGTCCCAAAGTTGAGACACTTATTTTAGGACGGAGGGTGTATATGTTTGGATGTGTCGGTGTACATGATATTAGATCAATGTGCACACATTTGAGGCGCCAACCAACCCATCAATAGTTTATACATGAGTTGGCATGTCATTCACAAGTGGCGTCAGTCTTTGTTGAAAAAAAATAAGCGCATCAGTATAAAGGAGTTACTAAAATTTGGATTGCAGGTTGCTTGGTCATTTGCACATGGTATTTGAATAATATGCGGAAATGGTCAAGCACACAATACCTATAAGTATATAAGTATATTGAGCCGAGCTGTTAGTCATTTGTACTTAGTCTTGGCCTCCAAGCTAGTTGTGCATGGTATCGGATCATTGCACTACACGTAACAAATGTTTAGATCATGAGATATCTTGTAGATCTATCGACTGACATGTTTATGTACAATTACAAAGTATGCATGTTATGATCTGCTTGTCTATGTTTGGCTACAGTTATGATGATCTAATAACTATGAACTATTAGGCAAAGTTTTTACGTTTTGAATAATCGTAAGGGAAGCCCTATGGTATAAATAGAACTAAATTCACATCCATAATGACTTGAACCTAGGTGTTGGGTAGTACATCCATTCTTCCAACCAAGTGAGCTAGACTCACTATTTAGATAAAGTTCTTGGTACCATCATCTTTGAACTCATTTATTGTATCTATCAACTATCTCCTTGTGTAGAATTGAATTATGATGGCCTATTGTATATGATATGTTGAGGTATAGTGATTTATATGCTATGATATGCTCCGACATTTTACCATAATAACGATGGCATTTGGCCTATTCAGGTATGATTATGATGATATGTTCATGAATTGTTAGGAAATTTTATTAGTTGTGATACTTTGGTAAAAATAGAGCCAGAAAAAAGTAGCTGCAAATAGTTTTCTTCTGTTACAAACTTCTAACATATTTTTATTGCTTCCGGTGTGCTGTGATTTCTTATTATAAAAGATCTACATAAACAAATTCTGCTAATTGGCCTGGAGTTTTTTTTAATCTTAGACACATAAAGTTCAACACTATTCAATCTAAAATTCCAATATTGAAGGAATATGTTGGAATTGGGATGGTTGAATACTTGAATGTTGATCCAAAGTTTTAGAAAAATTAAGTGAGATATATAAAAGAAGTTAGACAACTTGATAGTATATAGACAATCCCTTTATAATTATTTAATTTCGTAAAAAAATTCTTTTTTTTACCATCCTAGTTGTATTTACTACAAGAATAAGATTCTACGGCTTAATTCTTCAGTTTAGTGTTGAGTTTACCTTTGTAGATAATAATCGGGAGAAATGTGGAGCTTGGGTGGTGGTGACCTAGGTTTTTGGCAGTATGATATGACAATCAAGCAGGCCAGTAGCTAGCTAGAGTTGTGGAATTAGGCACGCGAGCTCCTGCAAAAGTATGTACTACTATATTATTAGACGCTAAAGGGGAAGGTCAATGATCACTGAGGTATTCTAAAATATCTCATCAACTTGCTTAAAATGACTAAAAACATGAGTAGGCAGTTTGTTTTCTCCCACTTGCTTGAATGGTGTGGTGTGTGAGTAGTACTCCCTTCGTTTCAAAATAGATGACTCAACTTTATACTAATTAAGTACAAAGTTAATATAAAGTTGAGTCATCTATTTTGGAATGGAGGGAGTATATTCGTAGTGGCACTGTAGGTTTTTGTACGTAGTGGAAGATATTTGTCTCACGACCTCTGCATCAATAGATGTACACTTCCAAGTAGGCAGTAGCTATTTCTTTGAAACAACAATGACAAGTGTAACAGTTAAAATATTATTTGTATCTTCTTTTTGCTAATAACAACAAGTGCCAATCTCACTATCAGCAGACAAATGTATAAAACCTTTTCAAGAGGCTACATTGCTTGACTGATTAAAAAAATTCACTAGCACCTCCACATACGCCTCTAGCCAGCCCAGCAACACTCATTTATTTGAGAGACCAGAAAGCATTTGGCATATTTGTGATACAAACCTCATATTCTTGCGATTCCAATAATGATGTAAAAAGTTAATGCACAAAATATTCCAGTGAGCATATTCGGCATTGGTTTTTTCTTTGAGATGGACGGCTACATAAGTTGAATTCATGTACGGATGCAATCGGTGCACCTTTTATCCCACGGAACTAGCTCACCCTTAACTATAACACTAACTTTGTACTCTGATCCATAATAAATGTCATGGTTTTAGTTTAAATTGGTTCTTTTGAATCCTTAAATTCATGGCAGGACGTAGGATCTAATCACAAACGAAGAGGCTTAGAACCTACTGTAGTACCAATGGAATGTCTAATTCCTCAAAAAGAAACACGGTAAGTGGTATCGAAATAGATTTGTTTTCAAGCAAAGTGCTCACGGGTTGATCTCTCTTCTTCGTAACACATGTTGATCAGGAGAGCTCCATAATAGTTCAACAGTCAAATTTTCCCTTTTGCTCCAAGCTTTCACCAAAAGCAGACCCTGGTTTCACACGAGCTTAGTCAGCTCGCAGCTAAACCAAATGAGCATACACATACAAATCAGACAGCCTAAGCAACCGTATGTGACATTACAGATCCTACTTGCACAACTAAAAAAAAAAGAGAAAACAGCACTGAGGTCACGCCGCAGACCCAGGAAATCATTACCAAAAGTATGAATTCAGTAACCTTATTTAACCAACGACAAAGTTGATCGGCGATAGCTGCTGCTAGCTGTACTTAGCATAGGTTGAACCCCATTTCACGCACTAAATTTAACCCGTTCAACTAGATGGACATGGACCCAAAGTTCAGATTGTTTGATTAGGTCCTGAACAGATTAATTAATGGAGACAGAGATATAATTCTCTCCCACTAAGAGAAAGAGGTACTGCTAAGTTAAGTTCTAAATAAATCGACGGATATGATTAAAAACAAAAGGATGTGTTCATAACAAATAAGATCCATTTCATTTTATCCTGGAAAAGCGCAATCATCTCTAATTGTCCCCAACCACTCCAAAAAAGTGCCCTCAAACTTTTTTCTGGCCCGGGGAGAAAGGGCTGCAGAGAACATCATCGTGATTTAGTGATTTTTAAGCAAGTGTACGTGTAAGCTCGCTCGGTGCATGCACTGCCCGTCAGTGCTGAGTGCACATCCTGATTAACAACAGAGCAGCAGGGAGGAGTAGACCCTGCATCGCATCATGGATCCCGGAGGAAACCCGGGCCACGAACGGATGGGCGGCCGGCCCCAGGAGATGGCGGGAGGGATGGACATTTTGCTCTCCTGGGACAGGGGTTTGGTAGGTAAACGCAATAGTCTCGGAGGTAGGAGGATAGAGCCGGTACGTAGGGCCTCCCAACTCGTGGGCTTGTCACCTGTCGCCCCAGCGCGAGCCCTGCCACCAGTAAGTAGGAGTAGTAGTTGCGTCAGTGCGAGCGTGCGCGACGCACATATATACCGGCCGCGCCCGGCCCCGATCCATGCTCTGCACCGTGCCACCACCTCCTCGACCCGGGCCAATCGAACTAGAACAAGCGAGCAGAGTGGTCTGGTCGGGTGGCCGATATGGGGCGAGGCAGGGCACCGTGCTGCGCCAAGGTCGGGCTGAACAGGGGCTCCTGGACGCCGCAGGAGGACATGCGCCTCATCGCCTACATCCAGAAGCACGGGCACGCCAACTGGCGCGCCCTCCCGAGGCAGGCCGGCCTGCTGCGCTGCGGGAAGAGCTGCCGGCTCCGGTGGATCAACTACCTGCGCCCCGACCTCAGGCGCGGCAACTTCACCGCCGAGGAGGAGGCCACCGTCATCAAGCTGCACGCCTTGCTCGGCAACAAGTAAGCTTGATTTGCCTGCATTCGGTTCGGCAATCAGTGCTGGAAATTGTTGGGCGTGCTTTAATTGGTCCAGGAGTGGTCGCTGGTGTTCTGATGGATTTTTGTTATTTGTTCAGATGGTCCAAGATCGCGGCGTGCCTGCCCGGGAGGACGGACAACGAGATCAAGAACGTCTGGAACACGCACCTGAAGAAGAAGGCGTCGGAGCAGAAGCCAGGCGTTGGCGAGAGCAAGGGCGAGGCGGCCGACGGAGACCCTGACACGCCCGCCCCTTCGTTGTCTTCGGCGTCCTCATCGATGACGACCAGCGACGGGTCCAACGGCGGCGCCGGGGAGCAGTGCGGCACGAGCAACGAGCCCGAAACGATAAACGTACCATCGCCTCTCGAGCTGGAGCTGGAGCCAGTCATGGACATCCTGGACATGCTGGCCGACGAGCCCACGGAGGCGTTCGCGACGGCGGCGCCAATGCCAACGTCTTCGTGCTCGTCGTCCTCCCTCACGACGTGCGCCGGGGGCGGCGGCGGTGTGGAGGAGCTGCTCGAGCTGCCGGACATCGACATGGACGCTGACATCTGGAGCATCATCGATGACGATGTCGCGCGCCTACAACAAGGCGATGCAACAGTGCCATGTACGACCAAGGAGGGAAGCGAGTGGTGGTTGGAGGATTTGGAGAAGGAACTCGGCCTGTGGGGCCCCGCGGAGGAATCCCAGCCCCAGGCGGGCCCACTCGACCAGATAGGCTACCCGGGCCAACTCTACGAAACGGAGGGGGACATGGTGATGGTATCCTCCTGCCCGCCGTCCAGATCCGATCATGAGGCGTCCAATTCTGAATAGAAGGTTGAGATCCACGGTGGTCCCATCGGATGCACGAGATCAAACATTACAACTTGGAGAAGTTTTTAACGAAACGTTTGAGTTGCTTATTTGGTTTCATTGTTTGAGTAAAATTCAAAGTAAAAGGGGCGGGTCGGTTAGAATGCACATACAAATTGGAGGAATGAAAAGTTAGGTCAATACAAGGCCAAGTAGCACGAGTATCTCTACTATCTAACAGTTTTTAACCAAATGTACCATGGCATGTACTATGCAACAGCACTCCACGGATCAACAGCCAGTGAGAAGTGCTATGCAAACATGCGTACGGATGCAGTATGTCATTTGGTTAATTTTGTACTAGTTCTTAATAAAAAAATCGCGACTAATTTGTACTGTACCATGCACATATACTGCACAGCGTCATGGTGACGCAAGAGCTGGATCATCCGATGGCCCACCACTACTACCACCATCATGTATGCCTTTTGAAGAATCATCACCGGGCTTTGATTATGCATTCTAAAGCAACTTGCTTTTGCTAATGCGATGTAACCTTTTTCTTCTCCTTTAGCTTGCTTTTATTTTATTTTATTTTATTTCTTTAGATTTGATTGCATGTTGCTTCGGATGAGCAAAATCACATGAAACTTGATGATAGAGAAGTTGGTCACCTAAGCAGTGAAATGGGAGCATGGGAATGGAGCCATATTTTGGTGGTGTTGAGTTCTTAATTTTAAGGGCTTACATTCCTTTTCGAAAACACCGTACAACATATTAGTCATTGTTAATGTTGATTTTTATTTTATTTTTGAGATCCACTTCTTTTCGAGAAAACTGACAAATCAACTCAGTCGGTGCCTCAATCTTTCGATGATAAACACTTTGTCAATTTGGGTGGAATCAACTTTGGTGATGCGACGATGTTGCGCCTTTGCAATCGCTAAGAGCAACTCTAATAGACCCCGCAAAAATGGCAAACCCGCAAAATTCTGGCGAGTATACGGGCTCGGCCCAATTTTCTGGCCAGAACAGAGCCCGTATACTCGCCTGGCCCGTAATTTTTTTTACCGCGGCCCGCAAACCGCCCCGCCCCCCGACCAGTATATCTACGGGTTGGCGGTGCATTTGCGGGTAACCCTATCCCCCCATCGTCGCGTCTCTCCGCAATTCCCCACTTCTCTTCTCACATTTCTCGCCGCCAGTAAGCCGCATTCCGCCTCCAGTCGCCATGTGAGGCCGCTGTGGAGCTCCAACCGCGGCTCCAGGAGTAGATCCGGCGGCGACGGCGACCCCGAGCGCGAGCGGCGTGTCCGCTTGGACGGCGCGAGGAAGTGGATGAACCGGGGCCTCTCGCCGCCGGCGAGCTTCAGCGTCCGCGAGACGGAGGAATACGACCGTCGGCACGGGCATACGCCCTTCTTAGCCACGGGCTCGTCCTCCGGCGCGAGATCTTCCCATGCCGCGAGCTCTTCCTCTTCCGGCGCGAGCCTTCTCCCCATGAAGAGGGAGTGGTCGGAGGAGCCGGAGGAGATCGAGGTCGTCGCCATCAAGCAGGAGCCTGAGGAGATTGTGCGCCGCGGTGTCGTCAGGCCCGAGGACTTCGTCGCCGATGACGACGCGGTCGCGGCCGCCATTGCCGAACGCAGCTTGCGCGAGGAGGCGGAGCGCCGGTGCCACCAGGAGGAACTCGACGACCTCGTGTTCCAGCAGGCGGTCGCGGCGAACCTTGCCGCCAAGGAGAAGGACTACGAGTGGCGGCGCATCCGCGAGGAGCAGAAGCAGAAGTACATCGACCTCGGCAGCTCCGACGAGGAGGATTGAGCTCCTCCACCGCGTCGTCCATGGCCACGAGCTCGCCGCTGTGAGATCCCCACCCCCTCTAGTACTAGTAATGAATGTAGTATGTAGTATGGACTAGTGTTTGATCATGTAGTATATGTAGTATGTGATGAACTACTATGGTTGTAATTTCTCCCGTGAATCTTTTTTTCTTCAAATTATGCAGTTTCATATACGGTTTCTATTCGGCTGCGCACGTTTTTAACCCGTAAACGAGATTTGCGTCAAACTGCAAACGCGTTTTGCGGTTCAGGATTTTACGGGGTCTGCTAGAGTTGCTCTAACAACTCGGTGGGGTTATTGATCCAGTGGTTGGCTAGGACTCACGGGGTGTGCGATGTTACGTAAAAGGTTTGTTGTCTGGTTTGTTAGATTTGTATGGACGAACCCCACATCATATATGTGTGGGATCTTTTTTAAGCATGTGGTGGGAACTCTAATTACAGAACTGTCAAACAACCATATATCCTTTGCTCATAACTTCTCTAGAATATCCCTGGGTTGACTCAGTTTATCGTGAAAAGTCAGTAGAAGTGCCACCTAGTAACCCTAAAACCATATAAGACAGAAAACAACAGTAAATTGTAACAATTAATGATATATCTCAAGCTAAACTCAAGGGTATCTAGGATTAAACTCCAAAAAATGACGAGTACACTACATGGAGTGCCTCTTCCCTTGAGTTGTTTTCAGTGGGAGTGAAATGGTTACATGCACCCATGTAGGAATTTATGTAGGCCATTGGGCCTTGACAAATGACCAAGCAGCCTTGAGGTGGTGG
>NC_041391.1:525103568-525150353 GCF_002162155.2 Triticum dicoccoides | reverse complement strand
AGAGTCTTTATCCTTACATTGACTTTCTATTCAAAAATATTCGTTGATCAAATTTAAATAATTTTTTTTTCATATAATCTTGTCTCCCATCTTTGTTGGCCGTGATCAGTTGCTTAGATTTGTATTGACACGACGTTGACGATTTGCCACATAAATGTTATGTAGGACTTGGCCCAGATAAAATTAACCATTCCTAGAATAGAATGTTTGTATATTTTCAGAACAAATTTTCATGTATTTTCAAATAGATGTTCATGACTTTGAAGAAAAATGTGTCTGAAAAAAGTGCATGAATGTGTGGCAAAAGAAAAAAAGAAATCAGAAAATAAATTTAACATAAAACTAAAAAGAGAAAAGTAATAATGAAAAGGAAATGAAATAAAGATACTAAGATAAATAAAAATACAATAAATAAAAATATAAAACCAGAAAATCGAAAATTTACACACAATATTTTTTTTGGAGAAAAACAAACAAAATAAAAAGGGCAAAGAAACTGCTGATGGGCCGATAATGGTGCGACAGGCGATCCTCGCGGCCCATTATCAGCGATACATCCTCCCAGTAGCTTTTTCGTTTGTTTCTCAAAAAAATAGTAGCTTTTTCGTTTCTGCGGCTGGGAGGCTTGAGCTGTCTATCCCCAGAACAGAAACACCAGTCAGTTTCAGGCTTGTGCGCAGCGCAGTGGCGACCACGATGCTGAAGGCTCTTCCCGCGCGCTTCCTCGTCTCACCGGAGCCCGGGGGGCGGCGCCGGAGGCCTCGCCCACGATCTCTACGGCCGATTTCGGCGGCGCTGATGACCAACCCCGCGTACTTCGAGGTCGGCAGATTGTTGGGTAACTATGGCTTCATGAACATCACAAGGTCAGCATGTTTGGGTCCTCTCCCCTTTCCGTTTTCCTTCAGAACTACAGTAAGAGTTTGTAGTACCCACGGGGAGATGTGTGCTTACGTTCTGAGTTGATTCAAAACTTAGGACGGTAGGGCTGTGTGCGGGGGTGGAATTGGTTCGAGCATTCGTACCGTTCACTAGCATGTTGCTTAGGTTATTTTAATTAGTTGTTTCCAGCAGAAATCACTGGAAATGGCAAGTCTGTGTGTGTTTTTCTTGGGGTGAAATTATTCAGGATACTGTGGTGAGATTGACAGAATATGTTGAAATTGACAGAATATGTTGAAATTATTCAGGATACTGTCTGGTTTTGACATTTCCCTTTACTTAGTTAGCTTAGGACACTTCAGATAAGTTCACCAGAGATGACCAGCAGTATCTTGTAACAAGTAGGAACATCACGTGGTTCAATTTTAGGAAATATGTAATGCATCCATCAGAGCTACAGTAAATGACAAGGAGGTTCAATATGCCTATTCTGATGTCGATGTTGCTGATTTCTTACAAGAAAATTTCCACAGAACTTTGTACCAGTATTATGTTATGGGGCCATGGATGCTGCGTCTAATTTTACTCTTATATATCGAGTTGTTAAAAGGACCATCGGATTTTTGAGTGGTAAACGTAAGGACATATATTTCTATTTATGTAACCACCATGACTTCCAACACTCTGTCATGTGAAACAGCTATTCATCTTCTCAGTCTGGAGGGCTTCCAAACGATGCTGTTAATCAAGACCTTAGTCTTGGATATTCACCGGAAGAGATTGAGCGATTAAGAGTCCAAGATGTTGGAGAGGGACAAGTGAAAATTAGGTTATTTCCTTCTATCTAAGATGTTGTTTCGATGTGTAACTTTTTAGAAAAGGTCTACTGATACTATCCATGTATCATAGTCTATTGCAGACTTTACGAGGGAAGAGTGGTGCAAGGTCCATTGAAGGGCACACAAACTGTATTTAAGGTATAGCTCGGATTTTCAATCTACCATGTATAGTTACACACGGTCCTGTAATGCTAATAAGTGTGATATGGGTCATCCATGCATTTTAAAATGTACATGCTCATAGTGTTTCAATTGTATCACATGACACATAATACTAGTAAGGCCAGTCTTATGTAATCGTAGGCTGATAGCACCCTTTGATTCAACAGTGCCTTGTGAAGATTATTTGTGGTAGGGGCAGGGCCAATAGTTCCAAGTTTTTCTTCTTTTTTCACTTCGATTTTCCAGCCATTCAATTTTGTTGGTTTATCTGATGGTGTTAGTAATTAGCTTTCCCAGACATATGAGTTCATTTACGATCTTATATGTGCTAAGACATAGGTTTATGTTACAAGGTATACCCTGGAGCTATTGCTGGTGCTTCTGAAGCTAATTTGATGGCACTGAATGAGCTGAGGACTCATGCTTTTCTTCAGGTTAGGAAAATCGTGGAAAATTAACAGAGGTTGAACTTGCCGATCTGAATGAGTATGTCAGACATGACATTTCCAAAAAATAATTTCTATTCCTTGCTTTCTACTTTCAGAGTGATGCAAGGGATATCTGTGAGAACATTCAGTTTCTGTTAGGAGCATTTGAGACAGCTACTGGAGAGCAGGTCTACCACATAACTTTATCAGGTCATAGACGATCCTCTAATGCTTTTAGACTGATGTAATTTTTCTACAGTGGCTTGCTTTCCGTGATGATGGGAGATACAGTGCTGCAGACTATGCAAAAATAACCAGTGAAAGGCAGTTGAAGGAACGGCCTAATTTTTGGAATCCCTATGATCGTGCATACAAATTGGAACTGAGGAAATATTTTGTCCTTAGGCTGCTTAATGGAGCTATGTGTGGCCTTGTCCACATGCACAATCATGATAGACTGCACCAAAGCCTTGGCCCCTCTTCTGTTGTTCTCAAGTATTCTGCATCTTCCTTGTTTTACTTCCCATTCTACAGCTTATGACTCATTCTCGGTTCTGTTACTACTTAGTGTAACTTTCTCTTATTTAGCACTGTTGCAGAGAAAAATGGATACTATTTACTTCCACAGCTCCGTGATTTGGCATTTTCTGTAGATATCGGGTATATCTCCATCCTCTCTGCATTTTCTTTTACCAATGATAAAACGCTTTAGAGAATAGATATACTTTTATAATGACAGGTATTCCTCTGTTGGGGTTGGAGCGTTGTCAGATGGTCTTTGGCGTCGAGCATCTGCTGCTGGAGCATCAACTCCTTTGGAGAAGCGAGCTTTTGGAGTAGCTGATGACATGCAAGTATTTCTTTTTTACTTTTGATTGACAAAATTCAAGTCTCTCACATATACCTGTGATTGGAAAAAAACAGATATGGAGCTGGGTTGCTTATTGCATACATGGCATTTATTCCGTTTTGCGAAGCAGGCATCATGGATAGCATTTCCTTGCAGGTTCTTGATTATAACTTAGATTTAAGTTCATAATAGAAATTACCGCAAAGAAAAGTTCATAGGACAAATGTTATTTTCTTTTATACACGGTGATATCTAACAAAGTACTTATTTATTCTGTAGAGGCTCTTGGAGAACACTTTCCGTCTCGACATTTATGCTGCAAGAGAGTATGAATCGCTAGAACAAAACATCTACATGGTTTAAAGTTTAAACATTCCAATGTTTGAATAATTCTGCTTTCCAAATTCATTTGATAAAATCTGCTCTCCCTTATTTTCTACCTGATTGTTAGTTGTGATTTGTTATATTCAGAATCAATATGCATGCTTATCTATGTTTATGGACTCAAATAGGTATTGCCTGGAAGATGATAAATTGTCGGAAGCTGTAAACTTTCTAGATTTAGGTGATGGTGCCGGCTGGGAGTTGCTGCAGGTTTGCCTCTACGATTGTAGTTAAATTTTGTCTGTTCACAAACCTTCTGCTGCTGCAGATGATACTTGTGTATGCTTACTATATTAACTGTGGACTCAGTGAATCTACATTCGATTCCTTCATCTTTAATAAAGGGTCTTACACTGATTTCTTTTCTGTAGGCAATGCTTAATCCGGATTACCGTAAACGACCAATTGCTGAGGCTGTACTGAACCATAGGTTTATTACAGGGGCTCTATTGTAGAGGTAATCATCAACTAGATGCGCTTATAAATTTGTACAATAGATGGTGGAGGCAGGTCCCATTGTGTGAAAGAAATGTCAAATCTAAAGACATGTTGTGATCAGGTACTTAAATAGTGTGTTAGAAATACATACGTGTAGTTAGAGATAAGGAGAGATGAAGATAAAATTAGTTTAAATATATTATGTCTTGTCTTGTACTCCAGGTCTCTACCCTCATGATGTACTGTATATATACCCCTATTAGGGTCAGATCAATACAACATACAACACCATATTCAACCATCCTACAATTTTTGTCGAAATTATAGATGACTGAATATTTCTGTGGTTATTGATCTGACCCTCGTAGGGGTATATATAGAGTACCATATGAGGGAGAGAGACTTGGAGTAGAGGACAAGTCATACATGGTTTAACCTATCCTATCTCTAACTCCTAATCTCTAACTTAACATAATTACACTTCTAACATAGTGTACCTAAACTAGAGGAACATTGTAAATATATGCATGAACATCATTTTTGGCAATACTGCTAGACATGTTTTTGAGGGTTTTTTTCCCGACGGATAGACATGTTTTTGAGTTATCAGACTTAGAACGTTTTCTGGGCATAGAGGTATTTCAGATACACTAATTCGAGGGAGGCTACATGGCGGTCACCCTCTGGGCAAGCACTGAGCGGTTAGATTCCAACATCGCCACAAACCTTTGTCCGCACATGCTCTAGCATTTCAATAAACCTCCATTTTTTGGGCCATCATGCCATCATGTTTTAAAGTCCAGCCCTCCAACTTTCACAAATCCAAATTTTCATTTTTGGTAACTTTCGTCTTTTAGAATTCTAAACTTTCAGGATTTCAAATTTTCAAAGAAAAATTCAACTTTCAAAATTCTATTTTTTTTTGGAAGATTCAACTTTCAAAAGTTCAGATTTTCGTGTCTACCATATTTGTCCCGTCTACCAGAACTCGCTGGATATTATGTTTGATGAGCACCTGAGCCAGAATTCGGCTTTACTGCATAAGCGTGTTGAATATTTGTACCTTGAATTCCTTGGATCTAACCATCCATAGAACACTAAATTGGAAACTACTATAGAAATGTAGTAGCACTGGATTAATCCTGGATTTGTGTAAACCAACGCAGCCCATGTCCGCTCTCGCGGCAGAGCTCGCACCACCACAAACACCACCGCACCAACGATTTGATGCCCACAACCACATCCACTCCGGCGAGGCCCTCGGCTATTCGTCCTTGTGGAGACCGTCCACTGCCCCTCCTGGTTCGATACCCGCTATAGGGGATGGGGATTGGTCTGGCGCTAGGAACATCGCTCGTGAGATCTAGAGGTTCGGTGGTTGAACCTTCGACTCTTGTGAGATCCACTCATGGATTCCCGGGAAGGAGGGGGCGCAACCTCGGACCAGGAGATTGTGGGTTTGATGGCGGATCCGGAGAGGGCAGCAGATGGCACAGCTTGAGAAGCGCAACACAGTCTGGCACTCCGAGCAATGTCTCCATTCACCTGCTCAAGCAAACGGCTTATGTATTGCCAAAGAAAGACAAGGGCATCGATCATCACCGTCTGTCGTTAGTAAAGACTAGGAAAATATAAATGCAATACGGACATAATTACTTGCAGACAATTATAAGAAACATCTTTCAAATAGTTACCTACATTCTCAATTGCATTTGTTTTTTTTTTTGCCCCAGATCAATAATGAAATATGTTGTTCATAGAATAATTGCTTTTTAGATGTAACTGATCCTTTTTTTAAATGGAACACAATGACTCCATGCATCACACCGGCCAAGCAATATGGCTGGCCCTCATAAGAGCATCTTCAACCGTTCGGCCTTCCAGGACATCGAAAAAGAGCCGCCTGAGGCCGAACTGGCACTTCCTTAGCGTGTGGGGGCGAGTGCGTTCCCAGTCGACGCCCCTAGGTCGCCGTCAAAATCGCGTGAACTCGGCAATATTTCATCCAAATTTGTACAAACTCGACGATCTGGCACAAACTCGGCGATACTTCATTGAAATTTATACAAAAACAGATGACATGCAAACTACGCCTACAACTACGCCAAACTACGCCTATCCCTACTACGCCGCGGCCACCGCCCGCCATCTACATGCCGAGAAGCCTGTATAAACGGGTGTAGTCGCCGCCGCTGTCATCGTCGTCGTTGTCGCGCGCCGCACCGGAGCTGCCACCGTCACTACTGCATCCCTGGCCAGGGTCGCCGACGCGTGGTGGGGGGTTGGACGGGCCGGCCTCGTCCTCCTCGTCGCTATCGAGGACAATGACGCCACCCTCCTTGCGTCCGCTGTGCCGGGCCTGGAGCTCCGCGTACGCCCGGCGCTGGCGGAGCACCTGCTCGCGGACGTAGTCCTCCCTCGCCCACTTGAGGGCGATCGCGTCGTCAGGGGCCACCATGTCCGCGTGCTCCGGCTTCACGGGGAGCAGCCCCGGTTCGGGCTTCGGTCGGACCAGGCGGAGGGAGCGCGGGGAGAGGCTGGCATCCTCATTGATGACGAGGGCGCCGCTGCGGGTGTGGCGTCGAAGCGGCATTTCTTCCGGCTCCGACTTGACGGGGCGGAGCGTCGGCGAGCCGGAGCCCGACGAGGAGGACGCCCCTGGCTCCATTCGCCGCGGCGTCCAGGAGTTGCCACGACGGCGAGAGAAGGACGGCTGCGGCGGGTACTCAAGGCGCGGCGTGTTGCCGGCCTCGATGTGGTCGAGGACGGCCTCGAGGGTGCGGCCAGGCACGTCCCACCACTCGTGTCGCCCGTCGGTGTTGTGGCATCCGCGGGGGATGATGTCGTTGGCGGAGGCGATCTGGTCTTCGCGGCGGTGCTCGAAGTACATCGTCCACAGCGTGTGGCTGTCGACTGCGTACCTTGGCTCGTTCCGCTGCGCCTCCGTCAGCGACGAGCGGATGCGGGCAATCTCGGCCCGCCGTGCAGCCCCTTTGGGCACCGGTGGCACCGGGACGCCGTCGGCGCTCAACATCCATGACCCCGGCACACGCATGTCCGGGGGCGCCGGATATTCGGCCTCGTAGAGGAGGCGCTCCTCCGACTCTTGGAGATGGCGGCGGCCGAAGCCGTTCGCCGCCGCGCCGTCGCTTGGGTACCTCTCAGCCATTGCTCGTCGGCGGGAAGGGGGGAGTGTGTTGCTTTGTGTGGCGATGCGACGCGATGTGTGGCTGCCCGGCGGGAAGGTCGGGTTTTATAGCCGCAGCGGGGCGGCGAGAGCTTGCATGCCGGGCGATGCATGGCGGGAGCGGACGGGACGCGCATCGGTGGCGCCTTCGCTGCGCCGCCCGTGAGGCATCAATGGAGGCTGACCGGCAGCAGCGCGACAGCCTTGGCATTGATTCCCGCGGGAACCGAGGCGATGAGGACGACGAAGCGGCGTCTCGCTGACTCGACGGCCCATCCCCGTTCGTGCCAAAAGCTCGTCCCCTGGCACCCCCAGGCGTCCCCAGCGCGCCGGGTTTGGTCTGGGTCCACCGGTGCCAGTTTCGGCCCAAACCGACGAAAAACGGGCTCCTGTGGGCGCGACTGGCCGATTTTCGACCGCCGTCACCAAAAAAACGCCTGGAAGGGCCTGTTGGGGCGCGGCCGGAGATGCTCAAAACATTTAAATCGTTCGGTAACCCCTCGGCTCATAGTTGTCTCACAACTGGCCGTTTAGAACCCATAGTAGCTAGGGAATGAGCTAACTTATTACATTCACGGGGAGCAAACGAGAAACAACAAGAGATGAAATTTCCACTAGCAAACAATCTGATTTCTTTTAATAAAGTTCCTTCCGGGATTAGGTCATACTCAGTAGACTGGAGCGTACTGACCAGATTCTGGCAGTCATACTCCACCTGGATTTTCATTATACCCCAAGTTGCAGCAGCGTGCATAGCCTCCAGACTAGCAGTCACTTCCGCTTGGATTGCACTTCCCATATTCGGTAATCTGCCTTCACCGAGCCTCTGACATAGCCCTGTTCATCTCGAACTGCAAAACCCTAGTCACACGTGTTGTGTTATAAGTATATTTCTTTGAATGCCCCATCTACATCGACCTTGAGTGTCTCCCCCATTGGCCTTGACCAATCATGTTGTCTCTGCACAGTATGCGGGCTCTTCTTGGTACGACGGAACTGCGGTGATTCCAATGCACAACGCTTGATATTTAATTCTAGTTCCTCCACCGGGCGCGTTTTGTTCCCTTTACCAGTTGTATTCCTGTGATCCCACCAACGCCATAACATACAAGTCACCAGTACTTGCTTCTCCTCTGGCAGAGCTCTGATTTCCCCTAAAAATTCCTTTGAATCCCTGCATTCAGCAAGATGCTCATGTAGCCCTTCCAACTGAAGACATCGCCAAAGCTTCTTAGCTTCTTTACAATTCACAAACATGTGTGCGCGGTCCTCATCTAGTCGGCTGCAGCAGACACATGCAGTCTCACGATTGATTCCTCTCGGTTTCAGAGTCAACTTTAGTGGCAAGCTATTGTGAGCCAGTTTCCAAAGAAATTGTTGGATTTTCGGTTGACAGGGAATTTCCCAAATCTTTTTCCATGGGAACTCATCTGCATTAAAACCTGAAGATGATGGTAAGCTTGCATCCCGGCACCGGACATATAGTTTACATGCAGATTTCACTGAAAATTGGCCTTTACTGTCATAGAACCACGCATGGAAATCACTGTATTCATCGTTGATGTGTGTAGTCAGAATCACCTTGATAACCTGTTCCACAAATATGCTTCTCACTAGTAGTTCGTCCCATCCTCATGTTTCTGGGTCTATGATCTCACAAACCCTTGTTAAGAGGCATCTTCCCCTCCTTGTTATGGGTGTCCTCGATCCCTCTCGGTTCAACCATGGGTCGGTCCATATACTCACTGCCGTTCCATCACAAATTCTATAAATCAGGCCTTCTTTCAGAAGCTGCACACCCTTTAAGATACTTTGCCATGTGTAAGATATGCCGCTAGCTGTCTGTGCATCCAGGACCGAAGTGTGAGGGAAGTACCTTGCTTTCAAGACTCTAGCTCAAAGAGATTCAGGTGTTGTTAGGATCCTCCATGTCTGATGCGCTAGCATGGCGATATTGAACCGGTACAGGTCCCTAAAACCCAACCCACCCTCCTTTGGCTTTGTCAAAGTCTCCTAACTCAGCATGTGCATAGTGTTCTGCTTATCGTGCTTTGCCCACCAGAACGGCAAATCATAGCATCCATCTGCTCATATAAAGTTTTAGTAACATCAAAACATGACATAGCAAAGGTTGGAATTGCTTGAGAACATGCCTTAATTAGAACATCTTTTCCCATCTTGGATAGGAGCCTTTCCACCCACCCATGTATCATTTGTCATATCCTATCTTTTAGTTTTTTTAGAAAAGGAGGATGACCTCCGGCCTCTGCATCTGAGCGATGCATATTTATTAATTATTCTCACAAGACCTTGCAAAATCAATACAACAGTAAGACTAAAGCCGCCGTCTAAGCAATAAACTGTCGCTACACCTATCCAGTTGATGAAGGGGCGCAGATAGTCTGGGCCTAATACCAAACAGACATCGCAGCCAAGCCTAACATCTAAGACGTGAGACCCCAACCTAGCCACTTGCCGGGTCTGGGGCACACACTGGTCCGGCGTGCTCTCAGATGTCGCCACCGCTAACTGCCACCGCTCCATCTTCAGAATTGTACTGATGCATCAACCCTGCTCGGTCCAGCTATCATCGACACCACCACGGTTCCCAATGGCATCTTCTCCCTGCGCGCAAACAGCTGAACACGTCGCGGTCACCATTGATACACCTCAGCGCCATGTTGCCAAGTACCACCAGCCGACACAACTTGAAGTCCTTGGAGGATTTGTCGTGCGTAGCACCTACCGACCAGGCATGACCAAGCGTAGCACCTGTCGGTCAGGCATGACTTGAAATCTCCACCGAAGCTCCGTGCAAGACGAAGCCGCTCCACCTCCTGCCTCTGACTTCCAGCGCTGCTCCACAAACGATGCTCCCCATAGAGAAACGACACCGCAGTGCGGCCATCGTCCGATTTGGAACACCAGATCCTAGGGTTTCCCCCGGGGCAGCACGAGTGGGTCGACAGTAGTTACGATGGTGCCTTCATCAAGGTAACGGCGTAGAACGCCGCCATCGTCTGCCGTCAGCTCGGTTTTCACTGGCAACCATGTCTCCCCAACTCGCAGCCGGGACTAGGTGATGGATCTCGAGATCCGATCACCAAGCTTCTAGCCGGCCACCGCCGACGAAGAAGATGACCACCACCACTGGCTACACCGGCCAGAATAGATCTGCCATGGGTCCCGCCAAGCAGTCCACCAGGCCCTCGACGCCGCCGCCGATCTAAAGCCAGATGACATGCCGTCGAAGACCGCATCGCGCCGCCGCCCGATCCAGGCCAGCCGCCACAGCACCAGCCCGTGGCCCGAGGCAGGGCCGACCGCCGCCGTCGCTTCTAGATCGACCGCACCTCCACGCATGTTGGGGTCCCGCCACCCCTGAGACGCGGGAGGGAGGAAAAGCACCCGCCACCGCTGTCGGCCTTCGATACTCAAAGGTTTTCGATATTGCTTGGCCTACATACACAAGAAAACCCAAATACCGCTCAGACCTAGCTTGTGTATTGACATAAAGCTCGGCCAACACCCCTCTTCTGCATTCCATGCTCGTGTTACTACTAAACAACTCAAAGGGTTTATCATAGTTAACAATCTTCCCAAAGCAAACCTCATATAGTTGTTGAATATTTTGCAGATACCTAGTGTTGGAAATATGCCCTAGAGGCAATAATAAAATGGTTATTATTATATTTCCTTTTTCATGATAATTATCTTTTGTTCATGCTATAATTGTATTAACCGGGAACAGTGATACATGTGTGAATACATAGACCACAACATGTCCCTAGTGAGCCTCTAGTTGACTAGCTCATTGATCAACAGATAGTCATGGTTTCCTGACTATGGACATTGGATGTCATTGATAACGGGATCACATCATTAGGAGAATGATGTGATGGACAAGACCCAATCCTAAGCATAGCACAAGATCGTGTAGTTCGTTTGCTAAAGCTTTTCTAATGTCAAGTATCAGTTTCTTAGACCATGAGATTGTGTAACTCCCGGATACCATAGGAGTGCTTTGGGTGTACCAAACGTCACAACGTAACTGGGTGACTATAAAGGTGCACTACAGGTATCTCCGAAAGTGTCTGTTGGGTTGGCACGAATCGAGACTGGGATTTGTCACTCCGTATGACGGAGAGGTATCTCTGGGCCCATTCGGTAATGCATCATTATAATGAGCTCAATGTGACCAAGTGGTTGGTCACGGGATCATGCATTACATAACGAGTAAAGTGACTTGCCGGTAACGAGATTGAACGAGGTATTGGGATACCGACGATCGAATCTCGGGCAAGTAACGTACCGATTGACAAAGGAAATTGTATACGGGATTACTTGAATCCTCGACATCGTGGTTCATCCGATGAGATCATCGTGGAACATGTGGGAGCCAACATGGGTATCCAGATCCCGCTATTGGTTATTGGCCAGAGAGCTGTCTCGGTCATGTCTACATGATTCCCGAACCCGTAGGGTCTACACACTTAAGGTTCGATGATGCTAGGGTTATTAGGAAGACTTGTATGTGATTACCGAATGTTGTTCGGAGTCCTGGATGAGATCCCAGACGTCATGAAGAGTTCCGGAATGGTCCGGAGGTGAAGATTTATATATGGGAAGTTGACATACGGTCACTGGAAAGGTTCGGGGGCATAGCAGTATTGTACCGGGGCCACCAGAAGGGTTCCGGGGGTCCACCGGGAGGGGCCACCTCTCCCGGAGGGCCTCATGGGCCGTAGTGGGAAGGGAACCAGCCCTTAGAGGGCTGGGCGCATCCCCCCTTGGGCCCATGTGCCTAGGGTTGGGGGGGACCCTAAAGGGGGCGCCCCCCTTGCTTGGGGGGCAAGTCCCCCCCCCTTGGCCGCCGCCCCCCTCTAGATCTCATCTAGAGGGGGCAGGCCCCCTTCCTCCTCCCCCTATAAATAGAGGGGCGAGGGGAGGGCTGCATACACACCTCCAAGGCGCAGCCCCTCCCCTCCCCAACACCTCTCCTCCTCCGCAGAAGCTTGGCCAAGCACTGCCGGAGTACTGCCTCTCCATCACCACCACGCCGTCGTGCTGCTGCTGGAGCTCTCTTCCTCAACCTCTCCCTCCTCCTTGCTGGATCAAGGCGCGGGAGACGTCTCCGCTCTGTACGTGTGTTGAATGCAGTGGTGCCGTCCGTTCGGCGCTAGGATCATCGTTGATTTGGATCACGATGAGTACGACTCCATCAACCCCGTTCTTTTGAACGCTTCCGCTCGCGAGCTACAAGGGTATGTAGATGCACCTCTCTCTCTCTCTCTCTCTCTCTCTCGTTGCTAGATGACTCCATAGATTGATCTTGGTGATGCATAGAAATTTTTTATTTTCTGCAACGATCTCCAATAGTGGCATCATGAGCTAGGTCTATGCGTAGTTTCTATGCACGAGTAGAACACAATTTTGTTGTGGGCATAGATTTTGTCAATTTACTTGCCACTACTAGTCTTATCTTGTTTCGGCGACATCGTGGGATGAAGCGGCCCGGATCGACCTTACACGTACGCTTACGTGAGACAGGTTCCACCGACTGACATGCACTAGTTGCATAAGGTGGCTAGCGGGTGTCTGTCTCTCCCACTTTAGTCGGATTGGATTCAATGAAAAGGGTCCTTATGAAGGGTAAATAGAAATTGGCATATCACGTTGTGGTTTTGGTGTAGGTAAGAAACGTTCTTGCTAGAACCCTATAGTAGCCACGTACTTGCAACAACAATTAGAGGACGTCTAACTTGTTTTTGCAGCATATGCCTTGTGATGTGATATGGCCAAAAGGATGTGATGAATGAAATATATGTGATGTATGAGATTGATCATGTTCTTGTAATAGGAATCACAACTTGCATGTCGATGAGTATGACAATCGGCAGGAGCCATAAGAGTTGTCTTTATTTATTGTATGACCTGCATGTCACTGAATAACGCCATGTAATTACTTTACTTCTTTGCTAAGCCGTTAGCCATAGTAGTAGAAGTAATAGTTGGCGAGACAACTTCATGGAGACACGATGTTGGAGATCATGATGATGGAGATCATGGTGTCATGCCGGTGACGATGATGATCATGGAGCCCCGAAGATGGAGATCAAAGGAGCAAAATGATATTAGCCATATCATGTCACTATTTGATTGCATGTGATGTTTATCATGTTTTTGCATCTTATTTGCTTAGAACGACGATAGTAAATAAGATGATCCCTCATAACAATTTCAAGGAAGTGTTTCCCCTAACTGTGCGCCGTTGCGAAAGTTCGTTGTTTCGAAGACCACGTGATGATCGGGTGTGATAGATCCTAACGTTCACATACAATGTGTGTAAGCCAAATTTGCACATGCAAAACACTTAGGTTGACTTGACGAGCCTAGCATGTACAGACATGGCCTCGGAACACAAGAGACCGAAATGTCGAGCATGAGTCGTATAGAAGATACGATCAACATGGAGATGTTCACCGATGATGACTAGTCCGTCTCACGTGATGATCGGACACGCCCTAGTTGACTCGGATAATGTATCACTTAGATGACTAGAGGGATGTCTATCTAAGTGGGAGTTCACTAAATAATTTGATTAGATGAACTTAATTATCATGAACTTAGTCTAAAACCTTTTGCAAAATGTCTTGTAGATCAAATGGCCCATGCTCATGTTAACCTCAACTTCAATGCGTTCCTAGAGAAAACCAAGCTGAAAGATGATGGCAACAACTATACGGACTGGGTCCGGAACCTGAGGATCATCCTCATAGCAGCCAAGAAAGCATATGTCCTAGAAGCACCGCTAGGTGAAGCACCCGCCCCAGCGAACCAAGACGTTATGAACGCTTGGCAGTCGCGTGTTGATGATTACTCCCTCGTTCAGTGCGGCATGCTTTATAGCTTAGAACCGGGGCTCCAAAAGCGTTTTGAGCAACACGGAGCATATGAGATGTCCCAAGAGCTGAAAATGGTTTTCCAAGCTCATTCCCGGGTCGAGAGATATGAAGTCTCCGACAAGTTCTACAGTTGTAAGATGGAGGAAAATAGTTCTGTCAGCGAGCACATACTCAAAATGTCTGGGTTGCACAACTGCTTGTCCCAGCTGGACATTAACCTCCCGGATGAGGCGGTCATTGACAGAATCCTTCAGTCGCTCCCACCTAGCTACAAGAGCTTTGTGATGAACTACAATATGCAGGGGATGGTGAAAACTATTCCTGAGGTATTTTCAATGCTGAAATCAGCAGAGGTAGAAATCAAAAAGGAACATCAAGTGTTGATGGTCAATAAAACCACTAGTTTCAAGAAATGCAAGGGTAAGAAGAACTTCAAGAAGGACGGCAAGGGAGTTGCTGCGCCCGGTAAACTAGTTGCCGGGAAGAAGCCAAAGCACGGACCCAAACCTGAGACTGAGTGCTTTTATTGCAAGGGGAACGGTCACTAGAAGCGGAACTGCCCCAAGTACTTAGCGGATAAGAAGGCCGGCAACACCAAAGGTATATATGATATACATGTTATTGATGTGTACCTTACCAGTACTCGTAGTAGCTCCTGGGTATTTGATACAGGTGCGGTTTCTCATATTTGTAACTCAAAACAGGAGCTGCGAAATAAGCGGAGACTGGCGAAGGACGAGGTAACGATGCGCGTCGGGAATGGTTCCAAGGTCGATGTGATCGCCGTCGGCACGCTACCTCTACATTTACCTACGGGATTAGTTTTAAACCTCAATAATTGTTATTAGTGCCAGCTTTGAGCATGAACATTGTATCTGGATCTCGTTTAATGCGAGATGGCTACTCATTCAAATCCGAGAATAATGGTTGTTCTATTTATATGAGAGATATGTTTTATGGTCATGCCCCGCTGGTCAATGGTTTATTCTTAATGAATCTTGAACGTGATGTTACACATATTCATAGTGTGAATACCAAAAGATGTAAGATTGATAATGATAGTCCCACATATCTGTGGCACTGCCGCCTTGGTCACATTGGTGTCAAACGCATGAAGAAGCTCCATACAGATGGACTTTTGGAGTCTCTTGATTTTGAATCATTTGACACGTGCGAACCATGCCTCATGGGCAAAATGACCAAGACTCTGTTCTCCGAAACAATGGAGCGAGCATCCAGCTTATTGGAAATTATACATACTGATGTGTGCGGTCCAATGAGCGTTGACGCTCGCGGTGGCTATCGTTATGTTCTCACCCTCACTGATGACTTAAGTAGATATGGGTATGTCTACTTAATGAAACACAAGTCTGAGACCTTTGAAAAGTTCAAGGAATTTCAGAATGAGGTAGAGAATCAACGTGACAGAAAAATAAAGTTCTTATGATCAGATCGTGGGGGAGAATATTTAAGTCACGAGCTTGGCACACACTTAAGGAAATGTGGAATTGTTTTACAACTCACGCCACCTAGAACACCTCAGCGTAACGGTGTGTCCGAACATCGTAATCGCACTCTATTGGATATGGTGCGGTCTATGATGTCTCTTACCAATTTACCGCTATCATTTTGGGGATACGCTTTAGAGACAGCTACATTCACTTTAAATAGGGCACCGTCTAAATCCGTTGAGACGACACCATATGAATTATGGTTTGGAAAGAAACCTAAGCTGTCGTTTCTAAAATTTTGGGGATGCGATGCTTATGTCAAGACACTGCAACCTAAAAAGCTCGAACCCAAGTCGGGAAAATGCGTCTTCATAGGATACCCTAAGGAAACCATTGGGTATACCTTCTACCTCAGATCCGAAGGCAAGATTTTCGTTGCCAAGAGCGGGTCCTTTCTGGAGAAAGAGTTTCTCTCGAAAGAAGTAAGTGGGAGGAAAGTGGAACTTGATGAAGTACTACCTCTTGAACCGGTAAGTACCGCAGCTCAGGAAGATGTTCCTGTGGTGCCTGCACCGACTAGAGAGGAAATTAATGATGATGATCAAGGTACTTCGGATCAAGTGACTACTGAACTTCGTAGGTCCACAAGGACACGTTCCACACCAGAGTGGTATGGCAACCTGTCCTGGAAATCATGTTGTTAGACAACGGTGAACCTTCGAACTATGAAGAAGCGATGGCGGGCCCAGATTCCAACAAATGGCTTGAAGCCATGCAATCCGAGATAGGATCCATGTATGAAAACAAAGTATGGACTTTGACAGACTTGCCCGATGATCGGCGAGCGATAGAAAATAAATGGATCTTTAAGAAGAAGACGGACGCGGATGGTAATGTTACTATCTATAAAGCTCGACTTGTCGCTAAGGGTTATCGACAAGTTCAAGGGGTTGACTACGATGAGACTTTCTCTCCCGTAGCGAAGCTAAAGTCCGTCCGAATGATGTTAGCAATTGCCGCATACTATGATTATGAGATATGGCAAATGGACGTCAAAACGGCATTCCTTAACGGCTATCTTAAGGAAGAACTGTATATGATGCAGCCGGAAGGTTTTGTCGATCCTAAGAATGCTAACAAGGTATGCAAGCTCCAGCGATCCATTTATGGGTTGGTGCAAGCATCTCGGAGTTGGAACATTCGCTTTGATGAGATGATCAAAGCGTTTGGGTTGATGCAGACTTATGGAGAAGCCTGCGTTTACAAGACAGTGAGTGGGAGCTCTGTAGCATTTCTCATATTATATGTGGATGGCATACTTTTGACGGGAAATGATATAGAACTTTTGGACAACATAAAGGCCTACTTGAATAAGTGTTTTTCAATGAAGGACCTTGGAGAAGCTCCTTATATATTAGGCATCAAGATCTATAGAGATAGATCGAGACGCCTCATAGGTCTTTCACAAAGCACATACCTTGATAAGATATTGAAGAAGTTCAATATGGATCAGTCCAAGAAGGGGTTCTTGCCTGTGTTGCAAGGTGTGAAATTGAGCTCGGCTCAATCCCCGACCATGGCATAAGATAAAGAAAAGATGAGTGTCATCCCCTATGCCTCGGCCATAGGGTCTATTATGTATGTCATGCCGTGTACCAGACCTGATGTAAACCTTGCGGTAAGTTTGGTTGCAAGACACCAAAGTAATCCCGGCATGGAACACTGGACAGCGGTCAAGAATATCCTGAAGTACCTGAAAAGGACTAAGGATAAGTTTCTCGTTTATGGAGGTGACGAACAGCTCGTCGTAAAGGGTTACGTCGATGCTAGCTTCGACACAGATCTGGATGACTCCAAGTCACAAACCGGATACGTGTATATTTTGAATGGTGGGGAAGTAAGCTGGTGCAGCAGCAAGCAGAGCGTCGTGGCGGGATCTACATGTGAAGCGGAGTACATGGCAGCCTCGGAGGCAGCGCATGAAGCAATCTGGATGAAGGAGTTTATCACCGACCTAGGAGTTTATCACTCTCTTCTGTGACAACACTGGAGCTATTGCCCTTGCCAAGGAGCCCAGGTTTCACAAGAAGACCAGGCACATCAAGCGTCGCTTCAACTCCATTCGTGAAAATGTTCAAGATGGAGACATAGATTTTTGCAAAGTGCACTACGGATCTAAATGTCGCAGATCCGTTGACTAAACCTCTTCCGCGAGCAAAACATGATCAACACCAGAACTCTATGGGTGTTCGATTCATCACAGTGTAACTAGATTATTGACTCTAGTGTAAGTGGGAGAATGTTGGAAATATGCCCTAGAGGCAATAATAAAATGGTAATTATTATATTTCCTTGTTCATGATAATTGTCTTTTGTTCATGCTATAATTGTATTAACCGGGAACAGTGATACATGTGTGAATACATAGACCACGACATGTCCCTAGTGAGCCTCTAGTTGACTAGCTCGTTGATCAACAGATAGTCATGGTTTCCTGACTATGGACATTGGATGTCATTGATAACGGAATCACATCATTAGGAGAATGATGTGATGGACAAGATCCAATCCTAAGCATAGCACAAGATCGTGTAGTTCGTTTGATAAAGCTTTTCTAATGTCAAGTATCAGTTTCTTAGACCATGAGATTGTGTAACTCCCGGATACCGTAGGAGTGCTTTGGGTGTACCAAACGTCACAACGTAACTAGGTGACTATAAAGGTGCACTACAGGTATCCCCGAAAGTGTCTGTTGGGTTGGCACGAATCAAGACTGGGATTTGTCACTCCGTATGACGGAGAGGTATCTCTGGGCCCACTCGGTAATGCATCATCATAATGAGCTCAATGTGACCAAGTGGTTGGTCACGGGATCATGCATTACGTTACGAGTAAAGTGACTTGCTGGTAATGAGACTGAACGAGGTATTGGGATACCGACGATCAAATCTCGGGCAAGTAACGTACTGATAATCCCCAAGTGCAAGGAATCATCGTAGCAATTCCCAAAGGTGGAAGTGATAAGTATGGAGTGTCGAACCCACAAGGAGCCAAAGGTAAGATCAATATTCTCTCAAGCCCTATCTGTCACTGATACGACTCTACGTGCACCGAACGTTTGCTTCCAACTAGAAACAAGAAATAAAACTATGTTATGGGTATAAATAGGATAACTTTGTATGATATCGGAGAGCTAAAACATAAAAGTAGGTGTTGTTATCATAAAGTTAGAATATATTACTAAATAATATAAATAGCGAGTGTGGAATAATGGTGGATCGATGTGCGGAATTGTCCTAGGCAATTGTTAACAAGACCGGTAGTCACTATTGCAATTTCATATGAGGGAGAGGAAAAAGCTAACATACTTTCTCTACTTGGATCATATGCACTTATGATTGGAACTCTAGCAAGCGTCCGACAATACTAAAGATCATTAAGGTAAAACCCAACCATAGCATTAAAGCATCAAGTCCTCTTTATTCCCGTACGCAACAACCCCTCTTACTTGGGTTCGTGTTTCCGTCACTCACCAACCCACTATAAGCGAATCATGAACGTATTGCAACACCCTACAGCGGGAATCCCTCACGCTTGCGCGACACAGAGGGCACCATAGGACAACATCAAAGTGAAACATACAACTCATACCAATCTAGATCATCAATCAACCCAAAGACAAAAGATATCTACTCATAACATCATAGGATGGCAACACATCATTGGATCATAATATGTGGCATAAAGCACCATGTTCAAGTAGGGATTACAGCGGGGTGTGGGAGAGTGGACCGCGTAAAAGAGATGAGGATGGTGATGATGATGATGGTGATGTTGATGAAGACGATCACCGTGGTGATGAGTCCCCTCCTGATGGCACTCCGGTGCCACCAAGAGAGAGGAGGAGAGGTTCTCCCCCTTGTTCTTACTCCTCCATGGCTTTCCCCCTCTTGTCCTTGGCCTTCATGGAGATGATGGCCCCTCCGAGATCCTCCTCCATGGCCTCCGGTGACGATGGCCCCCTCCGGCAGGGTGCCAGAGAGGGCCTAGATTGATTTCTCGTGGCTACAGAGGCTTGCGGCGGCGGAACTTCCGATCTAGGTTAATTCCCGAAGGTTTCTATATTTATAGGAATTATTGGCGTTGGTTTCACGTCATGGGGGGTCTCCAGGCCGTCCACGAGACAGGGGGCACGCCCTCCTATCTCGTGGGCAGCCCGGAGCTCTTCTGGCCCAACTCCGATGCTCCGTGGTCTTCTTTTGGTCCATAAAAAATCCTCAAAAATTGGCACGTCATTTGGACTCCGTTTGGTATCCCTTTTCTGTAAAACACAAAAACAAGAAGAAAACAGAAACTGGCACTGGGCTCTAGGTCAATAGGTTAGTCCCAAAAATCATATAAAATGATATATAAATGCATATAAAACACCATAGATGGGTAATATAATAGCATGAATACTTCATAAATTCTAGATACGTTGGAGACGTATGAGCATCCCCAAGCTTAATTCTTGCTCGTCCTCGAGTAGGTAAATGATAAAAGAAATAATTTATGAAGTGTGAATGCTAGTAGGTGCACAAGTTTGATCAATGATAATTTCAATCACCTTTTCTAGCATCAATATGTGTCATAATAGTAGCTTATCCCATAAAACTTTTCATGATCAAGTAACAATCTATTCACAATGTCAAGTATGGTTCAGAAACTTCATTGAGAACTAACAAACTATAATCTCAGTCATTGAAGCAATTGCAATTTATCATAACATCAGAAAGAGTCAAGAATAGAGCTTTTCAGCAAGTCCACATACTCAACTATCATATAGTCTCCTACAATTGCTAACACTCACGCAATACTTGTGGTTATGGAGTTTCAGCCGGACACTGAGAAAGATAGGGGCTTATTGTGTTGCCTCCCAACATATTCACCTTTAGGTGATGTCAACAATAATAGCCCATGCTAACTTACATCCAATTGGATATATATATCATGATCTTTCAGACACGAGGAGCTCGCCAAAGGATAAAATGAAAAAGGGAAAGGTAAGGATCACCTTGACTCAAGCATAAAGTAAAAACATAAAGTAAAAGATAGGCCCTTCACAGAGGGAAGCAGAGGTTGCCATGCGCTTTTAGGGTTGGATACACACAATCTTAATGCGAAAGAACGTCACTTTATATTGCCCCTTGTATATGGACCTTTATTATGCAGTCCGTCGCTTTTATTGCTTCCATAACAAGTTCGTACAAAGCTTATTTTCTCCGCACTAATAAGTCATGCATATTTAGAGAGCAATTTTTATTGCTTGCACCGATGACAACTTACTTGAAGGATCTTACTCAATCCATAGGTAGATATGGTGGACTCTCATGGCAAAACTGGGTTTAAGGATATTTGGAAGCACAAGTAGTATCTCTACTTGGTGCTAGGAATTTTTGGCTAGCATGAGGGGAAAAGGCAAGCTCAACATGTTTGGAAGGTCAATGACAATATACTTTAACTGAGATGTCGGAAAACATAAACCATTACGTTGTCTTCCTTGTCCAACGTCAACTCTTTTAGCATGTCATACTTAATGAGTGCTTCACAATCATAAAAGATGTCCAAGATAATATATTTGTATGTGAACCCCTCTTTCTTTATTACTTCCTATTAATTGCAACGATGACCAAAACTACGTTTGCTAACTCTCAACAACTTTTATGCCTCATACTTTCTATGTGTGAAGTCATCACTAACCATGTTATAAGCAAATGAAACATATGAAAGTTCAGATTTATGACATTCAATTCATTCCCCCATTTACTCATAGGATATACATGAAGCGCAAGAGTAAATGACAAACTACTCAAAAAGATATGAGTGAAAGACACTGAGTAGTCAAATAATTATCTAGCCATGGGAGTATTCCTTTTTATTCAATAATTCAGATCCAATGATTTTATTCAAACAGCAAGTAAAATTGAAAATACGCTCCAAGCAAAACACATATCATGTGACGAATAAAAATATAGCTCCGAGTAAGATGTACCGATAGTTTTGAAGACGAAAGAGGGGATGCCTTCCGGAGCATCTCCAAGCTTAGGCGCTTGAGTCTTCCTTGAATATTACCTTGGGGTGCCTTGGGCATCCTCGATCTTAGGGTCTTTCCACTCCTTATTCTCCTCATATCGATATCTCACCCAAAACTTGAAAACTTCAATCACACAAAACTTAATGGAACTTCGTGAGATAGGTTAGTATGATAAAGAGTAAACCATGCACTTTGGTACTGTAAAATACAAGGTCCATAATTGTTTTCACATAATTCCTACTGTACCATATCATTTCCACAATTTATATTGCTAAATATAAGCCATAAAAACTAGAAGACAAGCAAACTATGTAATGAAAACAGAATCTGTCAGAAACAGAACAGTCTGTAATGATCTGAACAATAACCATACTTCTGCTACTCCAAAAATTATGAAATAAATTGGTGGACGTGAGGAATTTGTCTATTAATCTTCTGCAAAAAGAATCAACTCAAAAGCACTCTTCTGTAAAAACTGACAGCTAATCTCGTGAGCGCAAAGTTTCTGTTTTTTACAGCAAGATCACATTAACTTTCACCCAAGTCTTCCCAAAGGTCTTACTTGGCACTTTATTGAAACAAAAACTATAAAACATGATTTCTACAGTAGCTTAATCATGTTGACACACAAAAACAGTAAGGATAAATATTGGGTTGTCTCCCAACAAGCGCTTTTCTTTAATGCCTTTTAGCTAGGCATGATGATTTCAATGATGCTCGCATAAAAGAAAAGATTTGAAACACAAAGAGAGCATCATGAAGAATATGACTAGAACATTTAAATATAACTCACTTCCTATGCCTAGGGATTTTGTGAGCACACAATTTATAGGAACAAGAATCAACTAGCATAGGAAGGTAAAACAAGTTTAACTTCAAAACATTAAGCACAAAGAGAGGAAACTTGATATTATTGCAACTCCTAGAAGCACATATTCCTCCCTCATAATAATTTTCAGTAGCATCAAGGATAGCTACTTTGTTCTCATACTCAATTGGAACCTCTTCCAAAATAGTGGAATACTAACTAAAGTTGACACTCTTCCAAATCCACTTTCATAGATATCGTACGGAGATTCAACACCCTCCAAGATAGTGGGGTCACTAATTCCTAAAGTTGACACTCTTCCAAAACCACTTTAAATTATAGTATTATTCATACTCCAAAAGATATAAGTTAAGTTCATGGAGCATTCTACAGTTAATGTAGACTAACCAATGTCCAAGCTCAAAATATATAAGTGAAGCACAAAAAGCAATTCTATAAGGTCATACTTAAAAGATATAAGTGAAGCACATGAAGTATTCTATGAATCAATGAAGAGCTATCTCATACTAGAATTAATCTTAAAGGAAAATACAAACACAAAGGACACAAGTCATGTGAACAAAACAAAAACCGAGGTATACCGATATTTGTTGAAGAAGAAAGATGGGATGCCAACGGGGCATCCCCAAGCTTAGATGCTTGAGTATTCTTTTGAAATATTTACTTGGGGTGCCTTGGGCATCCCCAAGCTTTAACTCTTGTCTCTCTTTATTCTTCTCACATCGGTAACTCCTCGTTCTTCAAACACTTCATTCACAAAAACTTAAACAAAAAACTTTGTGAGATCCATTAGTGTAATAAAGCAAACTACCACTTTAAGGTACTGTAATTAACTCATTCTTTGTTTATATTGGTGTTAAACCTACTGTATTCCAACTTCTCTATGGTTCATACCCCCTGATACTAGCCATAGATACATCAAAATAAGCAAACAACACACGAAAAACAGAATCTGTTAAGAACAGGACAGTCTGTAGTAATATGGAAGTTAAGTAAACTTCTGTAACTCCAAAAATTATGAAATAAATTTTACAATTTGAACAATTTGTACAGAAGTAATGTGCAAAAAGCTTCAGACCCATTTGACTTTCCAGTAAAAAAAATGTAAATTCATGCACTACAGCCAAAGTTTCTGTTTTTGTTCTGCACATAGTAAGCAAGCAATCTTATCATCCTACAACCAAAGCTTGGCACATTATTTTTATAATATAATGGTTATATACAAGGGGATAATTATTTACTGAGAAACTTCCATGAAAAAATTCTACATTGTTTCCGTGAGCATGAACACAAGTGCTCAAGGTCGACCCTCACTTCTTCAATGCATAACTTTCCAATCGCTTCCCTTTTTGAAAAAGCTTTTTAGGCATGAGAGGCAAGCAATTCCTTTTTGGTATTTTCATTCTTTTAATTTTTTTTGTATATTTCACCCACAACTAAACAGAAACAAAAAGGAAAAACAAAATCTACTAAGTAAAGAAAGCAAACAAGCACACACGAGAATATCAACCCCACGCTATTGCTCCCCGGCAACGGCGCCAGAAAAGAGCTTGATAATCCCCATGTGCAAGGAATCATCGTAGCAATTACCAAAGGTGGAAGTAATAAGTATGGAGTGTCGAACCCACAAGGAGCCAAAGGTAATATCAATATTCTCCTAAGCCCTATTTGCCACTGATACGACTCTACGTGCACCGAACGTTTGCTTCCAACTAGAAACAAGAAATAAAACTGTGTTGTGGGTATAAAGAGGATAACTTTGTATGATATAGGAGATCTAAAACATAAAAGTAGGTGCTGTTATCATAAAGTTAGAATATATTACTAAATAATATAAATAGCAAGTGTGGAATAATGGTGGGTCTGTGTGCGGAATTGTCCTAGGCAATTGTTAACAAGACCAGTTGAAAGATCGTGGATGTCGCTTAGAGGGGGGGTGAATAGGCGCTTTAAAATAATTACGGTTTAGGCTTGAACAAATGCAGAATAAACCTAGCGGTTAATTTGTCAAGCACAAAACCTAAAACAACTAGGCTCACCTATGTGCACCAACAACTTATGCTAAGCAAGATAAGTAACTATGCGATAACAAGATATATGACAAAGAACAATATGGCTATCACAAAGTAAAGTGCATAAGTAAAGGGCTCGGGTAAGAGATAACCGAGGCACACGGAGACGACGATGTATCCCAGAGTTCACACCCTTGCAGATGCTAATCTCCGTTTGGAGCGGTGTGGAGGCACAATGCTCCCCAAGAAGCCACTAGGGCCACCGTAATCTCCTCACGCCCTTGCACAATGCAAGATGTCGTGATTCTACTAAGGGACCCTTGAGGGCGGTCACCGAACCCGTACAAATGGCGACCCTTGGGGGCGGTCACCAAACCCGTACACTTTGGCAACCCTTGGGGGCGGTCACCAATACCCGTCAAATTGCTCGGGGCGATCTCCACAACCTAATTGGAGACCCCGACGCTTGCCCGGAGCTTTACACCACAATGATTGAGCTCCAAGCACCACCAACCGTCTAGGGCGCCCAAGCACCCAAGAGGAACAAGCTCAAGGGTACCAAGCACCCAAGAGTAATAAGCTTCTCAACTTGTAACTTCCACGTATCATCATGGAGAACTCAAACCGATGCACAAATGCAATGGCAAGGGCACACAGAGTGCCCAAGTCCTTCTCTCTCAAATCCCACCAAAGCAACTAATGCTAGGGAGGAAAGTGAGAGGAAGAACAAGAAGGAGAACACAAAGAACTCCAAGATCTAGATCCAAGGGGTTCCCCTCACATAGAGGAAAAAGTGATTGGTGGAAGTGTGGATTTAGATCTCCTCTCTCTTTTCCCTCAAAAACTAGCAGGAATCCATGGAGGGATTGAGAGTTAGCAAGCTCTAAGAAGGTCAACAATGGGGGCAAAAACGAGCTCAAGAGTTAGGGAACCATTGGGGAAGAAGACCCCCTTAAATAGGTCCCCACGAATCTGCCCGTTATGTGCAGAATAACATAGGAGCGGTACAACCGCTATGAGCACCGGTACAACCGGTAACAGGCAATAAGCGGTACAACCGGCCCACAACCGCCCAACAACCGCACCACAACAGAAACTAGTTCGGTGGTGGAGCGGTACATGGCCGGTACAACCTCCGGACCAATTCTGAAGTGGTACAACCGCTCCAAACACCGGTTGTACCGGTCAACCGGTACAACCTCTCTATGGGGCGGTACAACCTCTCTATGTAAAACAGGCAACATCAAAATAGCCACAACTTTCGCATACGAGCTCTGAATTCGATGAAACCAAGTTTGTTGGAAAGCTAGCAACAAGGGATAACACAATCTTGAAAGAAATATCAATAAGAAGCAAATTAGAAAAGGCTCATAAGAAAAAGGTGAGAACCCTTCCTCGGATAGGACCGGTAAAACCTTCAACACCGAAAACATCATAGAAGACGCATGCGAACTCCGTTTTCGATGAACTCAAGCTTGTCATCAAGATGACCATAAGCTCTAAGAATCACAAAGAGAACCAAGCAAGAACCAAGAAAGAAGATGCAAGGATGCAATGGTTTGAGATCTCTACGAATGATACGACCAAGCTACTCATCGAGAGCCCCCCTTGATAGTACGACAATCGATCCTATAACTCGGTCTCCCAACTACCACCATGAGACCGGTAAAAGAGAAAACCTATCAAGGGCAAACCTTTGCCTTGCACATGGTCCACTTGAGCTAGATGATGATGATCTTGACTCCCTCAAGTTGGACCACCTTTCTTGATTGCGTTGGCTCGATGAAGACTAGATGATTGCTCCCCCATAGTCCATTATGGGTGAGCCTCTCTTCGGCACATCTTCACAAGACCATTGACACCACAAAGGATGGAAAGATTCAAGCACCTGATCTCTTCGTGATGCTCCACTTGAACTTGCACACGGCAATCATGATGACGATCACCACTTGATGTCATCCTTTCCATGGGTTGTATGATATCTTCCTCTTGACGCAAGCCCATGGACACGTACCTAACCCCACATAGAACTCTCACATAGACCATGGGTTAGTACACAAAGTGAAATGGACAATGCTTACTTTACCATGGGATCACTTGATCCCTCTCGGTACATCTTCTATGCTTTGTGAGTTGATCAACTTGATTCACTCTTGACTTAGTCTTGATCAACCTTGAATCTTTCCAACTCTCTTCATTTGGATGATGTCTTGAAGGTAAACATGAATGATCACACAATCTTCTTCTTCAAGACATGCTTGCAATAAGCTCAACACTCACATGACCAATCTTTGGATAATTCCTTAATAGCACATTGGTCAACTCATAAACTCCTTGAAACCAACACATGGACTTCAAGAAAAACCTATGGACAAATCCTTCAAATATAACTCAAGAAAACCATTAGTCCATAGAGATTGTCATCAATTACCAAAACCAAACATGGGGGCACCGCATGTTCTTACACCAGTAGTCACTATTGCAATTTCATATGAGGGAGAGGCAAAAGCTAACATACTTTCTCTACTTGGATCGTATGCACTTATGATTGGAACTCTAGCAAGCGTCCGCAAATACTAAAGATCACTAAGGTAAAACCCAACCATAGCATTAAAGCATCAAGTCCTCTTTATTCCCATACGTAACAACCCCTCTTACTCGGGTTCGTGTTTCCGTCACTCACCAACCCACTATAAGCGAATCATGAACGTATTGCAACACCCCATGATTTGTGCACACATAAGAGTTTTTGTATTTGAATACAAATGGCACAAAGTAGGATCATAGCTCCCCCAAAATCAATAGAAACTCACACCCAGTGCAAGTGAGAAAATCATGGGGTGTTGCAATACGAAGTGCACAAAGTAGGATTATAGCTCCCCCAAAATCAATAGAAACTCACACCCAGTGCAAGTGAACAAATAGGAAACAAAGCCTAGCGCTTGCAACAAGCACATGGTTGAGCAACATATAAACGGGGTAATTTAAGAGTAGGCTCAACCAAAATGATGTGTGTGAGTTATGGCGAAGCACTTGAGAAGACTAAAAATAAGGATGAGCATTACGCATCAACATAGTCTTGAAAGAATGAGGCACACGGTGCAAGGCCTATCATTCCCACACACAACAGGCAAATGGGTTCACAAGCTTACTAATAAGCATATAAAGAACCTATGCTTGTGACAACCCATGGTGAAGATAGAAAATGAAAGCCTCATCAAGACGAGTGATACCTATTAAGATGGCAAAAGCCTCGTAAAGATAAGCAAGAGGAAAGTAATCTTCACCACACAAAAGTGCAACAAGATGCAACGATAGAGGACACGCACTCAAGGCAAAAGCTTTGACGGAGCCACCAAAGAAATAACAAAAGAAAGACAAGGTGGATGTGAAAGAAATGATATCATCTAGAGATGTAATTTCTCTCAAGTGTATAAGGTTCTAGGTAGACGAAATCATGATGATATATGTCTACAAAGAAGGATGTACACCTGAAATAGTTACAACATGAAGGAACAAGATATCCAAAAGGAAGTCATAGATACACCAATAAGATATTTGCTTGGAAGCATAGCACATGGCTAGATATGGTCTTATTGGATATAGATGAATTCCTACCACACAACCATCAAAGACATCACAACTAGCAACATGAGATCATCGTTGAGATGCTTTGAGAAAGGAAACAAGTATCACAAGATATGAAATGAATATCATGCCAAGATGCAACCTACACAAGGTTGAATGCAAGAGAGGAAAGCATGAATAGATACTTGTTACTGAGATATCATTGGAAGGATGTAGTAGATACCAATTGAAGGTAGATAGTAGTTCATTGATCATCCTAGCTTGACTCCAATATGCACATGGTGAAGACACCTTCCTTGTGAGTGAGCCGAGCATCCAATGCATCTCCAAATGTTCATAGAAGAACAACACAAACTAAACGGTACCCAAACTCATCGGGACCAAATATTTAGAAACTCCAATACATAGGACAAACTCCACATAAATATGTGCATATAGATATGAAAGTGAATTTCATGCACATCTCATCCAAATTGAGACTAGGTGGAGTTTCCCCTATATATTGAGTCAAAGAAAGAAAGCATGCCAAATAACATACATGAAGTAAATATGCATGCTCAAGGCTTTCAATAACTGAAACCAAAACAAAATGAAATGCCAAGAGAAAAGGATACCAAATAGATAAATCATCACTTGGAAGATATCATTAAAGATACATCAAGGAGTGAGATATCCATTGATACACACTAAATTAAAGATGTCAAACTCCCAAAGAGAGGATGGTTCCAAACAAACCAAGCTCTCAACAAAGTTTCATGATGGCACAAAGTACCAAAAAGAAATGGCTTGCCTTCCACCAAAACACACTTGATAAGGATCACAAGAGGAGTGTTCTAAAGAAAATAGGATAGCTCCCCCATGAGTTGTGCATTATATAGGATTTGCATTTGAATACAAAATGCACAAGGTGGGATCACCACTTTCACTATATCTAGAAAACACTAGACAAGAACAAGAAATAAACAAGATCCACAAGTGGTAGGGAAGACAACGGGAGTTGACACAAACGTTGGCAAGAGAAAAGGCAAATAAAGACAAAAGCCAAAGTAAAGATGATCAACAAATTCTACCACACATAAGTGACTACCAATTGTCAAAGACAAGAAGTATTTGAAAATAAATCCCGGTGGTAGATAACAAGGACATCCAACATCATCTTCACAACAAACACAAGCAAATTGCCACTTGTAGAGCTAACATGTCACCTAGGAACAATATAATTTACAATATCAATTCTAGGAGACACTATCTCAAATGTACACATTTTCTAGTCTTGTAATATGCACATAGCGTATTACTCCCCCATAATGTGATACCAATAAGAACTTAACAAGAGGCAATAAGAGGATCCAACACGAGATAATCAATGGAATTTTCAGAATTTGAATTTCTCATGAGAGATATATCACATAGCGACTAGATAATCTTGTAATATCAATACTAGATGGTATTCCTCATGTACACACATTTATAGGATTGTGAGGTGCACAAAGCACATCACTCCCCCAAAATGGGATGTTCCATTGATCTCTCACAAGAGCCAACTAGGATACAAACAAGAAGCAAAAGGCTCAACGCACGACGCACACGTACATGATGTGCAAACCAACACACACATACTTGATTGCTCAAGATAAGCAAGTTGGAAGCGCAACATATACAAACACATGCATGGAACAAAACCAAAACAGCAAGGGGGCAAGTAACTTTCAAAGTAAACAATTTAAGTACAAGTTACCGCAAGGAGGCACATTGGATATAAGATAGAAACTTGATAATCCAATTGACTTGGCTTGAGACAAAAAGAATGATGAAGTCCCCTTAATTCTTCATAATGTAGCCAAGTCTCCAATGCCCTCCATCAACACCTATTGATCAAGTTTGAGCTTGTTGGTCCCCAACCAAGTTGGGTCCTAAGAGGTTAGTCACAATAGGCTTGGCAACCCAAATGGTTCTTTTCTTGACACCACTTTGAGTACCAACAAACTTGGCAAAAACATTGCCGACCTTATCCTTCCCAGGAGAATAAATATCATCAATAGTAATTGGGTTGGATAAGTTACCACTAGTGCATGAAGAAGCGATGTGGCCTTTCTCACGACATAAGTAGCAACGTCTACTCTTCACTTTCTTCTCACTTGATTTCTCAACAAGAGAAGCATTAACTTGAGTCTTCTTGGGAAGAGGCCTTTCTTCAACTTGAGGTTGAGCATGAGATTGAACTTGTGCCCTCTTCCCTTGTTGCTTGACACTAATGGCCTTCTTCTTCAATGGGCAAGATCTAACATGATGCCCTTCTACTTTGCACTTGAAGCAAACAATCTTGGCCGAATTCTTGACTTGTTCTTGGCCCTTCCTTTTGTTCATCTTGGACTTCTTCTTATTGGAGTTGAATCCAAGTCCACCATTGTCATTGGGAGATTTTTGCACACTCAAGATATTGTTGAGTGTGGATTTCCCTTGATAACTCTTTTCCAAGTCTTTCTTCAAAGAAGTGACTTGGGCCTTGAGCTCTTCGATTTCCTCTACATGGTTAGTCTCAACACAAGTACTAGAGGAAGTATAAGCTTCATTGTTAGAGCAACAAGGCAAGGAAAGCAATTCATCACAAGATGTACCAACATTGTGAGTAGATGAATTACAAGGACTAGCACATGGCAATATACTATTTTGACTAGAATTAGTGCTAGTATCCACATGAGGCTCACTAGATGTTACCTTAGCAATCATGGCCTCATGAGCTATCTTTAGCACATTATGGGATACTAGAAGATCATCATGAGAGCTTGAGAGCTTTTCATGACTTTCTTTCAATTTCCCATAATTGCTAGATAGCACCTCAAGTTGAGCCCGTAGCTCAACATTCTCCTTCAAACTGGATGCTTCACAAGTAATAGAGTTAGTAGCACAACCATCATCATTTACAACAATAGGAGAGGACAACTTGGCAAACTCTTTTAAATAAGAAGCTTCAAGTTGGGCATGAGACTCGGTGAGTTTGATGAGCTCACCCTTGATGACCCTTGAGCCATTTTCGAGGTGCTCAAAATCCTCAAGGAGTCTAGTATGAGAAACTTCAAGCTTGGCATTTTTAGTTTTGAAATCATTGGCCACCTCAAGATCTCTATCATGAGATTCCCTCACTCTAGATATTTCTAGAGCAAAAGTCTCCTCAAGAGATTCAGAGGTGGTTTGTTCATGTTCAAGAGCTTGAGATAGCTCCGCAATCTCATTTGCGTAATCACGCCCATGAGCTTCCATTTTCTCAATGGTGACCTCATGCTCCTCTAGATGAGATTCCAACTCCTCAATGTATTTCTTGCCATCAATGGCAATGGACATTATTTCCATGAAGTTGGAATGAGCAATTTTATTTTTATGAAGAGCTTTAAAAGTCATTTCCCCCTTAGTTTTTAAGGAGGCACCATTATCATTCTCTTCATCATTATCCTCATCATCATTAGCATCAACATCATCATCAAGAGACATATTGGGGTACAAAGTAGGAGATACCTTTGACGCGTTAGCCATAAGGCAAAAAGCAATAGATGATGGTGTAGGATCCCTTGAGGCACCATTAAACACCACATTTTGTTCCATGGAGTGTTGGGTTTCCTATACATTGTTAGCACAACAATTCGAGGAAATAGATGCATTTTTATCATGGCAACAATACATAGCAAGCATATCATCATGAGATTTAGTCAAGCAATTTCTACATGATATGCAAGGATTATCAACACAAGCATGTGAAACATTTGGAGTGCTCGAAGTGTTAAAGCCCAAAGAAGGAGCATTGCAATAATATAGTGATGAAGGATCATCCACAATAAGCATACTATCATCATTGCAATGACCAACACTACTCACCATATCATTACCTTGTGGCAAACCACATGTAGGTGAAGTAGAAGAAGTTGATAATACTATATGACCGGAGGTGGAGGGAGAACAATCATCCTCACAAATCTTGGACACACCATATTTATCTTGAAGCTTCGTCCACAACTCATGAGCATCCCGGAATGGCATGAGTTGAAATATAACTACATTGCTCAAAGCATCGAAAAGCACATTAGAAGCTTGAGCATTGAGATAAGAGTTTTTCTCATCCTTTAAAGATAATCTTTGGGGATCCTTTGGAGGAGAGAAACCCATATCTACAATTCGCTCTAAATTTGGGTCCATGACCCTAAAGAGATTAAGCATGCGAATTACCCAAACATCAAAATTTGTGTCATCGAAACTAAGAGTGTCAGAGAATCCTAATCCCCTAGTCGACATCTTTACTCTCTAGGCGGTTAGGCCTAACAAAGAGAGACGAGGCTCTGATACCAATTGAAAGATCATGGATGTCGCCTAGAGGGGGGGTGAATAGGCGCTTTAAAATAATTACGGTTTAGGCTTGAACAAATGCAGAATAAACCTAGCGGTTAATTTGTCAAGCACAAAACCTAAAACAACTAGGCTCACCTATGCGCACCAACAACTTATGCTAAGCAAGATAAGTAACTATGTGATAGCAAGATATATGACAAAGAACAATATGGCTATCACAAAGTAAAGTGCATAAGTAAAGGGCTCGGGTAAGAGATAACCGAGGCACGCGGAGACGATGATGTATCCCGAAGTTCACACCCTTGCGGATGCTAATCTCCGTTTGAAGCGGTCTGGAGCCACAATGCTCCCCAAGAAGCCACTAGGGCCATCGTAATCTCCTCACGCCCTCGCACAATGCAAGATGTCGTGATTCCACTAAGGGACCCTTGAGGGCGGTCACCGAACCCGTACAAATGGCGACCCTTGGGGGCGGTCACCAAACCCATACACTTTGGCAACCCTTGGGGGCGGTCACCGGTACACGTCAAATTGCTCGGGGCGATCTCCACAACCTAATTGGAGACCCCGACGCTTTCCCGGAGCTTTACACCACAATGATTTAGCTCCAAGCACCACCAACCGTCTAGGGCGCCCAAGCACCCAAGAGGAACAAGCTCAAGGGTACCAAGCACCCAAGAGTAATAAGCTTCTCAACTTGTAACTTCCACGTATCATCGTGGAGAACTCAAACCGATGCACAAATGCAATGGCAAGGGCACACAGAGTGCCCAAGTCCTTCTCTCTCAAATCCCACCAAAGCAACTAATGCTAGGGAGGAAAGTGAGAGGAAGAACAAGAAGGAGAACACAAAGAACTCCAAGATCTAGATCCAAGGGGTTCCCCTCACATAGAGGAAAAAGTGATTGGTGGAAGTGTGGATCTAGATCTCCTCTCTCTTTTCCCTCAAAAACTAGCAGGAATCCATGGAGGGATTGAGAGTTAGCAAGCTCTAAGAAGGTCAACAATGGGGGCAAAAACGATCTCAAGAGTTAGGGAACCATTGGGGAAGAAGACCCCCTTAAATAGGTCCCCACGAATCTGCCCGTTATGTGCAGAATAACATAGGAGCGGTACAACCGCTATGAGCACCGGTACAACCGGTAACAGGCAATAAGCGGTACAACCGGCCCACAACCGCCCAACAACCGCACCACAACAGAAACTAGTCCGATGGTGGAGCGGTACATGGCCGGTACAACCTCCGGACCAATTCTGGAGCGGTACAACCGCTCCAAACACCGGTTGTACCGGTCAACCGGTACAACCTCTCTATGTAAAACAGGCAATATCAAAACAACCACAACTTTCGCATACGAGCTCCGAATTCGATGAAACCAAGTTTGTTGGAAAGCTAGCAACAAGGGATAACACAATCTTGAAATAAATATCAATAAGAAGCAAATTAGAAAAGGCTCATAAGAAAAAGGTGAGAACCCTTCCTCGGATAGGACCGGTAAAACCTTCAACATCGAAAACATCATAGAAGACGCATGCGAGCTCCGTTTTTGATGAACTCAAGCTTGTCATCAAGATGACCATAAGCTCTAAGACTCACAAAGAGAACCAAGCAAGAACCAAGAAAGAAGATGCAAGGATGCAATGGTTTGAGATCTCTACGAATGATACGACCAAGCTACTCATCGAGAGCCCCCCTTGATAGTACGACAATCGATCCTATAACCCGGTCTCCCAACTACCACCATGAGACCGGTAAAAGAGAAAACCTATCAAGGGCAAACCTTTGCCTTGCACATGGTCCACTTGAGCTAGATGATGACGATCTTGACTCCCTCAAGTTGCACCACATTTCTTGATTGCGTTGGCTCGATGAAGACTAGATGATTGCTCCCCCATAGTCCATTATGGGTGAGCCTCTCTTCGGCACATCTTCACAAGACCATTGACACCACAAAGGATGGAAAGATTCAAACACATGATCTCTTTGTGATGCTCCACTTGAACTTGCACACGACAATCATGATGACGATCACCACTTGATGTCATCCTTTCCATGGGTTGTATGATATCTTCCTCTTGACGCAAGCCCATGGACACGTACCTAACCCCACATAGAACTCTCACATAGACCATGGGTTAGTACACAAAGTGAAATGGACAATGCTTACCATACCATGGGATCACTTGATCCCTCTCGGTACATCTTCTATGCTTTGTGAGTTGATCAACTTGATTCACTCTTGACTTAGTCTTGATCAACCTTGAATCTTTCCAACTCTCTTCATTTGGATGATGTTTTGAAGGTAAACATGAATGATCACACAATCTTCTTCTTCAAGACATGCTTGCAATAAGCTCAACACTCACATGACCAATCTTTGGATAATTCCTTAATAGCACATTGGTCAACTCATAAACTCCTTGAAACCAACACATGGACTTCAAGAAAAACCTATGGACAAATCCTTCAAATATAACTCAAGAAAACCATTAGTCCATAGAGATTGTCATCAATTACCAAAACCAAACATGGGGGCACCGCATGTTCTTACACCAGTAGTCACTATTGAAATTTCATATGAGGGAGAGGCAAAAGCTAACATACTTTCTCTACTTGGATCATATGCACTTATGATTGGAACTCTAGCAAGCGTCCGCAAATACTAAAGATCATTGAGGTAAAACCCAACCATAGCATTAAAGCATCAAGTCCTCTTTATTCCCATACGCAACAACCCCTCTTGCTCATGTTTGTGTTTTCGTCACTCACCAACCCACTATAAGCGAATCATGAACGTATTGCAACACCCTACAGCGGGAATCCCTCACGCTTGCGCGACACGGAGGGCACCATAGGACAGCATCAAAGTGAAACATACAACTCATACCAATCTAGATCATCAATCAACCCAAAGACAAAAGATATCTACTCAAAACATCATAGGATGGCAACACATCATTGGATCATAATATGTGGCATAAAGCGCCATGTTCAAGTAGGGATTACAGCGGGGTGCGGGAGAGTGGACCGTGTAAAAGAGATGATGATGGTGATGATGATGATGGTGATGTTGATGAAGACGATCACCGCAGTGATGATTCCCCTCCCGATGGCACTCCGGTGCCACCAAGAGAGAGGAGGAGAGGTTCTCCCCCTTGTGCTTCCTCCTCCATGGCTTTCCTCCTCTGGTCCTTGGCCTTCATGGAGATGATGGCCCCTCCGAGATCCTCCTCCATGGCCTCCGGTGATGATGGCCCCCTCCGGCAGGGTGCCAGAGAGGGCCTAGATTGATTTCTCGTGGCTATAGAGGCTTGCGGCGGCGGAACTTCCGATCTAGGTTAATTCCCGAAGGTTTCTGTATTTATAGGAATTATTGGCGTTGGTTTCGGTCAGGGGGGTCTCCGGGCCATCCACGAGACAGGGGGGCGCACCTCCCTAGGGGCGCGCCCTCCTATCTCGTGGGCAGCCCGGAGCTCTTCTGGCCCAACTCCGATGCTCCTGGTCTTCTTTTGGTCCATAAAAGATCCTCAAAAATTGGCACGTCATTTGGACTCCGTTTGGTATCCCTTTTCTGTAAAACATAAAAACAAGGAGAGAACAGAAACGGGCACTGGGCTCTAGGTCAATAGGTTAGTCCCAAAAATCATATAAAATGATATATAAATGCATATAAAACACCATAGATGGGTAATATAATAGCATGAATACTTCATAAATTATAGATACGTTGGAGATGTATCACGTACCGATTGACAAAGGGAATTGTATACGGGATTACTTGAATCCTCGACATCGTGGTTCATCCAATGAGATCATCATGGAAAATGTGGGAGCCAACATGGGTATCCAGATCCCGCTGTTGGTTATTGGCTGGAGAGCTGTCTCGGTCATGTCTACATGATTCCCGAACCCGTAGGGTCTACACACTTAAGGTTCGATGATGCTAGGGTTATTAGGAAGACTTGTATGTGATTACCGAATGTTGTTCGGAGTCCTGGATGAGATCCCGGACGTCACGAGGAGTTCCGGAATGGTCCAGAGGTTCGGGGGCATACCGGTATTGTACCGGGGCCACCGGAAGGGTTCCAGGGGTCCACCTCTCCCGGAGGGCCTCATGGGCCGTAGTGGGAAGGGAACCAGCCCTTAGAGGGCCGGGTGCTACGTCTTGAGCTTGCGTTGGTTTTCCCCGAAGAGGAGAGGGTGATGCAGCAAGTGTAGCGTAAGTATTTCCCTCAGTTTTGAGAACCAAGGTATCAATCCAGTAGGAGGCTCCTCAAAAGTCCCACGCAGCTACGCAAACAAACTGAGAACTCGCAACCAACGCAATAAAGGGGTTGTCAATCCCTTCACGGCCACTTGCGAAAGTGAGATCTGATAGAGATAATATGATAAGATAAATACATTTTTGATATTTTATAATATAGATGCAAAAGGTAAAGATGCAAATAAAAGTAGATTGGAACTAAATATGATAGGAGATAAACACGGGGGCCATAGGTTTCACTAGAGGCTTCTCTCGAGATAGCATAAGTATTACGGTGGGTGAACAAATTATTGTCGAGCAATTGATAGAAAAGCGAACAATTATGAGATTATCTAGGCATGATCATGTATATAGGCATCACGTACATAACAAGTAGACCGACTCCTGCCTGCATCTACTACTATTACTCCACACATCGACCGACTCCTGCGTGCATCTAGAGTATTAAGTTCATAAGAACAGAGTAACGCCTTAAGCAAGATGACATGATGTAGAGGGATAAACTCATGCAATATGATATAAACCCCATCTTTTTATCCTCGATGGCAACAATACAATACGTGTCTTGCAACCCTTTCTGTCACTGGGTAAGAACACCGCAAGATTGAACCCAAAGCTAAGCACTTCTCCCATGGCAAGAAAGATCAATCTAGTAGGCCAAACCAAACCGATAATTCGAAGAGACTTGCAAAGATAACTCAATCATATAAAAGAATTCAGAGAAGATTCAATTATTATCCATAGATAAACTTGATAATAAACCCACAATTCATCGGATCTCGACAAACACACCGCAAAAAGAGATTACATCGAATAGATCTCCACAAGAGAGGGGGAGAATAGTGTATTGAGATCCAAAAAGAGAGAAGAAGTCATCTAGCTAATAACTATGGACCCGAAGGTCTGTGGTAAACTACTCACAACTCATCGGAGGGGCAAGGATGTTGATGTAGAGGCCCTACGTGGTCGATTCCCTCTCCGGCAGAACACCGACGAAGGCACCAAGATGGGATCTCGCGGATACAGAAGGTTACGGCGGTGGAAATTGTGTTTCGGGTGCTCCCTGGATGTTTTTGGGGTACGTAGGTATATATAAGAGGAAGAAGTACGTTGGTGGCCGCCCGAGGGGCCCACGAGACAGGGGGGCGGGCGCCCTCCTATCTCGTGGCCACCTTGGCTGCTTCTTGGCTTGCACTCCAAGTCCTCCGGATCACGTTCGTTCCAAAAATCAGGCTCCCGAAGGTTTCATTCCGTTTGGACTCCGTTTGATATTCCTTTTCTTCGAAATACTGAAATAGGCAAAAAAACAGCAATACGGGCTGGGCCTCCGGCTAGTAGGTTAGTCCCAAAAAATGATATAAATGTGTAAAATAAAGCCCATAGACATCCAAAAGGGGTAATATAATAGCATGGAACAATCAAAAATTATAGATACGTTGGAGACGTATCAAGCATCCCCAAGCTTAATTCCTGCTCATCCTCGAGTAGGTAAATGATAAAAAAGAAATTTTTGATGTGGAATGCTACCTAGCATAATTCTCAATGTAATTTTCTTTATTGTGGCATGAATGTTCAGATCCAAATGATTCAAAATAAAAGATTATAAAACATAAAAATAATAATGCTTCAAAGCATACTAATAAATAATCATGTCCTATGAAAATAGCATAGCCGAAGAAAGCTTATCCCTACAAAATCATATAGTTAGGCCATGCTTCATTTTCATTACATAAAATACTCCCATCATGCACAATCCCGATGACGAGCCGAGCAATTGTTTCATACTTTTTAACGCGCTTCAGCTTTTTCAACTCTTACGCAATACATGAGAACAAGCCATGGACATAGCACTATGGTGGTATATGGTGGTTGTGAGGACAAAAAGGGAGAGATAGTCTCACATCAACTAGGCATATTAACGGGCTATATGGAGATGCCCATTAATAGATATCAATGTGAGTGAGTAGGGATTGCCATGCAACGGATGCACTAGAGCTATAAATATATGAAAGCTCAACAAAAAGAAACTAAGTGGGTGTGCATCCAACTTGCTTGCTCACGAAGACCTAGGGCATTTTGAGGAAGCCCATCATTGGAATATACAAGTCAAGTTGTATAATGAAAAATTCCCACTTAGTATATTAAAGTGACGACATATGAGACTCTCTATCATGAAGATCATGGTGCTACTTTGAAGCACAAGTGTGGAAAAAGAGATAGTAGCATTGTCCCTTCTCTCTTTTTCTCTCATTTTATTTTTTTCCTTTTTCTTTTCTCCCCTTTTTTTCTTTTTTTTCTTTGGCCTCCTTTTTTTCTTTCTTTTTTTGGCCTTTCTCTTTTTTTTCCTTTTTTTTCTTCTTGTAAAGTCCGAAGTCTCATCCCGACTTGTGGGGGAATCATAGCATTCATCATCCTTTCCTCACTAGGACAATGCTCTAATAACAAAGATCATCACACTTATATAGATTTACAACTCAAGAATTACAACTCAAAGCTAGAACAAGATATGACTCTATATGAATGCCTCCGGCGGTGTACCGGGATATACAATAAATCAAGAGCGACATGTATGAAAATTATGAAGATGGCCTTGCCACAAATACGATGTCAACTACATGATCATGCAAAAGAGCAATATGACAATGATGGAATGTGTCATAATAAACGGAATGGTGGAAAGTTGCATGGCAATATATCTCGAAATGGCTATGAAAATGCCATAATAGGTAGGTATGGTGGCTGTTTTGAGGAAGGTAAATAAAGGGTTCGTGCTACCGGCGAAAGTTGCACGGTAATAATAAAGGCTAGCAAAGTAAAAGGATGAGTGTGCATATGTCCATGGACTCACATTAGTCAAAAAAAGAACTCATATACTTATTGCAAAAGTCTACTTCACCCTCAAAGCAAAGTACTACTACGCATGCCCCAAGAGGGATAGATTGGTAGGAAAAGACCATCGCTCGTCCCCGACTGCCACTCATAAGGAAGACAATCAAAAGAGCACCTCATGCAACAAATTTGTCACATAACTTTTACCATACGTGCATGATACGGGACTTGCCAACTTCAACAAAAGTATATCTCAATTTCATAATTACCCACTAGCATGACCCTAACATTACTACCTTTATATCTCAAAATAATTATCAAGCATCAAGTTGATCATAGCATCCAGTTCTTTTTCTATGATAGTTTTTATTATACCCAACTTGGATGCTCATCATTCTAAGACCAACTTTGTAACCATAGCAAATACCATGCTGTCCTAAGAGACTCTCAAAATAATATAACTGAAGCATGAGAGACTAGAAATTTCTTCAAAATTAAGACACCATCGTGCTCTAAAAGATATAAGTGAAGCACTAGAGGAAAAACTATCAAGCTCAAAAGATATAAGTGAAGCACATAGAGTATTCTAGCAAATTCTAATCAAGTAGGCTTATCCCAAAAGGTGTGTACAGCAAGGATGATTGTGGTAAACTAAAAAGCAAAGACTAATATAATACACGACGCTCCAAGCAAAACACATATCATGTGGCGAATAAAAATATAGCTCCAAGTAAAGTTACCAATGAACGAAGACGAAAGAGGGGATGCCTTCCCGGGGCATCCCCAAGCTTAGGCTTTTGGCTATCCTTGAATATCTTGGGGTTCCATGGGCATCCCCAAGCTTAGGCTCTTGCCACTCCTTATTCCATAGTCCATAAAAGCTTTACCCAAAACTTGAAAACTTCACAACACAAAACTCAACAGGAAATCTTATAAGCTCCGTTAGTGAAAGAAAACAAAACCATCACATAAGGTACTGCAATGAACTCATTCTTTATTTATTTTTGTGTTAAACCTACTGTATTCCAACTTCTCTATGGTTTATAAACTATTTTACTAGCCATAGATGCATCAAAATAAGCAAACAACACACGAAAAACAGAATCTGTCAAAAACAGAACAGTCTGTAGCAATCTGTAACTAACGCAAACTTCTGGAACTCTAAAAATCCTACCAAAATAGGAAGTACTGGGCAATTTGTCTATTGATCAGAAGCAAAAAAGAATCAATGCAAAAGCATGTTTCTGTGATTTATTGAAATTTTCTCGTGAGCGCAAAGTTTCTGTTTTTTAGCAGAAACAAATCAACTATCATCATAGTTTATCCTATAGGTTCTACTTGGCACAAACACTAATTAAAAGATTAAAACACAACTAAACAGAGAGTAGATGCAATATTTATTATTAAACAGGAGCGAAAACAAAAAAAACACAAAGAAAATTGGGTTGCCTCCCAACTAGCGCTAACGTTTAACGCCCCTAGCTAGGCATAAAAGCGATGATAGATCTAAGTAGTGCCATAATAATAGGATAGATCTTGAAAGCTCATCTCATATTCTCTACGTTCGGCAGCAAGTTTTCTTTGAGGTGAGCAAAAGTAATCAAAAGGGCTAAATTTAGCGGGACAAAAGTCCCCAAGGTCAATCTCAGGAGGAACGGGTTCCTCCCTTGGCCCTTCATAATGCACAATTAATTCATCACTAAAAGCATTCTTTTGGCAAAATTTCGTGAGCCTATACTCAAGAGAGTATCCTAGCTCATTGTTTCGAAGGGCAAAATCATTATTAAGTTCGTTAATTCTATCAACCAAGACATTGGTAGGAACCTTTTTCCTAAGGTTTTCATTGAAAGCAACATAGTCCGAAGATTGAAAACGCCTAAATTCCTCTTGATCATAGAGGATTGCCTCTATGGGAGGACGACCGGCGTCCACCCTATAGTGTGCAAAGATTTCTTTGGCCTCTCTTATGATAAATCTAAACTCATGAGCCAAAAAGATAGTAACATCGCATTTAACAGAAGAATGCTCAATATTGGAAAATTCCAGAAAAATTCTTTGGATGCAAGGATGCATATGCATAAATTGTCTTTCAAGTTCAACTACAAGCATAGCGATGGCATCCGCAAGACTACTAGTTCTATGAAGAATAGAACCACCCATGGAAGGTAAAGCACCGACACAAGTAAAGAAATCTTGAATAACACTTTTTCCAATGATGTTACCACTACCGATTCGAAACGTTTTAGTATGCAAGATAGGGGGTTCATCGGTCGGAGCCTCGGAATTTTCCATGTTATCATTATTGTCCATATCGACGATAATCTCCCCAATTTCAGACATAGCGGCAAACAAAAGCAGGACGGAAGAAAGCAAGCGAAAGAGAGAGGAGGAGATTTGGAAAGAGAGGGCGAATAAAATGGCAAGGGTGAAGTGGGGGAGAGGAAAACGAGAGGCAAATGGCAAATAATGTAAATGCGAGGGAGATGGATTTGTGATGGGTACTTGGTATGTCTTGACTTGAACGAAGACCTCCCCGGCAACGGCGCCAGAAATCCTTCTTGCTACGTCTTGAGCTTGCGTTGGTTTTCCCGAAGAGGAGAGGGTGATGCAGCAAGTGTAGCATAAGTATTTCCCTCAGTTTTGAGAACCAAGGTATCAATCCAGTAGGAGGTTCCTCAAAAGTACCACGCACCTACACAAACAAACTGAGAACTCGCAACCAACGCATTAAAGGGCTTGTCAATCCCTTCACGGCCACTTGCGAAAGTGAGATCTGATAGAGATAATATGATAAGATAAATATATTTTTGGTATTTTATAATATAGATGCAAAAAGTAAAGATGCAAATAAAAGTAGATTGGAAGCAAATATGATAGGAGATAGACCCGGGGGCCATAGGTTTCACTAGAGGCTTCTCTCGAGATAGCATAAGTATTACGGTGGGTGAACAAATTACTGTTGAGCAATTGATAGAAAAGCGAATAATTATGAGATTATCTAGGCATGATCATGTATATAGGCATCACGTCCATAACAAGTAGACCGACTCCTACCTGCATCTACTACATTACTCCACACATCGACTGACTCCTGCCTGCATCTAGAGTATTAAGTTCATAAGAACAGAGTAATGCCTTAAGCAAGATAACATGATGTAGAGGGATAAACTCATGCAATATGATATAACCCCCATCTTTTTATCCTCGATGGCAACAATACAATACGTGTCTTGCAACCCTTTCTGTCACTGGGTAAGAACACCGCAAGATTGAACCCAAAGCTAAGCACTTCTCCCATGGCAAGAAAGATCAATCTAGTAGGACAAACCAAACCGATAATTCGAAGAGACTTGCAAAGATAACTCAATCATATAAAAGAATTCAGAGAATATTCAATTATTATCCATAGATAAACTTGATCATAAACCCACAATTCATCGGATCTCGACAAACACACTGCAAAAAGAGATTACATCAAATAGATCTCCACAAGAGAGGGGGAGAACATTGTATTGAGATCAAAAAAGGGAGAAGAAGCCATCTAGCTAATAACTATGGACCCAAAGGTCTGTGGTAAACTACTCACAACTCATCGGAGGGGCAAGGATGTTGATGTAGAGGCCCTCCATGGTCGATTCCCCCTCCGGCAGAACGCTGGCGAAGGCTCCAAGATGGGATCTCACGGATACAAAAGGTTACGACGGTGGAAATTGTGTTTCGGGTGCTCCCTGGATGTTTTCGGGGTACGTAGGTATAAATAGGAGGAAGAAGTACGTCGGTGGCCGCCCGAGGGGCCCACAAGACAGGGGCGCGCCCTACAGGGGGGGCGCTGTAACGCCCATGATGCGGCTATATCTCTCACGTGTCGAGGCACGACTTAGAGGCATAACCGCATTGTAGGTTTTGTCGCAAGAAGGGTCATCTTCACACAATCCCATGTAATGAACAAGAATGGGATAAAGAGAGTTGGCTTACAATCGCCACTTCACACAATACATAAATAAGTGCATACATCATCCAAAATACACTCATAGACCGGCTACGGTCAAATCCAAATGAAAAGAAGATAACCCCAAATGCTAGATCCCTGATCGTCCCAACTGGGCTCCGCTACTGATCATCTGGAAATGAAACATAGAAACGACCAAGGTCCTCATCAAACTCCCACTTGAGCTCGGTTGTGCCACTTGCACTGGTATCCTTGACACCTGCATCTGTTTTGGTAGAATCTGTGAGTCACGAGGACTCAGCAATCTCACACCCGAGAGATCAAGACTATTTAAGCTTGTAAGGTAGGAAAGGGGTAATATGGTGGAGCTGCAGCAAACACTAAGCATATATGGTGGCTAACATGCGCAAGTAGGAGCGAGAAGAGAAGCAACGCATCGGTCGAGAAGCTAGAAGTGATCAAGAAGTGACCCTGAAACTACTTACGTTCATACATAACCCAAACCGTGTTCACTTCTCGGACTCCGCCGAGAAGAGACCATCACGGCTACACACGCGGTTGATGCATTTTAATTAAGTCAAGTGTCAAGTTCTCTACAACCGGACATTAACAAATTCACATCTGCCTCATAACCGCGGGCACGGCTTTCGAAAGATAACACCCTGCAGGGGTGTCCCAACTTAGCCCATCACAAGCTCTCACGGTCAACGAAGGATATTCCTTCTCCCAGGAAGACCCGATCAGTCTCAGAATCCCGGTTTACAAGACATTTCGATAATGGTAAAACAAGACCAGCAAAGCCGCCCGATGTGCTGACAAATCCCGATAGGAGCTGCACATATCTCGTTCTCAGGGCAACACCGTATGAGACTAGCTACGAGTAAAACCAGCCGTCAAGTTTCCCCAAGGTGGCCTCGCAGGCAGCTCAGTTTGGACCAACACTCGAAGGAGCACTGGCCCGGGGGGGGTTAAACAAAGATGACCCTCGGGCTCGCGAAAACCCAAGGGAAAAAGGCCTAGGTGGCAAATGGTAAAACCAAGGTTGGGCCTTGCTGGAGGAGTTTTATTCAAAGTAAACTGTCAAGGGGTCCCATAAATCACCCAACCGCGTAAGGAACGCAAAATCAAGGAACATAACACCGGTATGACGGAAACTAGGGCGACAAGAGTGGAACAAAACACCAGGCATAAGGCCGAGCCTTCCACCCTTTACCGAGTATATAGGTGCATTAATTAAACAAGAGATATTGTGATATCCGAAAATATCCATGTTCCAACATGGAACCAACTTCATCTTCACCTGCAACTAGCAACGCTATAAGAAGGGCTGAGCAAAAGCGGTAACTTAGCCAAACAACGGTTTGCTAGGAAAAGATGGTTAGAGGCTTTACATGGCAATATGGGAGGCATGATAAACAAGTGGTAGGTAGAGCAACCATAGCGATAGAGCGAACAACTAGCAAAGCAAAGATAGAAGTGATATCGAAGGTATGGCCATCTTGCCTGCAAAGTTCTCAGAGTTGTCGAAAGCTTGATCCTCCTTAGCATACTCAACAGGTTCCTCGTTCACGTACTCATCTCCCGGCTCTACCCAAAGCAAGAACACAAGCAATGGAACCACAATCAATCACGGTGCAATGCACAAGCAACATGATGCAATACATGTCATGATATGCGGGATGTGATATGCAATGCGTATGCGTGCTCTGGGAGGAAAAATGATGAACAAGGCATCAACTTGGCAAACCAAGCATGCCGCTGGAAATATGAGGTGATTTCGGTTGAAATCGATATAAAGATCACCGGAATCGGATGCACGGTTTGCAAATGGCAAGCCAAACAAGAATGACACAATTCAGCGATTAACAGCATGATAGCACTTAGAATACATCAAGAAACTATGCTACAGCACCCCAACATAGCAACAAAGCATATGGCAGTGATCTACAAGAGATGCTTGACAAAATATGAACACTGAGGTACAGCTAATTCACACAATAACAGGTTCAAACAAGCATGGAAAAAATGTAAAAGATATCAGCTTCACAAACTTAGGTGAAAATACTAACATGGCAGAAACAGCATCAGGAAGCAATGTTTAGGGCAAGCAAACATCATGCTAAAGGAACATACCATAGAAACTTAAGTCATGGAATGATACTACTAAATGCATAGAACAAAAGTCCCTTATTGACCATGAGCCAAAAAGGATCAGAAGATATGATGGCACCCATGTAAACATAGCAAGTTTCGTTAATAGATTCGGCAAACAGAGCATGGCATTAAAAGAATTATGAAGGCATCTTTGCGAGCTCGATTCACTCATCACAAGTCATTGCATGACAAGATAAGCATAGAACCAGCAAGAAGACATGTTTATCAAACTAAACATGGCAATAACAAGTTCATAGCATGCAAGGGTTAACTATAACAACCTTGGCAAAATTGAATAACATGTAAACAATCTGCCAGGAAATATTTTATAGCAAAAGTAGAGCAAGAAAATGACATGCTAGACTACTCCATAATTGAAAACAGAGGCATGGATGGATAGAGCATAACCATATGTTCAAAACATCCTTACTGAAGTATCTCAAAATAAGTATGGATCTCGCTGTAGCATCAAGTTTACATGGCATCAAAATAACAGCAGAACAGGGACTGAAATCAGCAATATCACGAAGCCTAGTTTGCATGCTTGTGCTAGTCACCACATAGATCACAAAAATACATGGCAAGCACCTCTGTAAATATGGCATGACATAGTACAAAACACATGTAGATCTCGTGCACATAAGATGCACACATCAAATGCAACAAAAATGACAAAACATCAAGTTCTGTTAACAAACAGCAGTAAACATCATATAGCACTCTTGCATGAGGGCTTTGGGCATCGAGATGACCTCAAATAAACATGTCTGAATGGAGCAAACTGAAGAGCACATCATGATGAACATTTCTATATATCATGCGCATGAAACGGAGCTACGGTCATGGAGTTGTGATGCGATTAACAGAGCCACATGATGTAGAAAAAAAATAGGACTTGGAGAAATTTCGGGGTCAACCTCTTCGGATCTAGGGTTCGTCGGGCGCGGAAACCGAGGTTGGACGGAGACGGGGCGGCTGCAGCCGGAATCGGAAGGAGAGGGCGCCGGCGGGACGGGGGCGGCGACCGGGGCGGCGGCGACCTCGGGCGGCGCCGGTGGAGGAGCGGCGGAGTGGGGCGGCACGGGCGCCGGATCTGCGGGCGGAGGCGGCGGCCGGCGAGCTCTAGTGGCCAGGCGGCTGCGGCGGACAGCGGCGGACAGCGGCGCGCGGGCGTCGCGCGGGAGGAGGCGGATAACGGCGGCGGAGACCGGGGCGACGGGTC